>NC_080038.1:107951224-108267012 GCF_030020395.1 Manis pentadactyla | reverse complement strand
TTATGAATATATTCTCCCATACTGTAGGATGCCTTTTTGTTCTATGGGTGGTGTCCTTTGCTGTACAGAAGCTTTTCAGCTTGATATAGTTCCATCTGTTCATTTTGCTTTTGTTTCCCTTGCCCAGGGAAATATGTTCATGAAGAAGATGCTCATGTTTATGTCCAAGAGGTTTTTGTCTATGTTTTTTTCTTAGAGTTTTATGGTTTAATGCCTTTAATTCAGGTCTTTGATCCATTCTGAATTTACTTTTATGTATGGGGGCTAGACAATGATCTAGTTTCATTCTCTTACATGTAGCTGTCCAGTTTTGCCAACACCAGCTGTTGAAGAGGCTGTCATTTCCCCACTGTATGTCCATGGCTCCTTTATCAAATATTAATTGACCAAATATGTTTGGGTTAATATCTGGACTTTATATTCTGTTCCACTGGTCTGTGGGTCTGTTCTTGTGCCAGTACCAAATGTCTTAAATACTGTGGCTTTTTAGTAGAGCTTCAAGTTGGGAAGCGAGATCCCCCCTGCTTGATTCTTCCTTGTCAGGATTGCTTTGGCTATTCGAGGTCTTTTGTGGTTCCATATGAATTTTAAAACTATTTGTTCCAGTTTGCTGAACAATGCTGTTGGTATTTTGATAGGGATTGTATTGAATCTGTAGATTGCCTTAGGCAGAATGGCCATTTTGACAATATTAATTCTTCCTAGCCAAGAGCATGGGATGAGTTTCTGTTTCTATGTGTATCCTTTTTAAATTCTCTTAAGAGTGTCTTGTAGTTTTCCGGGTAGAGGTCTTTTACTGTTCATCGTTAGTCTATAGGAATGCCACAGATTTATGTGTGTTAATTTTGTATCCTGCAACTTTGCTGAATTCAGATATTTGTTCTAATAGTTTTGGAGTGGAGTTTTTAGGATTTTTTATGTACAATATCATGTCATCTGCAAATAGCGACAGTTTAACTTCTTCTTTAACAATCTGGATGCCTTATATTTCTTTGTTTTTTCTGATTGCCATGGCTAGGACCTCCAGTACTATGTTGAATAACAGTGGGGATAGTGGGCATCCCTGTCTTGTTCCCAATCTTAGAGGAAAGGCTTTCAGCTTCTTGCTGTCAGCTTCTCGCATGTTGGCTGTGTGTTTGTCATATATGGCCTTTATTATGTTGAGGTACCTGCCCTCTATACCCATTTTATTGAGAGTTTTTATCATGAATGGATGTTAACTTTTGTCAAATGCTCTTTCAGCATCTATGGAGATCATGATGTGGTTTTTGTCCTTCTTTTTGTTGATGTTGTGAATGATGTTGATGGATTTTTGAATGTTGTACCATCCTTGCATCCCTGAGATGAATCCCATTTTATCATGGTGTATGATCCTCTTGATGTATTTTTGAATTCGGATTGCTAATATTTTGTTCAGTATTTTTGCATCTATGTTTATCAGGGATATTGGTCTGTAATTTTCTTTTTTAGTGGGGTCTTTGCCTGGTTTTGGCATTAGAGTGATTCTGGCTTCATAGAATGACTTTGGAAGTATTCCCTCCTCTTCTATTTTATGGAAAACTTTGAGGATAATGTGTAGAGTTCTGTCTGGTGCATCTGTCCTTTAGAGTGACTGCTGTGTTGAAGTCTCCTAGAACAAATGCATTGCATTCTATTTCCTCCTTTAATTCTGTTGGTATTTCTTTCACATACATTGGTGCTCCTGTGTTGTGTGCATATATATTTATAATGGTTTTATCCTCTTGTTGGACTGCCCCCTGTATCATTATGTAATGTCTTTGTTTATCTCTTGTTACTTTCTTTGTTTTGAAGTCTATTTTGTCTGATACATGTACTGCAACACCTGTTTTTTTCTCCCTATTGTTCGCATGAAATATCTTTTTTCATCCCCTGATTTTTAGTCTGTGTATGTCTTTGGGTTTGAGGTGAGTCTCTTGTAAACAGTATATAGGTGGTTCTTGCTTTTTTATCCATTTTATTACACTGTGTCTTTTGATTGGTGCATTCAGTCCATTCACATTTTGGGTGATTTTTGAAAGATATATACTTATTACCATTGCAGGCTTTAGATTCATGGTTACCAAAGGTTCAAGGGTAGCTTCTTTACTATCTAATCGTCTAACTTATCTTGCTTATTAAGCTATTATAAACACAGTCTGATGGTTCTTTATTTTTATCCCTTCTTAATCCTTCTCCTCCATTCTTTATATGTTAGGTGTATTATTCCATATTCTTTTGTGTTTCCTTTGACTGCTTTTGTGAATAGTTGATTTTTTTTTTTTTGCATTTAGTTAGTATTTGATTGGTCTGCTTTCTTTGCTATGATTTTATTTTCTCTGGTGACATCTATTTAGCCTTAGGAGTGCTTCCATCAAGAGCAGTCCCTTTAAAATATCCTGTAGAGGTGGTTTGTGGGAGGCAAATTCCCTCAACTTTTGATTGTCTGGGAATTGTTTAATCCCTCCTTCATATTTAAATGATAATCATGCTGGATACAGTATTCTTGGTTCAAGCCCCTTCTGTTTCATTGCATTAAATATATCATGCCATTCTCTTCTGGCCTGTAAGGTTTCTGCTGAGAAGTCTGATGATAGCCTGATAGGTTTTCCTTTGTAGGTGACCTTTTTTCTCTCTCTGGCTGCCTTTAATACTCTGTCCTTGTCTTTGATCTTTGCCATTTTAACTATTATATGCCTTGGTGTTGTCCTCCTTTGGTCCCTTATGTTGGGAGATCTGTGGGCTTCCATGGTCTGAGAGACTATTTCCTCCCCCATTTTGGGGAAGTTTTCAGCAGTTATTTCTTCAAAGACACTTTCTATCCCTTTTTCTCTCTCTTCTTCTTCTGGTACCCCTAGAATTTGAATATTGTTCCTTTTGGATTGGTCACACAGTTCTCTTAGTATTTTTTCATTCCTCGAGATACTTTTATCTCTTTCTGCCTCAGCTTCTGTGTATTCCTGTTCTCTGATTTCTATTATATTTACTTTCTCTTGCACCTCATCCCGTCTGCTCTTATGTCCTTCCACAGATTGTTTTATTTCTATATTCTCCCTCCTAACTTGATACTTTAGCTCTTGCATATTTCTCTGCAGGTCCATCAGCATGGTTATGACCTATATTTTGAATTCTTTTTCAGGAAGATCGGTTATATCTGTCTCCTCAGGCCCTCCTCTCTTGGGGGTTGTCTGGATGATTCTGGACTAGACCAAATTCTTCTGCCTTTTAATATTGATAGAGGTAGTCACAGGCAGGCAGTGTGTATGTTAGCTGGGAGAACAAAGTTCCTTCCTGCTTGCTGGTCACCCTGCCCCTCTCTGCTGCCTGTGTCAGTTCCCCACACACTGGGAGAAGCCCTCGGGGTAGCACAGATTCCTGCGGTGTTGGCCAGGTGCACTGGGTGTGCTCTCCTGCAAGAACAGTGCCTCTTTGTGCCCTCTCCTGGCTTCCTCTGTCTGTGTCAGACATCTGCTCGCTGGCAGTGAAACTGGAACTGGCCCGGGAGGCTGTGTGCTGGGAAGAGACTCTGGGTGGCTGCTGTGGGCACGGCCACTCTCAGGCTGCTCTGCCACTGTGACAGGGCCGTGTCAGTGGGGGAATGAATGGCAGGCTGCTTATCGCCGTGAGGAGCTTCAGAGATTACCTGCCACCCAGGGGGCTGAGGCACCTGGAATTCCTCAGGATACCTAGCTGCTGGGCCGAGTGTGTCAGGACAATTCCATCCAGTTGTGAGGCCCCTGTCCCTTTAAGACTTTCTAAAAGCACATGCTTTTCTTTTGTCCCAGGGGAGCCAGCTGCAGGACCCACTCACAGGTTTTACTTTTCCATTTCCCTAATATTCAGTGCACCATGCAATGTGTGTCTGTGCTCCTGGTGTGGATGACTAGGGCTAGTTATTTAGCAGTCCTGTGCTTCCACTCCCTCCCCACTCCAACTCCTCTCCTCCCACCATGGAGCTGGGGTGGGGGATGCACATGGGTCCCGCCGGGCTACGGCTTGTATCTTACCTCCTTTGTGAGATGCCAAGTTCTCGCAGATGTAGATGTAGCCTGGCTGTTGTACTGTATCCTCTGGTCTCTCTTTTAGGAATAGTGGTATTTGTTGTATTTTCAAAAGTATACATGGTTTTTGGAGAAGTTTTCTGATGCCCTACACATGCCGCCATCTTGGCTCCTCCCTCCCTAACATATATATTTTATATCTAGCTGAAGTCATATTCAAAAATAAGAAGCAAAAAAACCCACATGTTCAGAGAAACAGTAAAACTGAACAATAAGTAAAGAAATAAGTAAATCTAGTCAAATATGGAAAAGCAATGACTGAAATGAACAAAAATCATAGCTTTAGATGTTATAAAAGCAAACTGGACCTAAAATAGTAGGCATGACATGGAAGAAGTGAGACAAGTAGTCTACGTTAAAGCAGTGTATGGACCTTGTATTGTTCAAGAGATTTCTATCCCCTTTTCTCTCTTCTTCTTCTTCTGGTACCTCTATAATGCAAATATTCATTTTGCAGTGGTTACACCCTTCTCTTATTATTCTTTCATTCCTAGATATCCTTTCTCTCTGTGCCTCAGCTTCTTTGTATTCCTGTCCTCTAATTTATATTTCATTTACTCTCTCCTTTACCTCATCTAATCTTCTTTTAAAACCCTCCATTGTGTGTTTCATTTCAGATGCTGCATTTTTCAAAGTTTCTATCTCTTTCTTGAAGTCCTCCCTGAAGTCTCATATGTTTTTCAGTAGCTCTGTGAGCATGTTTATGACTTTTATTTTGAAATCTTTATCAAGAAGATTGAGGATTTCAGTTTCACTCAGCCTTCTTCCTGGCATTTGATGAATATTTGTTTGTACAACATTTATTTGCCATTTCATTTTTCTAGTGATTTCTATGGAATAAAAATTTTGTGTAGGCAGTGTCCTCTAGCACCCTGAAGCTCTACTCTCTGGAGTTGCAGAGCACCTGGAACAATGGCAGTGGTCACAGGCAAGCAGCACCAGTGCCTAACAGGAGGAGAGAGTCCATTCCTGCTTCCTGGCTACAGTGTCTGCCTCCACTGCCAGGTCCAGTGGGCCATGCATGCAAGCAGGAGCCTCTGGGTTATACCCCTGTAGCTGCTGTAGGTTGGAACACCCTCTGGCAGGGGCAGCAGTTGTGCAGTCCAGTGTCTGCCACGAGGAAGGAGCGGCAGGCTGAGTATCACAGTGGGTGGCCTTGGGGCTGAATTGTCAGCCAGGGGGATGGAGCATCTGAAGCTCCTAAAAGTTCCCATCCTGCTGGGCTATGTGTGCCAGGATGACTTTGTCCACCTGTCTTTTCTCCTGAGCAGCAAGCTCTGTGTAATCCTTGCCCCTTTAGCACCCTTCTCACTGTTGGGAAGTCTTTCAAAGTGCCCACCTTTAATTTGTCCCAGAGTGGCCAGTTGTGCATACCTTTTCTCCAAAAATTCCTGGAATTTCAGTCTCTCCAAGTGTTCTGGCTGTCTTTGCTTTCCAATACCACTAATCTCCACAGAACCATGTAATGTGGTTTTGTGCTCCCAGAGAAGATCTCCAGGGGTATGTGTTTGGCAGTCCTGGGCTTCTACTCCCTCCCTGCTCTGTTTCTCTTCCTCCCACCTGTGAGCTGGGATCAGTGGAGGCTTCAGTCCTGTGGATCATGGCTTTGCTTCTTTACCCTGTTCTGTAAGGTCTAGGTCTTCTTTTTTCCCCAGATGTTGGAAGTCTTTTCTACAGTCTTTGGGTTGCTCTTTCAAGATAAGTTGTATTTGCTGTATTTTCATGTTCTACATGGTTTTGGGATGATGTTTCTGCCTCATTTCTCATGCCACAATCGTTTTACCCCTTCCACTGATGATAACTTTATAAATAAAAATTAATCAGGATGGAAGCATAAAAAGAAATGATATAAAGATATGGCTATTATAGATAGAAAGGAATCTTTGAGATATTTCGGAAAACTCTAAAAGTAGCAAGTGAGTAATCACCATCAGTAGGAAGAGGAGCAGGGTCAGCAAGTGTAAGATCCCGGAATGGAGTAAATATGTGTGGTAATCTAGCAAAAGCAAAGAAGCCAGAGTAGCTAGAATATTGTGATCCAGGGTGAGCTTGGTAAGAGATGAGGTAAAAAAAATAGCAGGGATCCAGATCATATGGAATTGTGTAGGTCATAGTAAGATCTTTGGGCTTTATTTTACAAATGACAGAAAGTCATTTGTGACTTTTGTGCAGGAAAATTATATGACTTCATTTCTGTACTTTTAGAAAGTGTCTTAGCTCAGGCTGCAATAACAAAATACCATAGACTGGGTGGCTTAAACAACAGGAGTTGATTTCTCATAGTTCTGGAGATTAAATTTTCAAGATAAAGTTGCCAACAGGGTAGGTGTCTAGTGAGGGCTCTCTTCTTATATTTCAGAGAGCTGCCTTCCTGCTCTGTTCTCACATGGCTTTTCCTCTGTGCATTTGGGTAGACAGAGAGAGGAAAGAAGCTCTCTGGTTTCTTTTCTTGTAAGGTCACTAATCTCACTGTATGGGCCCCATCCTCAAGTTCTCATCTAAGTCTATCTACCTCCCAAAGTCCTGTTCTCCAAATACCATCATATGGAGGGCTAGGACTTCAACATGAATATTTGGGGGACACATTCAGTTAACAAAAGAAAATTTAATCTGAATGTTGTGTGAAGAATAGATTTTCAGGGGACAAGAGTAGATAAAAGAGAACTAGCCAGAAATGTATTGCAATAATCTAGTTGAGAGATGATAGCAGCTTGGACATGGGTTAAATTGATGGCAGTGGAGATATTTTAGGCACATTTTGAAGGCAGAGCCTACAGGATTTGCTAATAAACTGTATTGGGTTATGGAGAGGATAGTCAACAATGACTTCAAGGGTTCTGGCCTGGACAACTGGTAATGGTGGTCTGATTTACTATAATGGGAAACACTGGGAAAATAGAGTTTGGGGTGGGGAATCAGGAGCTCAATTTTGAGCATGTTAAATTTAAGCTGCCAAGTAAACAGTGGAATAAATCAATCTGGAGCTCATGGAACAGGTCTATGATAAAGATAAATTTGGGAGCCATTTGTGTGTAGCTGATATTTAAGGCCAAAGGTTGAATTCACCTACGGAACAAATGCAGATAGAGAAGAAAATAGGACTAAGGATTGAGTCCTGGGGCATGCCAACATTTTAGGGGGTGAGAATAGAGAAGGAGAATCCAAAAAATAAGACAGGTGGAACAGTTAGTGAGGTAACAGAAAAGAAAAACAGAATAATTTAGTTTATGGAAGCCAAATGAGTAAAGGATATCAACTTAGAAGGAGTGGTCATCTGTGCCAATGCTGCTGAGAGGTCAAGTAAATGACAGCTGAAAATTGACCAATGGAGTTGAAAACATAAGCCTCATGTCCTTTATCAATAACAGTTGTCAAAATGTAAATGAACTTGATGAGCAGTAGCTACCTTCAGAGAGAATTCAAATGGAAATCGGATAAACTGGCAAGTTCGGTAGAAAAGAGAAATTTATCCTGACAATAGTTTGTGGAACATTAAACATTAACACTGCAAGACTGTCTCAAAAGTCTTCTCTAGAAACCTATAAAACATGATGGGTGATGATTTAAGGCTGCTAGTAGGAGAATTATTCAAAGGTAATCCTGCAGGGAGGTATAAGCTAGATTGTCTACATATCATTTTCAGCTTTCAGGAAACTACTATCCTTTATGCAAACCAATGGCTTTTACAGAGCTGCCAATTAACACTGCGCTTCACTTTTATAGATCTCTTTATGCATGGAAATGTTCATGAGGCTTACCTCACATTTTTTAAAAAGGGAGAAGTTCAGTGTTAGAAGCAAATGAACAATTGTGCAACAATACAGAGAAAGAAGAGAACTAACATAAATACTGGGGACTATATTCCTGGTAATTGTTCATAGTAAGGAAATGCCAAAATTGAGGTAACTACTTTTGAATCCTACCAATGGTATATGCATTTGAAATTTCTTGGTTCAGAGATGATAATAGGGTTGACAAAATTTTGTAATGAAAATCAAAAATCGTTTTTACACTTGACTGAATATTAGTCAATCTATTGTTTGGGGACATTATAACACAGTTAGGGTTATAAAAGTCCAGATTCCTTTATTCATATACCAAGGATGAAAGAAACTTAAGGTCATAAAGTCATAGAATGCATTTATAGTTGTATGTCTTCTTACCAAGAAAAAACAACCAGAAGAATTACTCAAATAAAATTTAAATAAATGCCTATCATTTTCTGAAAGGTTGAGTGGCATTTTTGCTAGTGAAATAAGTTTCCCTTAATTGAAAATTTTCTTTGCTGATCATATTTTTCATGCAAGCATGACTTCTCTCTGAAAAACATGCCCTGTCACATTCATCTGTTTTTTTAAACAAAATAAAACCTTATTACAGAGTTTTGCTTAGTGTAAGACATCCAGATTTTATGTGTGTCTCCTATGAAATCTTAGGTTCTGGCTAGGTGAATCATCAAATAAGAAATGTAAATGACTAACAAAGTTGTGTTAAAAAATTAAACATCACTACACACTTATTAAAAATGGTTAAGATCCAAAAAACTGACAAAATGAAATGCTGTTGAACACGTAGAACAAGAGGGACTGATGGGAATGCAAAAATGGTACAACCATTTTGGAAGACAGTTTGGTAGTTTCTTATAACACTAAGCATACACTTGTCACATGATCCAGCAATTTTGTTTCTTTGTATGTACCCAAATGAACTGAAAACATATCCACACAAAACCTGCACACAAGTGTTTATAGCAGCTTTATTCATAATTACCAAAACTTGAAAACAATCAAACTGTCCTTCAATAGGTGAATGAATAAACTAATTGTCATACTTCCATACAAATGAATAATATTCAGTGTCAAAAAGAGAAAAAATAAATGAGCTATGAAGTCACAAAAAAAGACATGGAAAAGGCTACATACTACAGTACTCTATATGACTTTCTGGAAAAGGCAAAACTATTGATTTTTTTTAAAGTTCAGTGGGGCTGCCAGGGGTGGGGGTGGGCAGGATGAATAGGTGGAGCATAGAGGATTTTTACGGCAAAGAAAATGTTTTATATGACACTATAATCATGGATATATGTCATTATACATTTGTCAAAATTCATAGAAAGTACAAGAAGTGAATCCTAATATAAACTATGGGCTTTAGTTAATAGTAATATATCAATAATGGATCATCATTGCAATAAATATACCACACTAATAATGCAAGATGTTAGTAATTGGAGAAACTGAAGAGGGGAGAAGTGGAGTTTCATGGGAACTGTAATATCTGCTCAATTTCTCTATAAACTTAAAACTGTTCTAAAACAAAAAGCATATTAATTTTTTTAAACTCACAAACTTCTGAAACTGACTCAATAAGACATGAGTTCAATGGTTTCACTGGTGAATTCTACCAAATATTTAAAGAATAATTAACACCAAACCTTCACAAAATCTTCTAAAAGTAGATGAGGAGAACACTTTCCACATCTATCCTTCCTGATACCAAAACCAGCCTTACTATAATTGCTTATTAGTTCCAAGAATTTTTTGTTAATTCTTTGGGATTGTCTACCTAGACAATCATTTCATCCACCAACAAAAAGCTTTATGTCTTCATTCCCTACCTGTATGCCTTTTATTTCCTTTTCTTGTCTCATTTCTGATTTTGCTTATTTGTGCCCTTTCTCTTTTTTTTTTTTTCTCAATCAGTTTGGCTCGGAGTTTGTCTATTTTCATTATCTTCTCAAATAATCAGCTCTTGGTTTCATTGGTTTTTTTCTAATATTTTCTGTCTCTATTCCACTCTGATCTTTACTATGCCCCTCTTTCTACTAATTTTGGGCTTTGTTCTTTTTCTGGTTCCTTTAGTTGTAGGGTTAGAATGCTTGAGATTGTTCTTGTTACTCAAGGTGGCATGTATTGCTATAAACTTCCTCTTAGAGTCACATTGGCTGAATCCCACATATTTTGAATAGTTGTGTTTCTGTTTTCACTTTTGTCCATGTATTGTTTGATTTCCTCTTTTATCTGTTCCTTGATTCATTATTTAGAAGCATGTTGTTCAGCCTCAACATGTTTGATTTCTTTCCAAATTTTTTCTTGTAATTGATTTCTAGTTTTATACCATTGTTTTCTGAGAAGGTGCTTGATACAATTTCACTCTTCTTAAATTTATTGAGACTTGTTTGGTATCCTAATATGTGATCTGTTCTGGAGAATGTTCCGTGTTTTAAACTTTTTATCAGGTAGATTGGTTAACTGTTTCATTTGATTTTCTGGGATTTTTCTTGTTCATTTGGATCACATTGCCTGTGTCATTATTTCCCTCCCCTTCCCCTTTGTTTGTAGCTGTACTGGGGGTGGAGTTTCCAAGGTTACCATGACTCTATCTCCCCTGCCCTTTGGTGTGTGTGTGCTGTGCTTTCTGTCCCTCATTGTACTGAAGGTGTTCATTTCAGTCTTTCCTCAGATTGAAATGCTCTCTGTATAGGTGTATTTTGTGTGTGTATGTGAGAGAAATTGATCCATGCTCTCTCTACTTTCCAACTTACTAGAATCCCCCTTGATTCTTTCTTAGTTTCCATCTCTCTACTTACATTACCCATCTGTTCTTCTATTTTTTCCACTTTTTCCATTAGAGATCTCAGCATATTTTTTTTGATGACTATATTTTTTTTGAGAGGGCATCTCTCATATTTATTGATCAAATGGTTGTTAACAACAATAAAATTCTGTACAGGGGACTCAATGAACAATCATTAATCAACCCCAAGCCTAGTTCTCAATAGTCTCCAATCTTCTGAAGCATAACGAACAAGTTCTTACATGGTGAACACATTATTACATAATGAATAAGTTCTTACATGGTGAACAGTACAAGGGCAGTCATACAGAAACTTTCAGTTTTAATCATGCATTATGAAGTATAAACAATCAGGTCAAATATGAATATTCATTTGATTTTTATACTTGATTTATATGTGAATCCCACATATCTCCCTTATTATTATTGCTATAATTATTATTATTATTTTTAATAAAATGCTGAAGTGATAGGTAGATGCAAGATAAAGGTAGAAAACAGTTTAGTGCTGTAAGAGGGCAAATGTAGATGATCAGGTGTGTGCCTATTGACAAAGTATTAATCCAAGCTAGACAAGGGCAACAAAACATCCACAGATGTAGAAGATTTCTCTCAAAACAGGGGGGGTGGGGTTTTAAGTCTCACCTCTGTTGATCCCCAATTTCTCACCCGATGGACCCCTTGCAACTGTGCCTGTCTTAGGTTGTTCCTCCCTTGAGGAATCTTACCCGTCTCTGGCTAAACGGTCACCTTCAGGGGCCATACAGGGAAATGTAAAGTTGGTAAGTGAGAGAGAGGTAATATTGTTTGAAAAGGTTAGCTTTTTACTTCTTTGCAGATTTATGCCCTGTAGATTTTATGCCCAGCATTTGTCTTGAGGTATCTTTACCACTTGGAAGAATTATGATACTTGGTAATTTCGTTATGAGGCACGAATTCTACTTAAGGGTTGTAATTAGGAAGGAAGAAGAAAAGCTATAGAAGTAGCAGATGGAAGAAAACATGGGAAGATTGATTATTTCTTTGACATATCTTCTTGTAGAGTAACATAAGCATGTATAGGTTTTAAACTACTAATTAAATTGTGTACACACATTAACATAATAGGAATACAGCTCCATAACCAAAGCAGACCTACAATTACCAACCATCTCCAGTGAAACCAAAAAAACCAGTTAGGCACCCTAGGCATTTGTGAAAACTTATCAATGATATGATGGATATTGTCTAACTGAATTTGAATAGTTTGAGAAAAATCAGACAAATTAAACAACACATTCCTGGGAACTGTTCACATCCCATGTGTTCTTTTAACAGTAGATAGTCTGTAGTCGCAAGATTTTGGAGCGCTGCAACTTACACTTCTCCTAATTCTTGTTTGAGTTCTGACAGTATAGATCCAGTCAACTTTGTTGTTTTACTGTATGCACAGGCCAGCTTAGATATCTCCTTCTTCATTCCAATGGCAAGTCCAGGAACCGGTGGTATGAATGCTGCTACAACTGCAGCAGTGCCAGGAACTTTGTTGAAGTTTTTGATGTTCATCTTCTGGAATGACTCTTCCAGAGAATGTTGATGTTGGAAGTTCTTCCTCATATAGTATCTTACTTCGTTTTCTGGGTAGCCAAATTAGGCTTTGATCCTCTGTATAAACACAAACAAACCCTTTGTCCACACTTTGATATGCCCTCTATATCATTGTGAAGAACATATTGGAGATCACCACACAGGAACTGCTTTTTTTTTTAAGAGAAAGGAATATTATCAGAAAAATGTACTTCCATAGCTGACCATCTGAGACCCTTTAAATGATCAAAATTAAGGATATTTAAAGCATGCTCTAATCATTGATTTACAGTAATTTTATCCTATCAGGGAGTAATCCCCCTTTTCTTTCCTTTTCTTTTTTTTCTTTTCTTCTTTTTTGTTATCATTAATCTACAATTACATGAAGAATATTATGTTTACTAGGCTCTCACATATACCAGGTCGCCCACACAAGTCACTTAACAGTCACTGTGCATCAGCAGAGCAAAATGTTGCAGAATCACTACTTGTCTACTCTATGTTGTACAGCCCTCCACTTTCTACCACCCCCCATTATGCATGCTAATCATAATACCCCCTTTCTTCTTCCCCCCCTTATCCCTCCCTACCCACCTATCCTCCCCAGTCCCTTTCCCTTTGGTACCTGTTAGTGCATTCTTCGGTTCTGTGATTCTGCTGCTGTTTTGTTCCTTCAGGTTTTCCTTTGTTCTTATACTCCACAGATGAGTGAAATCATTTGGTATTTCTCTTTCTCTGCTTGGCTTATTTCACTGAGCATAATACCCTCTAGCTCCATCCATGCTGTTGCAAATGGTAGGATTTGTTTTCTTCTTATAGCTGAATAATATTCCATTGTGTATATGTACCACATCTTCTTTATCCATTCATCTATTGATGGACACTTAGGTAGCTTCCAATTCTTGGCTATTGTAAATAGTGCTGCAATAAACATAGGGGTGCATCTGTCTATTTCAAACTTGAGTGCTGCGTTCTTAGGGTAAATTTCTAGGAGTGGTATTCCTGGGTCAAATGGTAAATCTATTTTTGAGCATTTTGAGGAACCTCCATACTGCTTTCCACAGTGGTTGAACTAATTCACATTCCCACCAGCAGTGTAGGAGGGTTACTTTTCTCCACAACCTCACCAACATTTCTTGTTGTTTGTCTTTTGGATGGTAGCCATCCTTACTTGTGTGAGGTGATACCTCATTTTGGTTTTAATTCGCGTTTCTCTGATAATTAGCGATGTGGAGCATCTTTTCATGTGTCTGTTGGCCATCTGTATTTCGTTTTTGGAGAACTGTCTGTTCAGTTCCTCTGCCCATTTTTTAATTGGATTATTTGTTTTTGTTTGTTGAGGTGAGTGAGCTCTATATATATTTTGGATGTCAAGCCTTTATTGGATCTGTCATTTACAAATATATTCTCCCATACTGTAGGGTACCTTTTTGTTCTATTGATGGTGTCTTTTCTGTACAGAAGCTTTACAGCTTAATACAGTCCCACTTGTTTATTTTTGCTGTTGTTTTAATTGCCCGGGGAGATATGTTCAAGAAGAGGTCACTCATCTTTATGTCTAAGAGGTTTTTGCGTATGTTTATTTCTAAGAGTTTTATGTTTTCATGACTTACATTCAGGTCTTTGATCCATTTGTAATTTACTTTTGCATGTGGGGTTAAACAATGGTCCAGTTTCATTCTCCTATTGAAGCTGTCCAGTTTTTCCAGCACCATCTGTTGAAGAGACTGTCCTTTCACCATTGTATGTCCACGGCTCCTTTATCAAATATTAATTGACCATATATGTTTGGGTTAATGTCTGGAGTCTCTAATCCATTCCACTGGACTGTGGCTCTGTACTTGTGCCAGTACCAAATTGTCTTGATTAGTATGGCTTTGTAGTAGAGCTTGAAGTTGGGGAGTGAGATTCCCCCTACTTTATTCTTCCTTCTCAGGATTGCTTTGGCTATTTGGGGTCTTTGGTGTTTCCATATGAGTTTTTGAATTATTTGTTCCTGTTCGTTGAAGAATGTTGCTGGTACTTTGTTAGGGATTGCATCAAATCTGTATATTGCTTTGGGCAGGATGGCCATTTTGACGATATTAATTCTCCTAGCCACGAGCATGGGATGAGTTTCCATTTGTTAGTGTCCCCTTTAATTTCTCTTAAGAGTGACTAGTAGTTTTCAGGGTATAGTTCTTTCACTTCTTTGGTTAGGTTTATTCGTAGGTATTTTATTCTTTTTGATGCAATTGTGAATGTAGTTGTTTTCCTGATTTCTCTTTCTATTGGTTCATTGTTAGTGTATAGGAAAGCCACAGATTTCTGTGTGTTCATTTTGTATTCTGCAACTTTGCTGTATTCTGATATTAGTTCTAGTAGTTTTGGAGTGGAGTCTTTAGGGTTTTTTATGTACAATATCATGTCATCTGCAAATAGTGACAGTTTAACTTCTTCTTTACCAAACTGGATTCCTTGTATTTCTTTGTTTTGTCTGATTGCCGTGGCTAGGACCTCCAGTACTATGTTAAATAACAGTGGGGAGAGTGTGCACCCCTGTCTTTTTCCCAATCTCAGAGGAAACACTTTCAGCTTCTCACTGTTCAGTATAATGTTGGCTGTGGGTTTATCATATATGGCCTTTATTATATTGAGGTACTTGCCCTCTATTCCATTTTGCTGAGAGTTTTTATCATGAATGGCTGCTGAATTTGTCAAATGCTTCTTCAGCATCTATGGAGATGATCATGTGGTATTTGTCTTTCTTTTTGTTGATGTGGTGGATTATGTTGATGGATTTTCGAATGTTGTACCATCCTTGCATCCCTGGGATGAATCCCACTTGGTCATGATGTATGATCCTTTTGATATATTTTTGAATTCGGTTTGCTTACATTTTCTTGAGTACTTTTGCATCTACATTCATCAGGGATATTGGTCTATAATTTTCTTTTTTGGTGGGGTCTTTGCTGGTTTTGGTATTAGGGTGATGTTGGCTTCATAGAATGAGTTTGGGAGTATTCCCTCCTCTTCTATTTTTTGGAAAACTTTAAGGAGAATGGGTATTATGTCTTCTCTGTGTGTCTGACAAAATTCCGAGGTAAATCCGTCTGGCCCGGGGGTTTTGTTCTTGGGTAGTTTTTTGATTACCGTTTCAATTTCTTTGCTTGTAATTGGTTTGTTTAACTTTTGTGTTTCTTCCTTGGTCTGTATTGGAAGGTTGTATTTTTCTAGGATGTTGTCCATTTCTTCTAGGTTTTCCAGCTTGTTGGCATATAGGTTTTCATAGTACTCTCTAATAATTCTTTGTATTTCTGTGGAGTCTGTCGTGATTTTTCCGTTCTCATTTCTTATTCTGTTGATTTGTGTTGATTCTTTTTTTCTCTGAATAAGTTTGGCTAGAGGCTTATCTATTTTGTTTATTTTCTCAAAGAACCAGCTCTTGGTTTCATTAATTTTTGCTATTGTTTTATTCTTCTCAGTTTTGTTTATTTCTTCTCTGATCTTTATTATGTCCCTCCTTCTGCTGACTTTAGGCCTCATTTGTTCTTCTTTATCCAGTTTCGATAATTGTGATGTTAGACTATTCATTTGGGATTGTTCTTCCTTCTTCAAGTGTGCCTGGATCGCTATACTCTCTCCTCTTAAGACTGCTTTTGTAGCATCTCACAGAAGTTGGGGCTTTGTGTTGTTGTCATTTGTTTCCTTATATTTCTTGATCTCTATTTTAATTTGATCGTTGATCCATTGATTATTTAGGAGCATGTTGTTAAGCCTCCATGTGTTTGTGAGCATTTTTGTTCTCTTTGTAGAAATTATTTCTAGTTTTATACCTTTGTGGTCTGAAATATTGGTTGGTAGAATTTCAATATTTTGGAATTTACTGAGGCTCTTTTTGTGGGCTAGGATGTGGTCTACTCTGGAGAATGTTCCATGTGCACTTGAGAAGAATGTGTATCCTGTTGCTTTTGGATGTAGAGTTCTATAGATGCCTATTAGGTCCATCTGTTCTACTGTGTTGTTCAGTGCCTCCGTGTCCTTACTTATTTTCTGCCCGGTGGATCCATCCTTTGGGGTGAGTGGTGTGTTGAAGTCTCCTAAAATGAATGCATTGCAGTCTATTTCCCCCTTTAGTTCTGTTAGTATTTGTTTCACATATGCTGGTGCTCCTGTGTTGGGTGCATATATATATTTAGAATGGTTATATCCTCTTGTTGGAATGAACCCTTTATCATTATGTAGTGTCCTTCTTTATCTCTTGTTACTTTCTTTGTTTTGAAGTCTATTTTGTCTGATATTAGTACAGCAACCACTGCATTCCTCTCTCTGTTGTTTGCCTGAAATATGTTTTTTCATCCCTTGACTTTTTGTCTTTGCATGTCTTTGGGTTTGAGGTGAGTTTCTTGTAAGCAGCATATAGATGGGTCTTGCTTTTTTATGCATTCTATTACTCTGTGTCTTTTGATTGGTGCATTAAGTCCATTTACATTTAGGGTGACTATTGAAAGATATGTACTTATTGCCATTGCAGGCTTTAAATTCGTGGTTACCAAAGGTTCAAGGTTAGCCTCTTTAGTATCTTACTGCCTAACTTAGCTCGCTTATTGAGCTGTTATATACACTGTCTGGAGTTTCTTTTCTTCTCTCCCTTCTTATTCCTCCTCCTCCATTCTTCATAGGTTGGGTGTTTTGTTCTGTGCTCTTTTTAGGAGTGCTCCCATCTAGAGCATTCCCTGTAGGATGCTCTGTAGAGGTGGTTTGTGGGAGGAAAATTCCCTCAGCTTTTGCTCCCCTGGGAATTGTTTAATCCCTCCATCATATTTAAATGATAATCGTGCTGGATACAGTATCCTTCGTTCGAGGCCCTTCTGTTTCATTACATTAAATATATCATGCCATTCTCTTCTGGAATGTAAGGTTTTTGTCGAGAAGTCTTATGATAGCCTGCTGGGTTTTCCTTTATAGGTGACCTTTTTCTCTCTAGCTACCTTTAAAACTCTTTCCTTGTCCTTGATCTTTGCCATTTTAATTATTATGTGTCTTGGTGTTGTCCTCCTTGGGTCCTTTCTGTTGGGAGTTCTGTGTATTTCCGTGGTCTGTTCGATTATTTCTTACCCCAGTTTGGGGAAGTTTTCAGCAATTATTTCTTCAAAGACCCTTTCTATCCCTTTTTCTCTCTCTTCTTCTTCTGGTACCCCTATAATATGGATATTGTTCCTTTCAATTGGTCCCACAGTTCTCTTAATATTGTTTCATTCCTGGAGTTCCTTTTATCTCTGTGTCAGCTTCCATGCATTCCTGTTCTCTGTTTTCTATTCCATCAATGGCCTCTTGCATCTTATCCATTCTGCTTATAAAACCTTCCAGAGTTTGTTTCACTTCTGTAATCTCCTTCCTGGCATCTGTGATCTCTCTCTGGAATTCATCCCTTAGCTCTTGCATATTTCTCTGCATCTCCATCAGCATGTTTATGATTTTTATTTTTAATTCTTTTTCAGGAAGACTGGTTAGGTCTGTCTCCTTCTCTGGTGTTGTCTCTGTGATCTTGGTTTGCCTGTAATTTTGCCTTTTCATGGTGATAGAAATAGTTTGCAGATCTGGGACAAGTGACGACTGGAAGAACTTCCCTTCTTGTTGGTTTGTGGCCTTCCTCTCCTGGGAGAACAGCGACCTCTAGTGGCCTGTGCTGGGCAGCTGTGTGCAGACAGGGCTTCTGATTCCTGCCCAGCTGCTATGCAGTTATATCTGCTGTTGCTTTGGGCGTGGCCTGGCTTGGGCTTTTGGAGCCTCGTTGGAGGGGAACCAGCCGCAAGGCTTTTTATCTCCGTGAGGGGTCTCCATGCTCCCTGCTGTCCAGGGGGTTAGAGAGCCCAGAGATCCCCAGATTCCCTTCCTCTGGACTAAGTGTCCAGCCCTGTCCCTTTAAGACTTCCAAAAAGCACTAGCCAAAACTAAACAACAACAACAACAAAAATTAAATAAATTATTTTTTAAAAAGGCTGCTCACTTTTTTTTGTCCTCAGGTGCCAGCCTCAGGGACCTGCTCAGTGGTATTGCTACCCTGTTTCCCTAGTATCCAGGACCCCACGCATGCACTGTGTCTGCCTTCTCGTCCGGATGGCTGGGGCTGGGTGTTCAGCAGTCCTGGGCTCCCTCTCCCTCCCTGCTCCAACTCCTCTCCTCCCGCAGGGAGCTGGGGGGAGGGGCGCTCAATTTCCACTGGGCCGGGGCTTGTATCTTACCCCCTTAGCGAGGTGCTGGGTTCTTGCAGGTGTGGATGTCGTCTGGATGATGTCCTGTGTCCTCTGGTCTCTATTCTAGGAAGAGTTGTGTTTGTTATATTTTCATAAATATATGTGGTTTTGGGAGGAGATTGCTACTGCTCTACTCACCCTGCCATCTTGGCTCCACCACAGATCTCAGCATACTAATCATAGTTTTATCAAGGCCCTGGTCTGATAATTCCAACATCTCTACTATATCTGAGTCTGATTCTCATGATCTCATTGACTCTTTAAATTATATATATTTTTTTGTCTTTTAAAATGCCTTGTAATCTTTTGTTGAATGAAGGGCATCATGTACTGGGTAAAAGGAAATGAGGTAAGTGGGCTTTTAGTGTGGTTTTATGTCTACCTTGATAGGAATTAGGCTTTGTTTACTATTTGTCATAGCTAGGTATGCCAGAGCATAGATTTCTTCTGGTTTCCTTGTTTTTGTCTCCTCTGTTGTTTTTGGATTTCCATAGAGACTTCTCAGTAAGGCCTTACATGTACAGTTCTTTCCATTGTATTCCCCTGCTATACAGGAGCACTATTGATATGGCAGCAAGTTGAAGGGAAGGGGAAGTGTTCTATTGTCCTATGATTAGGTCTCTGTCTTTTAATGAACCTGTGCCCCTGAGCTTGACATTCACAAAACTGGATTCTCACTTTTATCCCCTTTAGGTGAAACAGGAGGTTAGAGGAAACTAGAAAATTTTTCTTCACCCAGATGGAAGGCTAGACAGGGCTGGTGTTGGATATTTTCTTTTCCCCAGGTTGGTTGGGCTCCAGTAAAACTCTAGTAAATTAAACCCTGAAAATAATTTCCCTTGAATTCAGTCCTTGTTAACAAGATGAGGGTGCTCTGGGTGTACATCAAAATGACTATTTTTTCCCTCCTCATGCCAGAACCATAAAAAGATTTCTATCCTATCTTCACTGAGAGAACCTGGTAAGGCTATTGGAAGTAAAACTCACAAAATGTGAGCCTCACCCCCTTCCAAGACTAAGAGTATCTCCTGGAGTTTTTAACTCAAATTTATCCATATTTAGTTTCCAGCAATTAGTCGATTATATAGTTTATATTTTCCTTCCCCAGTACTTATTCCAATGGAGATTTCTGCTCCTGGGCTATTGCTCCAATAAGCTGAGATTCTCTGTATTCACCTGTCTCTTCCAATTTTGAGAGGCAGTGCTTTGACATGGGGTCTCAATTCTCTGATTGATGAAAGAAGTGTTGCTGATTTTCAGTTTGTTTAGATTATGTTTCTTATTGTGATGATGACTGTGATGACTTCCAAGTTCCTTACTAGACCAGAAACCAAAAGTAGTATTTTTTTTCTAGGAATTTGTACATTTCATACTGGTAATCTACTTCACTAGCATAAAATTATTCATCAAATTCTCTTACAGTCCTTTTTATTTCTCTAAGTTCAGTAGTGATGACTTCTCATTCACTTCTGATTTTGATTCTTTCCTCAAAAACTTTTTTATTTGATCAGTCTAGATACAAGTTTGTCAATTTTATTTTTTCAGAGAACCAACTTTTGGTTTCCCTGATTATCTTTATTGTATTTCTATTTATTATCTCCTTAATTTCTTCTCTAATCATCATTATTTTATTTATTCTGCTTTCTTTAGGTTTGGTTTACTCTCACTTTTCCAGTGATTTAGATGGAAGCTTCTGATTTGAGATATTGTTTACTTATATGTGCATTTACAGTTATAAATTTCCCTGCAAGAACAGTTTTAGCTGTAACCCATAAGTTTTTGTGTGTTGTGTGTGTGTGTGTTTGGTATCATTAATCTACAATTACATGAGGAACATTATGTTTACTAGCCTTCCCCCATCACAAAGTCCCCCCCACATACAACATTATAGACACTGTCCATCAGTGTAATAGGATGTAGAATGACTACTTGTCTTCTCTGTGTTGTAAAGCCCTGACCGTGCCCCCACACACATTATACATACTAATCATAGTGCCACCTTTCTTTTTTTTTTCTTCCCCTTATACCTCCTTTCCCACCCATGCTACCCAGGCCCTTTCCCTTTGGTAACTGTTAGTCCATCCTTGAGTTCTGTGAGTCTGCTGCTGTTTGCTCCATCAGTTTTTTTCTCTGTTCTTATATGCCACAGATGAGTGAAATCATTTGATATTGTCTTTCTCCACCTGGCTCATTTCACTGAGCATAATACCCTCTAGCTCCATCCATGCTGTTGCAAATGGTAGGATTTGTTTTCTTCTTATGGCTGAATAATATTCCACTGTGTATATGTACCACACCTTCTTTATCCATTCATCTACTGATGGACAATTAGGTTGCTTCTGTTTCTTGGCTATTGTAAACAGGGCTGTGATAAACATAGGGTTGCATATGTCTTTTTCAAACTGGGCTCCTGCATTCTTAGGGTAAATTCCTAGGAGTGGAATTCCTGCGTCAAATGGAACTGCTATTTTCAGTTTTTTGAGGAACCTCCATACTGCTTTCCACAATGGCTGAACAAATTTACATTCCCGCCAGCAGTATAGGAGGGTTCCCCTTTCTCCACAGCCTTGCAAACATTTGTTGTTGTTTGTCTTTTGGATGACGGCGATCCTTACTGGTGTGAGGTGATATCTCATTGTGGTTTTAATTTGCATTTGTCTGATGACTAGCGATGTGGAACATCTTTTCATGTCTCTGGTGGCCATCTGAGTTTCTTCTTCGGAGAACTGTCTCGTGAGCTCCTCTGACCATTTTTTTTTCCATGTATTTGTGAGGTTTTTTGCCTTGCCTGGGGAGATATTTTCATCAAGAAGCTGCTCCTGTTTCTGTTCAAGAGATTTTTGCCTATGTTTTTTTCTAAGAGTTTTATGGTTCCATGACTTACATTCAGGTTGTTAATCAATTTCAAAATTACTTTTGTGTATGGGGTTAGAAAATGATCCAGTTTTGTTCTCTTACATGCAGCTTTCCAGTTTCGCCAACGCCAGCTGTTGAACAGGCTGTCATTTCTCCATTGTATGTCCATGGCTCCTTTATCATATTTTAATTGACCATATATGTTTGGGTTAGTATCTGGACTCTCTAATCTGTTCCACTGGTCTTTGGGTCTGTTCTTGTACCAGTACCAAATTGTATTGATTACTATGGCTTTGTAGTAGAGCTTGAAGTTGGGAAGCAAGATCGGCCCTGCTTTATTCTTCCTTCTCAGGATTGCTTTGGCTATTTGGGGTCTTTTATGGTTCCACATGAATTTTAGAACTATTTGTTCCAGTTCATTGAAGAAAGCTGTGGGTATTTTGATAGGGATTGCATTGAATCTGTAGATTGCTTTAGGCAGGATAACCATTTTGACAGTACTAATTCATTGTACCCAAGAGCATGGGATGAGTTTCCATTTGTTAATGTTCTCTTTCTCTCAAGAGTGCCTTGTGGTTTTCAGGGTATATGTCTTTCATTTCCTTGGTTAGATTTATTCCTATGTATTTTATTCTTTTTCATGCAATTGTGTGTGGAATTGTTTTCCAGATTTCTCTTTCTGCTAGTTCATCATTAGTGTATAGGAAAGCAACAGATTTCTGTGTGCTAATTTTGTATCCTGCAACATTGCTGAATTCAGATATTAGTTCTAGTAGTTTTGGAGTGCAGCCTTAAGGGTTTTTTATGTACAATATCATGTCATCTGCAAATAATGACAGTTTGACTTCTTCTTTACCAATCTGGATGCCTTGTATTTCTTTATTTTGCCTGATTGTCATGGCTAGGACCTCCAGTACTATGTTGAATAACAATGGGGAGAGTGGGCATCCCTGTCTTGTTCCTCATCTTAGAGGAAAAGCTTTCAGCTTCTTGCTGTTAAGTATGATGTTGGCTGTGGGTTTGTCATATATTGCTTTTATTATGTTGAGGTACCTGCCCTCTATATACATTTTATTGAGAGTTTTTATCATGAATGGATGTTTACTTTTGTCGTATGCTTTTTCAGCATCTATGGAGATGATCATGTGGTTTTTGTCCTTCTTTTTGTTGATGTGGTGGATGATGTTGATGGATTTTCGAATGTTGTACCATCCTTGCATCCCTGAGATGAATCCCTCATGATCATGGTGTATGATCCTCTTGGTGTATTTTGGAATTTGGTTTGCTAATATTTTTTTTTTTTATTGACGGGTAGTTGACACACGGTATTACATTACATTAGTTTCAGGTGTACAACACAGTGATTCAACATTTATATACATGATAATTCTAGGTACCAGCTATCACCATACCAAGTTGTTACAATATTTTGACTATATTCCTTATGCTATACATTACATCCCGGTTACTTATTTATTTTACAATTGGAAGTGTGTTTATATATATATATATATATATATATATATATATATATATATATATATATATATTTTGTGAGGGCATCTCTCATATTTATTGATCAAATAGTTGTTAACAACAATAAATTTCTGTATAGGGGGTCAATACTCAATGCACAATCATTAATCCACCCCAAGCCTAATTTTCGTCAGTCTCCAATCTTCTGATGCATAATGAACAAATTCTTAAATGGAGTACAAATTCTTACATAGTGAATAAGTTACATGGTGAACAGTGCAAGGGCAGTCATCACAGAAGCTTTCGGTTTTGTTCATGCATTATGAACTATAAACAGTTCAAATATGAATATTCATTTGATTTTTATACTTGATTTATATGTGGATACCACATTTCTCTATTATTATTATTTTTAATAAAATGCTGAAGTGGTAGGTAGATACGAGATAAAGGTAGAAAACAGAGTTTAGTGTTGTAATAGAGCAAATGTAGATGATCAGATGTGTGCCTGTAGACTATGTGTTAATCCGAGCTAGACGAGGGCAATAAACATCCATGTACGCACAAGATTTCTCTCAGAACATGAGGGGGGAGGTTCTAAGCCTCACCTCTGCTGCTCCCCATTTTCTCACCAGATGGCCCCCTGCGACTGTGCCTGTCTTAGGTTGTTCCTCCCTTGAGGAATCTTACCCGTCTCTGGCTAACCAGTCATCTTCCGGGGCCATACAGGGAAATGTTAAGTTGGTAAGTGAGAGAGAAGCCTTATTGTTTGAAAAGGTTAGCTTTTTACTTCTTTGCATATTTATGCCCTGTGGCTTCTATGCCCAGCATTTGTCTTGAGGTGTCTTTACCACTTGGAAGAATTATGATACTCGGTAAATTCGACATGTGGCACGAGTTCTATTTAAAGTTTGTGATTAGGTAGGAAGAATAAAAGCTATAGAAGTAGCAGGCAGAAGAAAATCTGGGAAGATTGTTTATTTCTTTGACATATCTTCTTGTAGAGTATCAGCATGGATAGGTTTTAAACTACTAATTAAATTGTGCACACACATTAACATAATAGGAATACAGTTACCTAACCAAAGCATACCTGTAATTACCAGCCATCTCCAGTGAAACCAAGAAAACCAGTTAGGCACTTTAGGCATTTGTGAAAACTTATCTATGATATGGTGGATAATGTCCAACTGAACTTGAACAGTCTGAGAGAATTCAGATAAATTAGAACAACCCATTCCTGGGGACTGTTCACATCCCATATGTTCTTTTAACAATAAATAGTCTGTGGTTGTAAGATTTTGGAGTGCCACAATTTGCACTTCTCCTAATTCTTGCTTGAGTTCCAACAGTATAGATCCAGTCCAATTTGTTGTTTTACTGTATGCACAGGCCAGCTTAGATATCTCCTTCATCATTCCCATGGCAAGTCCAGGAACTGGTGGGATGAGTGCATCTACACCTGTGGCAGTGCGTGGATCTTTGTTGGGGTTTTTTTTTTTTGCTGATCATCTTCTGTCATGAGTCTTCCAGAGAGTGCTGATGTTGGAAGTTCTTTTTCATATCATATCTTAGTTCATTTTCGGGGCAGCCAAATTAGGCTTTGATCCTCTGTATAAACACAAACAGACCCTTTGCCTACACTTTTATATGCCCTTTATACCACTGTGTAGAACTCATTGGAGGTCACCACACAGGAACTGCTTTTTTTTTTATCATTAATCTACACTTACATGACGAATACTTTGTTTACTAGGCTCTCCCCTATACCAGGTCCCCCTATATACTCCTTTACAGTCACTGTCCATCAGCGTAGCAAACTGTTGTAGAATCACTACTTGTCTTCTCTGTGTTGTACAGCCCTCCCCTTTCTCCCACCCCGCTATGGATGCTAATCTTAATACCCCTCTTTTTCTGCCCCCCCTTATCCCTCCCTACCCACCCATCCTCCCAGTCCCTTTCCCTTTGGTACCTGTTAGTACATTCTTGAGTTCTGTGATTCTGTTGCTGTTTTGTTCCTTCAGATTTTCCTTTGTTCTTATATTCCACAGATGAGTGAAATCATTTGGTATTTCTCTTTCTCTGCTTGGCTTATTTCACTGAGCATAATACCCTCCAGCTCCATCCATGTTGCTGAAAATGGTTGGATTTGCCCTTTTCTTATGGCTGAGTAGTATTCCATTGTGTATATGTACCACATCTTCTTTATCCATTCATCTATAGATGGACATTTAGGTTGCTTCCAATTCTTGGCTATTGTAAATAGTGCTGCGATAAACATAGGGGTACATTGGTCTTTCTCATACTTGATTGCTGCATTCTTAGGGTAAATTCCTAGGAGTGAAATTCCTGGGTCAAATGGTATGTCTGTTTTGAGCATTTTGATGTACCTCCATACTGCTTTCCACAATGGTTGAACAAGTTTACATTCCCACCAGCAGTGTAGGAGGGTTCCCCTTTCTCCACAGCCTCGCCAACATTTGTTGTTGTTTGTCTTTTGGATGGCAGCCATCCTTACTGGTGTGAGGTGATACCTCATTGTGGTTTTAATTTGCATTTCTCTGATAATTAGCGATGTGGAGCATCTTTTCATGTGTCTGTTGGCCATCTGTATTTCTTTTTTGGAGAACCGTCTGTTCAGTTCCTTTGCCCATTTTTTAATTGGGTTATTTGTTTTTTGTTTGTTGAGGCGTGTGAGCTCTTTATATATTCTGGACGTCAAGCCTTTATCGGATGTGTCATTTTCAAATATATTCTCCCATACTGTAGGGTTCCTTTTTGTTCTATTGATGGTGTCTGGTTTGCTAATATTTTGATGAGAATTTTTGCATCTATATTCATCAGGTATTTTGGTCTGCAGTTTTTTTTTTTTGGTTGGCTCTTTGCCTGGTTTTGGTATTAGAGTGATGTTTGCTTCATAGAATGAGTTTGGAAGTATTCCCTCCTCTCCTATTTTCTGGAAAACTTTAAGAAGAATGGGTATTGTCTTCTCTATATGTCAGATAAAACTCAGTGGTGAATCCATCTTGCCCAGGGGTTTTGTTCTTGGGTAGTTTGTTGATTACAGATTCAATTTTGTTACTGGTAATTGCTCTGTTTAGATTTTCTGTTTCTTCCTTGGTTATCCTTGGAAGGTTTTATTTTTCTAGGAAGTTGTCCATTTCTTCTAGGTTTTCCAGCTTGTTAGCACATAGATTTTCATAGTATTCTCTAATAATTCTTTTGATTGCATTTTAAAAGCTCTACTGAGGTACAAATAACAAATATAAATTGCATTTTTTTTTTTTTTAATAATTATTTTTTATTGAGGGGTAGTTGACACACAGTATTACATTACATGAGTTTCAAGTGTACAACACAGTGGTAGAACATTTATATACATAATTCTAGGTTCCAGCTATCACCCTACCAAGCTGTTACAATATGTTGACTATATTCCTTATGCTATACATTACATCCCGGTTACTTATTTATTTTACCATTGGAAGTCTGTCCTTTTTTTTTTTTTTTTTTTTTTTTTTTTTTTTTGTGAGGGCATCTCTCATATTTATTGATCAAATGGTTGTTAACGACAATAAAATTCTGTATAGGGGAGTCAATGCTCAATGCACAATCATTATTCCACCCCAAGCCTAATTTTTGTCAGTCTCCAATCTTCTGAGGCATAACAAACAAGTTTTTACATGTAGAACAAATTCTTACATAATGAATAAGTTACATAGTGAACAGTACAAGGGCAGTCATCACAGAAACTTTCGGTTTTGCTCATGCATTTTGAACTATAAACAGTCAGTTCAAATATGAATACTCATTTGGTTTTTATACTTCATTTATATGTGGATACCACATTTCTCTCTTTATTATTATTATTTTTAATAAAATGCTGAAGTGGTAGGTAGATACAAGATAAAGGTAGAAAACATAGTTTAGTGTTGTAAGAGAGCACATGTAGATGATCAGGTGTGTGCCTGTAGACTATGTGTTAATCCAAGCTAGACCAGGGCAATAAACATCCATGTATGCAGAAGATTTCTCTCAGAACGGGGGGGTGAGGTTCTAAGCCTCACCTCTGTTGATCCCCAATTTCTCACCTGATGGCTCCCCTGCGACTGTGCCTGTCTTAGGTTGTTCCTCCCTTGAGGAATCTTACCCGTCTCTGGCTAACCAGTCATCTTCCGGGGCCATACAGGGAAATGTGAAGTTGGTAAGTGAGAGAGAAGCCTTATTGTTTGAAAAAGTTAGCTTTTTACTTCTTTGCATATTTATGCCCTGTGGCTTCTATGCCCAGCATTTGTCTTGAGGTATCTTTACCACTTGGAAGAATTATGATACTCGGTAAATTTGATATGAGGCACGAATTCTATTTAAGGGTTGTAATTAGGAAGGAAGAAGAAAAGCTATAGAAGTAGCAGGCGGAAGAAAACATGGGAAGATTGATTATTTCTTTGATATATCTTCTTGTAGAGTAACTTCAGCATGTATAGGTTTTAAGCTACTACTTAAATTGCACACACACATTAACATAATAGGAGTATAGTTACATAACCAAAGCATATCTGTAATTACCAGCCATCTGCAGTGAAACCAAGAAAACCAGTTAGGCACCTTAGGCATTTGTGAAAACTTATCTATGATATGGTGGATATTGTCCAAATGAACTTGAACAGTCTGAGAGAAATCAGACAAATTAAAACAACCCATTCCTGGGGACTGTTCACATGCCATATGTTCTTTTAACAATAAATAGTTTGTAGTTGTAAGACTTTGGAGCGCTACAATTTGCACTTCTCCAAATTCTTGGTTGAGTTCCAACAGTATAGATCCAGTCCAATTTTGTTGTTTTACTGTATGCACAGGCCAGCTTAGATATCTCCTTCCTCATTCCCATGGCAGGTCCAGGAACTGGTGGGATGAGTGCATCTACAGCTGTAGCAGTGCGTGGATCTTTGTTGGGGTTTTTTGATGATCATCTTCTGGCATGAGTCTTCCAGAGGGTGCAGATGTTGGAAGTTCTTTTTCATATCGTATCTTAGTTCATTTTCGGGGTAGCCAAATTAGGCTTTGATCCTCTGTATAAACACAAACAGACCCTTTGCCTACACTTTTATATGCCCTTTATACCCTTGTGTAGAACTCGTTGGAGGTTACCACACAGGAACTGCCCTTTTTTTTTTTTTTTTTTTTTTTTGCTATCACTAATCTACACTTACATGACGAATATTATGTTTACTAGGCTCTCCCCTATACCAGGTCTCCCCTATAAACCCCTTTACAGTCACTGTCTATCAGCATAGCAAAATGTTGTAGAATCACTACTTGCCTTCTCTGTGTTGTACAGCCCTCCCTTTTCTCCTACTCCCCCATGCATGTTAATCTTAATACCCCCCTACTTCTCCCCCCCTTATCCCTCCCTACCCACCCATCCTCCCCAGTCCCTTTCCCTTTGGTACCTGTTAGTCCATTCTTGAGTTCTGTGATTCTGCTGCTGTTTTGTTCCTTCAGTTTTTCCTTTGTTCTTATATTCCACAGATAAGTGAAATCATTTGGTATTTCTCTTTCTCCGCTTGGCTTGTTTCACTGAGCATAATACCCTCCAGCTCCATCCATGTTGCTGCAAATGATTGGATTTGCCCTTTTCTTATAGCTGAGTAGTATTCCATTGTGTATATGTACCACATCTTCTTTATCCATTCATCTATTGATGGACATTTAGGTTGCTTCCAATTCTTGGCTATTGTAAATAGTGCTGCAATAAACATAGGGGTGCATCTATCTTTCTCAAACTTGATTGCTGCATTCTTAGGGTAAATTCCTAGGAGTGGAATTCCTGGGTCAAATGGTAAGTCTGTTTTGAGCATTTTGATGTACCTCCATACTGCTTTCCACAATGGTTGAACTAACTTACATTCCCACCAGCAGTGTAGGAGGGTTCCCCTTTCTCCACAGCCTCGCCAACATTTGTTGTTGTTTGTCTTTTGGATGGCAGCCATCCTTACTGGTGTGAGGTGATACCTCATTGTAGTTTTAATTTGCATTTCTCTGATAATTAGCGATGTGGAGCATCTTTTCATGTGTCTGTTGGCCATCTGTATTTCTTTTTTGGAGAACTGTCTGTTCAGATCCTCTGCCCATTTTTTAATTGGGTTATTTGTTTTTTGTTTGTTGAGGCGTGTGAGCTCCTTATATATTCTGGACGTCAAGCCTTTATCGGATGTGTCATTTTCAAATATATTCTCCCATACTGTAGGGATCCTTCTTGTTCTATTGAGGGTGTCTTTTGCTGTACAGAAGCTTTTCAGCTTAATATAGTCCCACTTACTCATTTTTGCTGTTGTTTTCCTTGCCCGGGGAGATATGTTCAAGAAGAGGTCACTCATGTTTATGTCTAAGAGGTTTTCGCCTATGTTTTCTTCCAAGAGTTTAATGGTTTCATGGCTTACATTCAGGTCTTTGATCCATTTTGAGTTTACTTTTGTATATGGGGTTAGACAATGGTCCAGTTTCATTCTCCTACATGTAGCTGTCCAGTTTTGCCAGCACCACCTGTTGAGGAGACTGTCATTTCGCCATTGTATGTCCATGGCTCCTTTATCAAATATTAATTGACCATATATGTCTGGGTTAATGTCTGGATTCTCTAGTCTGTTCCATTGGTCTGTGGCTCTGCTCTTGTGCCAGTACCAAATTGTCTTGATTACTATGGCTTTATAGTAGAGCTTGAAGTTGGGGAGTGAGATCCCCCCTACTTTATTCTTCTTTCTCAGGATTGCTTTGGCTATTCGGGGTCTTTGGTGTTTCCATATGAATTTTTGAATTATTTGTTCCAGTTCATTGAAGAATGTTGCTGGTAGTTTCATAGGGATTGCATCAAATCTGTATATTGCTTTGGGCAGGATGGCCATTTTAACGATATTAATTCTTCCTAGCCACGAGCATGGGATGAGTTTCCATCTGTTAGTGTCCCCTTTAATTTCTCTTAAGAGTGACTTGTAGTTTTCAGAGTATAAGTCTTTCACTTCTTTGGTTAGGTTTATTCCTAGGCATTTTATTTTTTTTTGATGCAATTGTGAATGGAGTTGTTTTCCTGATTTCTCTCTCTGTTGGTTCATTGTTAGTATATAGGAAAGCCACAGATTTCTGTGTGTTGATTTTGTATCCTGCAACTTTGCTGTATTCCGATATCAGTTCTAGTAGTTTTGGGGTGGAGTCTTTAGGGTTTTTTATGTACAGTATCATGTCATCTGCAAATAGTGACAGTTTAACTTCTTCTTTACCAATCTGGATTCCTTGTATTTCTTTATTTTGTCTGATTGCCGTGGCTAGGACCTCCAGTACTATGTTAAATAACAGTGGAGAGAGTGGGCATCCCTGTCTAGTTCCCGATCTCAGAGGAAATGCTTTCAGCTTCTCGCTGTTCAATATAATGTTGGCTGTGGGTTTATCATAGATGGCCTTTATTATGTTGAGGTACTTGCCCTCTATTCCCATTTTGCTGAGAGTTTTTAACATGAATGGATGTTGAACTTTGTCAAATGCTTTTTCAGCATCTATGGAGATGATCATGTGGTTTTTGTCTTTCTTTTTGTTGATGTGGTGGATGATGTTGATGGACTTTCGAATGTTGTACCATCCTTGCATCCCTGGAATGAATCCCACTTGGTCATGGTGTATGATCCTTTTGATGTATTTTTGAATTCGGTTTGCTAATATTTTGTTGAGTATTTTTGCATCTACGTTCATCAGGGATATTGGTCTGTAGTTTTCTTTTTTGGTGGGGTCTTTGCCTGGTTTTGGTATTAGGGTGATGTTAGCTTCATAGAATGAGTTTGGGAGTATCCCCTCCTCCTCTATTTTTTGGAAAACTTTAAGGAGAATGGGTATTATGTCTTCCCTGTATGTCTGATAAAATTCCGAGGTAAATCCATCTGGCCCGGGGGTTTTGTTCTTTGGTAGTTTTTTGATTACCTCTTCAATTTCGTTGCTGGTAATTGGTCTGTTTAGATTTTCTGTTTCTTCCTGGTTCAATCTTGGAAGGTTATATTTTTCTAGGAAGTTGTCCATTTCTCCTAGGTTTCCCAGCTTGTTAGCATATAGGTTTTCATAGTATTCTCCAATAATTCTTTGCATTTCCGTGGGGTCCGTCGTGATTTTTCCTTTCTCGTTTCTGATACTGTTGATTTGTGTTGACTCTCTTTTCTTCTTAATAAGTCTGGCTAGAGGCTTATCTATTTTGTTTATTTTCTCGAAGAACCAGCTCTTGGTTTCATTGATTTTTGCTATTGTTTTATTCTTCTCAATTTTATTTATTTCTTCTCTGATCTTTATTATGTCCCTCCTTCTGCTGACCTTAGGCCTCATCTGTTCTTCTTTTTCCAATTTCGATAATTGTGACATTAGACCATTCATTTGGGATTGCTCTTCCTTTTTTAAATATGCTTGGATTGCTATATACTTTCCTCTTAAGACTGCTTTTGCTGTCTCCCACAGAAGTTGGGGCTTAGTGTTGTTGTTGTCATTTGTTTCCATATATTGCTGTATCTCCATTTTGATTTGGTCATTGATCCATTGATTATTTAGGAGCGTGTTGTTAAGCCTCCATGTGTTCGTGAGCCTCTTTGCTTTCTTTGTACAGTTTATTTCTAGTTTTATGCCTTTGTGGTCTGAAAAGTTGGTTGGTAGGATTTCAATCTTTTGGAATTTTCTGAGGCTCTTTTTGTGGCCTAGTATGTGGTCTATTCTGGAGAATGTTCCATGTGCACTTGAGAAGAATGTATATCCCGCTGCTTTTGGATGTAGAGTTCTATAGATGTCTATTAGGTCCATCTGCTCTACTGTGTTGTTCAGTGCTTCCGTGTCCTTACTTATTTTCTGCCCAGTGGATCTATCCTTTGGGGTGAGTGGTGTGTTGAAGTCTCCTAGAATGAATGCATTGCAGTCTATATCCCCCTTTAGTTCTGTTAGTATTTGTTTCACATATGCTGGTGCTCCTGTGTTGGGTGCATATATATTTAGAATGGTTATATCCTCTTGTTTGACTGAGCCCTTTATCATTATGTAGTGTCCTTCTTTATCTCTTGTTACTTTCTTTGTTTTGAAGTCTATTTTGTCTGATATTAGTACTGCAACCCCTGCTTTCTTCTCACTGTTGTTTGCTTGAAATATGTTTTTCCATCCCTTGACTTTTAGTCTGTACATGTCTTTGGGTTTGAGATGAGTTTCTTGTAAGCAGCATATAGATGGGTCTTGCTTTTTTATCCATTCTGTTACTCTGTGTCTTTTGATTGGTGCATTCAACCCATTAACATTTAGGGTGACTATTGAAAGATATGTACTTATTGCCATTGCAGGCTTTAAATTCGTGGTTACCAAAGGTTCAAGGTTAGCCTCTTTAGTATCTTACTGCCTAACTTAGCTCGCTTATTGAGCTGTTATATACACTGTCTGGAGATTCTTTTCTTCTCTCCCTTCTTGTTCCTCCTCCTCGATTCTTCATATGTTGGGTGTTTTGTGCTGTGCTCTTTCTAGGAGTGCTCCCATCTAGAGCAGTCCCTGTAAGATGTTCTGTAGAGGTGGTTTGTGGAAAGCAAATTCCCTCAGCTTTTGTTTGTCTGGGAATTGTTTAATCCCACCATCATATTTGAATGATAGTCGTGCTGGATACAGTATCCTTGGTTCAAGGCCCTTCTGTTTCATTGTATTAAATATATCATGCCATTCTCTTCTGGCCTGTAGGGTTTCTGTTGAGAAATCTGACGTTAGCCTGATGGGTTTCCCTTTATAGGTGACCTTTTTCTCTCTAGCTGCCTTTAACACTCTTTCCTTGTCCTTGATCTTTGCCATTTTAATTATTATGTGTCTTGGTGTTGCCCTTCTTGGATCCTTTCTGTTGGGGGTTCTGTGTATTTCCGTGGTCTGTTTGATTACTTCCTCCCCCAGTGTGGGGAAGTTTTCAGCAATTATTTCTTCTAAGATACTTTCCATCTCTTTGCCTCTCTCTTCTTCTTCTGGGACCCCTATAATACGGATATTGCTCCTTTTAGATTGGTCACACAGTTCTCTTAATATTGTTTCATTCCTGGAGATCCTTTTGTCTCTCTCTATGTCAGCTTCTATGCGTTCCTGTTCTCTGATTTCAATTCCATCAATGGCCTCTTGCATTCTATCCATTCTGCTTATAAACCCTTCCAGAGTTTGTTTCATTTCTGCGATCTCCTTTCTGGCATCTGTGATCTCTTTCCGGACTTCATCCCATTTTTCTTGCGTATTTCTCTGCATCTCTGTCAGCATGTTTATGATTCTTATTTTGAATTCTTTGTCAGGAAGACTGGTTAGGTCTGTCTCCTTCTCTGGTGTTGTCTCTGTGATCTTTGTCTGCCTGTAGCTTTGCCTTTTCATGGTGATAGGAATAGTCTGCAGAACTGGGACGAGTGACGGCTGGAAGGACTTCCTTTCTTGTTGGTTTGTGGCCCTCCTCTCCTGGGAGAACAGCGGCCTCTAGTGGCTTGTGCTGCGCAGCTGCGCGCAGACAGGGTTTCTGCTTCCTGCCCGGCTGCTATGGAGTTAATCTCCGCTGTTGCTGTGGGCGTGGCCTGGCTCGGGTAGCTACTCCAAAATGGTGGAGTCGCGTTGGAACAGGAGCTGCTGGGAGGCTATTTATCTCCGTAAGGGGCCTCCCTGCTCCCTGCAGCCCAGGGGTTAGGGTGCCCAGAGATCCCAGATTCCCTACCTCTGGATTAAGTGGCCCGCCCTGCCCCTTTAAGACTTCCAAAAAGCACCCGCCAAAACAAAACAACGACCACAAAAAAAAACAAGAAAAAAAATTTTTTTAATTAAAAAAAAAAAAAAATTTTTAATTAAAAAAAAAAAAGGTGGTCGTTCGTTTTTCTTTATTCTCCGGTGCCAGCCTCAGGCCTCTGCTCACCGGTCTTTCTGCCCTGTTTCCCTAATATTGCGGTCCCTGTCCCTTTAAGACTTCCAAAAAGCGCTCGCCAAAACAAAGCAGCAAAAAAGAAAAAAAAATGGTCGCGCGCTTTTCTTATGTCCTCTGTCGCCCAGCCTCCAGTGCCTGCTCACTGTTCTTGCTGCCCTGTTTTCCCAGTATCGAGGGCCCTGCACTCTGGCCCGGATGGCTGGGGCTGGGTGTTCGGCAGCCCTGGGCTCCGTCTCCCTCCCGCTCTGCCTGCTCCTCTCCCGCCGGGAGCTGGGGGGAGGGGCGCTCGGCTCCCGCGGGGCCGGGACTTGTATCTTACCCCCTTCGCGAGGCGCTGGGTTCTCTCAGGTGTGGATGTGGTCTGGATATTGTCCTGTGTCCTCTGGTCTTTATTCTAGGAAGGGTTGTCTTTGTTATATTTTCATAGATATATGTTGTTTTGGGAGGAGATTTCCGCTGCTCTACTCACGCCGCCATCTTCCGCCCCCCAGTGGTCTGCATATTTTTAATTGTACAGTTTTATAACACTGATGCCTATACACTCATGAAACCAATGACATAATCAAAAAAGTGAGCATATCCATCACGGCTAACATGCAACACAGCACTAATAAGGCCACTCCCCTCAGCCAGTCACTGACTTTCCTTCTGTCACTACAGATTAGTTTGCAATTCTTTAGAATTTTATATAAGTGGAATCACAAACTACATGCTCTTAATTTTCTGACTTATTGCATTTTCAAAATTATTTTGAGGTTATTTCATATTATGGTATAAATAGTATGTTAGAATATACAATATATATATGTGTAGGAAGAGTACATATACACATATATGCACAATTACATAAAGAGAGAGAATATATATTCAAATTATGTTATCAATAGTTCATTTTGTTGATGAGCGGTATCCCATTTTGTGACTACACCACAATTTGTTTATCCATTCACCTTTTGCATGACATTTGAGTTGATTTTACTTGAAGGCATTATAAATAAAGTTCCTATGAACATTTGCATACAAGTCTGTATGTAGACGTATTCTTTCTTTCGTCTTGTATGTGCCTAGGAGTGGAATAGTGGGATCATGATAGATGTATACTTGACTTCTTAAGAAACTGCTGAATTGTTTCCCAAAGTGGATGTACTATTTTACATTCCCATCAACTGGAAGTCCCAGTTGATCCACATCTTCACCAATATTTGGCACGGTCAGACGTTTTAATCTTGGCCATTCTAATAAATGTGTAATGGTATCATATTATGATTTTGATTTGCATTTCCCTAATGACCAGTGATGTTAAGCATATTTTCTATGTGTTTACTAGCCAACTGTACATATGCTTTGGCAAAGTATTTGTTAAAACATTTGGCCACATTTTTAATGGGCTGCTTCTTTTCTTAAGTTTCTGAGTTGTTTTTAAACTCTCAAAGAAAGCCGTTTATCAGATGTAACCTGGACAAAGATTTCCTCCCATCTGTGGCTAGGCTTTTCAGTCTCTTACACTGTCTTTTGAAGAGAAGATTACATTTTGATGAAGTACATTTTGTTAATTTTATTTTGTATTAATCATGCCTTGGGTGCCATAACTAAAAACTGCTGCCTACCCCAGAGTCAGAAATATTTTTCCTATGTTTTCTTTTAGAATTTTTAGACTTTTAGGTTATATACTTGGGACTGTGATCTATTTTGAATTAGTTTTTGTATATGGTATGAGATTTGCATTGAACATCTCTTTTTTTGCATCTGGATAGGCAATCATTCCAGAACCATTTTTTTAAAAAACTATCCTTTCTCCACTGCATTACCTTTGCCCCACCTCAAATCCCCTCACCTGGTATGCCTGGATACTCTCTCAGCACAGTAAGTTGAAGCAATCATAAGGCTGCCTTCATATGTTTCCCATATCTCTGCAGTTATTGCCATTTGTTACATGATGCCCATTATCTCAAAAACTGTTACTTCATTTATTTTGTGTTTGTTTTTAGTTTCTACATGGAGGAAGTTAAACTGCGTCTTTGTTACTCCAGTTAGCTAGAACTGGAAATTGTAATTCTTCATTAAACAATGTAAACTCCCAATACAGAAATACATTTATTAGAAAGTCTCAAATGAAAATGAGAATTTTTCTTTCTTTATTTTATTTTTTTATTTTCACTTTTATTTTGGCATCATTAATCTACAATTACATGAACATTATGTTTGCTAGGCTACCCCCTTCACCAAGACCCCCCACAAACCCCATTACAGTCATTGTCCATCAGCGTAGTAAAATGCGGCAGAATCCCAGCTCATCTTCTTTGTGTTGTACAGCCCTCCCCGTGCCCCCTTCTACTACACATGCTAATCGTAATGCCCCCTTTCTTTTTCCCCACCCTTATTCCTCCCTTCTCACCCATCCTCCACAGTCCCTTTCTCTTTGGTAACTGTTAGTCCATACTTGGGTTCTGTGATTGTGCTGCTGTTTTGTTCCTTCAGTTTTTCTTTGTTCTTATACTCCACATATGAATGAAATCATTTGCTACTTGTCTCCCTCCGCCTGGCTTATTTCACTGAGCATAATACCCTCTAGCTCCATCCATGTTGTTGCAAATGCAAGGATTTGTTTTCTTCTTATGGCTGAATAATATTCCATTGTGTATATGTACCACATCTTCTTTACCCATTCATCTACTGATGGACACTTAGGTTGCTTCCAATTCACGGGTATTGTAAATACTGCTGCGATAAACATAGGGGTGCATCTGTCTTTTTCAAACTTGATTGCTGCATTCTTAGGGTAAATTCCTAGGAGTGGAATTCCTGGGTCAAATGGTAAGTCTGTTTTGAGCATGTTGAGGAACCTACATACTGCTTTCCACAATGGCTGAACTAATTTACATTCCCACCAGCAGTGTAGGAGGGTTACCCTTTCTCCACAACCTCGCCAACATTTGTTGTTGTTTGTCTTTTGAATGGTAGACATCCTTACTGGTGTGAAGTGATACCTCATTGTGGTTTTAATTTGCATTTCTCTGATAATTAGCGATGTGGAGCATCTTTTCATGTGTCTGTTGGCCATCTGTATTTCTTTTTTGGAGAACTATCTGTTCAGTTCCTCTGCCCATTTTTTAATTGGATTATTTATTTTTTGTTTGTTGAGGTGTGTGAGCCCTTTATATACTCTGGACGTAAAGCCTTTATCGGATCTGTCATTTACAAATTTATTCTCCCATACTGTAGGGTACCTTTTTGTTCTATTGATGGTGTCTTTTGCTGTACAGAAGCTTTTCAGCTTAATATAGTCCCACTTGTTCATTTTTGCTGTTGTTATCCTTGCCCGGGGAGATATGTTCAAGAAAAGGTCACTCATGTTTAAGTCCAAGAGATTTTTGCATATGTTTCTTTCTAAGAGTTTTATGGTTTTATGACTTACATTCAGGTCTTTGATCCATTTGGAATTTACTTTTGCATATGGGGTTAGACAGTGATCCAGTTTCATTCTCCTACATGTAGCTGTCCAGTTTTGCCAGCACCATCTGTTGAAGAGACTGTCCTTTCGCCATTGTATGTCCATGGCTCCTTTATCAAATATTAATTGACCATATATGTTTGGGTTAATGTCTGGAGTCTCTAATCCATTCCACTGGACTGTGGCTCTGTACTTGTGCCAGTACCAAATTGTCTTGATTAGTATGGCTTTGTAGTAGAGCTTGAAGTTGGGGAGTGAGATCCCCCCTACTTTATTCTTCCTTCTCAGGATTGCTTTGGCTATTTGGGGTCTTTGGTGTTTCCATATGAATTTTTGAACTATTTGTTCCAGTTCGTTGAAGAATGTTGCTGGTACTTTGTTAGGGATTGCATCAAATCTGTATATTGCTTTAGGCAGAATGGCCATTTTGACGATATTAATTCTTCCTAGCCACGAGCATGGGATGAGTTTCCATTTGTTAGTGTCCCCTTTAATTTCTCTTAAGAGTGACTTGTAGATTTCAGGGTATAGGTCTTTCACTTCTTTGGTTACGTTTATTCCTAGGTATTTTATTCTTTTTGATGCAATTGTGAATGGAGTTGTTTTCCTGATTTCTCTTTCTATTGGTTCATTGTTATTGTATAGGAAAGCTACAGATTTCTGTGTGTTAATTTTGTATCCTGCAACTTTGCTGTATTCTGATATCAGTTCTAGTAGTTTTGGAGTAGAGTCTTTAGGGTTTTTTATGTACAATATCATGTCATCTGCAAATAGTGACAGTTTAACTTCTTCTTTACCAATCTGGATTCCTTGTATTTCTTTGTTTTATCTGATTGCCGTGGCTAGGACCTCCAGTATTATGCTAAATAACAGTGGGGAGAGTGGGCACCCCTGACTTTTTCCCAATCTCAGAGGAAAAGCTTTCAGCTTCTCGCTGTTCAGTATAATGTTGTCTGTGGGTTTATCATATATGGCCTTTATTATATTGAGGTACTTGCCCTCTATTCCATTTTGCTGAGAATTTTTATCATGAATGGCTGTTGAATTTTTCAAATGCTTTTTCAGCATCTATGGAGATGATCATGTGGTTTTTGTCTTTCTTTTTGTTGATGTGGTGGATGATGTTGATGGATTTTCGAATGTTGTTCCATCCTTGCATCCCTGGGATGAATCCCACTTGGTCATGGTGTATGATCCTTTTGATATATTTTTGAATTCGGTTTGCTTATATTTTCTTGAGTACTTTCGCATCTGCATTCATCAGGGATATTGGTCTGTAATTTTCTTTTTTGGTGGGGTCTTTGCTAGTTTTGGTATAAGGGTGATGTTGGCTTCATAGAATGAGTTTGGGAGTATTCCCTCCTCTTCTATTTTTAGAAAACTTTAAGGAGAATGGGTATTATGTCTTCTCTGTGTGTCTGATAACATTCCGAGGTAAATCCGTCCAGCCTGGGGTTTTGGTTTGTTTAACTTTTGTGTTTCTTCCTTGGTCAGTCTTGGAAGGTTGTATTTTTCTAGGAAGTTGTCCATTTCTTTTAGGTTTTGTTGGCATATAGGTTTTCATAGTAGTCTTTAATAATTCTTTGTATTTCTGTGGAGTCTGTCATGATTTTTCCATTCTCTTTTCTGATTCTGTTGATTTGTGGTGATTCTTTTTCTCTTAATAAGTTTGGCTAGAGGCTTATCTACTTTGTTTATTTTCTCAAAGAACCAGCTCTTGGTTTCATTGATTTTTGCTATTGTTTTATTCTTCTCAATTTTGTTTATTTCTTCTCTGATCTTTATTATGTCCCTCCTTCTGCTGACTTTAGTCCTCATTTGTTCTTCTTTTTACAGTTTCGATAATTGTGTTGTTAGACTATTCATTTGGGATTGTTCTTCCTTCTTCAAGTGTGCCTGGATCTCTATATACTTTCCTCTTAAGACTGCTTTTGCTGCATCCCACAGAAGTTGGGGCTTTGTGTTGTTGCTGTCATTTGTTTCCATATATTCCTTGATCTCTATTTTAATTTTTTCATTGATCCATTGATTGTTTAAGAGCATGTTGTTAAGCCACCATGAGTTTGTGAGCCTTTTTGTTTTCTTATGTTCTTCCTTCTTTAAATAGGCCTGGACTGCTATATACTTTCCTCTTAGAACTGCCTTTGCTGCATCCCACAGATGTTGGAGCTTTGTGCTGTTGTCATTTGTCGCCATATATTGCTTGAACTCTATTTCAATTTGGTCATTGATCCATTGATTATTTAGGAGCATGTTGTTAAGTGTCCATGTGTTTGTGAGCCTTTTTGTTTTCTTTGTACAATTTATTGTAGTTTTATACCTTTATGATCTGAGAAGTTGGTTTGTAGAATTTCAATCTTTTTGAATTTACTGAGGCTCTTTTTGTGGCCTAGTATGTGTTCTATTCTTGAAAATGTTCCATGTGTGCTTGAGAAAAATGTGTATCCTGCTGCTTTTGAGTGTAGTTCTGTAGATGTCTGTTAGGTCCATCTATTCTAGTGTGTTGTTCAGTGCCTCTGTTTCCTTACTTATTTTCTGTCTGGTGGATCTGTCCTTTGGAGTGCGTGGTGTGTTGAAGTCTCCTAGAATGAATGCACTGAATTCTCTTTCCTCCTTTAATTCTGTTAGTATTTTTTTTCACATATGTTGGTGCTCCTGTATTGGGTGCATACATATTTATAATGGTTATATCCTCTTGTTTGATTGACCCCTTTATCATTGTGTAATGCCCTACTTTATCTCTTGTTACTTTCTTTGTATTTAAGTCTATTTTGTCTGATACAAGTACTGCAACACCTGCTTTTCTCTCCTATTGTTTGCATGAAATATATTTTTCCATCTCTTGACTTTTAGTCTGTGTGTGTCTTTGGGTTTGAGTTGAGTCTCTTGTAAGCAGCATATAGATGCATCTTGCTTTTTTATCCATTCTATTACTCTGTGTATTTTGATTGGTACATTCTTTCCATTTAAATTTAAGGTGATTATTGAATGATATGCACTTATTGCCATTGCACGCTTTAGATTCGTGGTTACCAAATTTTCAAGGGTAGCTTCTTTACTATCTAACTGTCTATGTTAACTTGCTTATTAAGCTATTATAGACACAATCTGCTGATTCTTTATTTCTCTCCCTTCTTATTCCTCCTTCTACATTCTTTATATGTTAGGTGTTTTATTCTATACTCTTCAATGTTTCCTTTGACTGGTTTTGTGAGTAGTTGATTTTATTTTTTGCCTTTAGTTAGTATTTGTTTCGTCTGCTTTCTTTGTTCTGATATTATTTTCTCTGTTGACATCTATTTAGCCTTAGGAGTGCTTCCATCAAGAGCAGTCCCTTCAAAATATCCTGTAGAGGTGGTTTGTGGGAAGCAAATTTCCTGAACTTTTGCTTGTCTTGGAATTGTTTAATCCCTCCTTCATATTTCAATGATAATCGTGCTGGAGACAGTATTCTTGGTTCAAGGCCCTTCTGTTTCATTGCATTAAATATATCATGCCATTCTCTTCTGGCCCATAAGGTTTTTATTGAGAAGTCTGATGATAGCCTGATAGGTTTTCCTTTGTAGGTGACCTTTTTTCTCCTCTGGATGCCTTTAATACTCTGTCCTTGTCCTTGATATTTGCCATTTTAATTATTATATGTCTTGGTGTTGTCCTCTTTGGATCCCTTGTGTTCGGAGATCTATGGGCTTCCATTGTCTGAGAGACTATTTCCTCCCCCAGTTTCGGGAAGTTTTCAGCAATTATTTCTTCAAAGACACTTTCTATCCCTTTTTCTCTCTCTTCTTCTTCTGGTACCCCTATAGTGTGAATATTGTTCCATTTGGATTGGTCACACAGGTCTCTTAATATTCTTTCATTCCTGGAGATTCTTTTATCTCTCTCTGCCTCAGCTTCTCTGTATTCCTGTTCTCTGATTTATATTCCATTAACAGTTTCTTGCACCTCATCTCATGTGCTCTTAAGTCCTTCCTGAGATTGTTTTTTTTCTGTATTCTCCCTCCAGAATTGATCCCTTGGCTCTTGCATATTTTTCTGTAGCTCCATCAGCATGGTTATGACCTTTATTTTGAATTCTTTTCCAGGAAGATTGGTTATATCTGTCTCTTCAGGCCCTCTCTCAGGGGTTGTCTGGGTAATTCTGGACTGGACCAAATTCTTCTGCCTATTCATGGCATTAGGGGTAGTCGCTGGCAGGTGCTGTGTTTATCAGCTGGGAGAACAAAGCCCTTCCTGCTTGCTGGTTGCCTTGCCCTTCTTCACTGCCTGTGTCATATACCCACACATTGGGAGCAGCATCCAGGTTAATACCCTGATCTGCTGCAGGCTGTGCAGCCAGCAGTCGGGCAGCCCAGAGCCTTGCCAGCAGTGGCAGGCATGCCAGGTGTGCTCTCCTGCAAGAACAGCGCCCCCTCGCACCTTGCCCCAGACTTGTCTGTCTGCACCAGGCAGATGCACACAGGCAGCGGCCTCTGGGTCTGTTCCAGGCAGCTGCGCACAGGGAGGGGACTCTGGATGGCTGCTGTGGGCGTAGCCGTTCTCTGGCTGCTCAGCTGCTGTGGCTAAACTGCACCAGCAGGGAATGAATGGCAGGCTGCTTATCGCCGTGAGGGGCTTCATGGCTGCGTTGCCACCCATGGGGCTGGGGTGCCTGAAGTTCTTCAGGATTCCCAGCCTGCTGGGCTGAGTGTTCCTAGACGATTCCATCCAGCTGTGAGAGCCCTGTCCCTTTAAGACTTTCAGAAAGCACACGCTTTTCTTCGGTCTCAGGGGAGCTGGCACAGGGACCTGCTCACAGATGTTACTTTTCCATTTCCCTAATATCCAGTACACCACACAATGTGTGTCTGCGCTCCTGGTATGGATTTCTAGGGTGGGTTATTTAGCAGTCCTGGGTTTCCACTCCCTCCCCACTCTGACTCCTTTCCTCCTGCCAGTGAGATGGAGTGGGCAGAGGGCTCGGGTCCCAGTGGGCAGCAGCTTGTATCTTATCCCCTTCATGAGATGCTGAGTTCTCACAGATGTAGATGTAGCCTGGCTGTTGTACTGTATCCTCTGGTCTCTCTTTTAGGAATAGTTGTATTTGTTGTATTTTCAAAAATATATATGGTTTTGAGAGGAGATTTCTGCTGCCCTATTCACGCCACCATCTTGGCTCCTCCCCTCTATGATTCTATTTTTAATATAAGAATTTGCAGCTATACATTGCCCTCTAAGCTTGGCTTTTGCTGTGTCTCCTAACTTTTGGTATGTTGTGTGTTCATTTTCATTCATCTCAGAGTATTTTCTAATTTTCCATTTGATTTCTTCTTTACCTTGTTGTTGTTCTAGAGTGTGTTAATTTCCATATATTTGTAAGTTTTCCAGTTTTTCTTCTGTTATTGATTTCTAATTCCATTTGTCTGTGGGCAGAGAACATACTTTGTATTCTCTTAATCCTTTTACATTTATTGAGGTTTATTCTATGGCCAATCATTTGATCTATGCTACAGAATGTTCCATGTGCACTTGAGAAGAATGTACATTCTGCTACTGTTGGGTGGAATGTTCTGTAGGTGGAGTGTGTCTCTTCGGTCTAGTTGCTTTATAGTGTTCAATTTTTGGACTTCCTTGTTGATATTCTGCCTAGTTGTTCTACCCATTATTGAAAATGGGGTATTGAAGTCTCCAAGAATAACTGAATTGTCTATTTCTCCCTTCATTTCTGTCCAATTTTCCTTCATGTATATTGGTGCTCTTTTATTAAGTGCATATATGTTTATAATTGTTTTATCTTCCTATTGGATTGACTCTTTGATCATTATAGACTGTCCCTGTTCATTTCTAGTAACATTTTTTTGTTTGAAAGTCTATTATGTCTGATATTAGTATAGCTAGCCACTTTGGCTTTCTTGTCATGGTATTTGCATGATATAACTTTTTCTATTCTTTTACTTTCAATTTGTTTATATCTTTGAACTTAAAGTGTGTTTCCTATAGACAGCAGATAGTTGGATTGTGTGTGTTTTTTTTTTACCCAGTCTAACAATTTCTGTGCTTTGATTGGGTTATTTAATCCATTCACATTTAATATTACTGTCGATAGAATTGGGTGTGTGTCTGCCATTTTACTTTTTTTTCTGTATGTCTCATTTCATTTGTTCCTCTGTTCCACCTTTACTACTTTCTTTTGCATTAAGTGACTATTTTTCTAATACAGCATTAACTTCTTTAATAATTTTTTCATATTTTCTTTATGGAAGCTGTAGTGCTTACCATACATATCTTAATGGATCACAACAGCTTCAGATTTATATTAATTTAATTCCAGTGGAATATAAAACATTGTTCCTATATACCTCTATTCTGTTTTGCCCCCTTTTATGATATTAGTTACATATATTACATCTATAACTATTACATACCTAATAATACATTATTTTATTGTATAATTTTATGACATTGAAAGGAGATAAGAGAAAAAATGTATACATATTTATACCTTCTGTTATATTAGCTCTCCTATTTATCATTTCTTATTCTCTTTGTTTGGGTAGATTTGAGTTGTCATCTGGAGTCATTTCCTTAGCACACTATTCCGGTGCTCCACCCACCTCCTTTGTGCTATTATAGGCAAATGTGTTACATTTCTATATGGTACAGATCCAACAGTGCATTATATACATATTATTTAACACAGTTACCTCTTAAATCAGTTAAGAAGGGAAAGAAGAGATACACATTTCTATTATCTTTAATAATTACATAACTACTATTGGTTTGTAACCTTGGGACATCCCCAGGGAAATATGAAATTGACCCCTGTACACATAGGCCAAGAAGAGACTGAAGAAAGAGGCAGACCACTCCAGATTGGTAGGCAATAGTTTTAATAAGCAAGGGAATTTACATACGAGACTTGTCTTGGGTGGCAGCAAGATGGATAAATCTCTGTATCTTCCTGCCCAGAATTTTACAAGCTTATATAGAGGCCTTAATGGAGTTCGGTCATGTATCCAGTCCAGGCAGTCCCAACAACACATTACTCTCTCATGGCTGTGTCCTCAAAATAGCTCCTAGTGTCAGAACACTGGGCAGAATGTACATTCCAAGGACAGGTTAGAAGCTGAGGAGCTTCCAATTGCCCAGGTCCAGCTCCTGGGTCAACTGGCCATCACGTCCTTTCAATGATCTCCTTCCTCCCACAATTACCTTAACCTGTGCTCTTGTGTGATTTTTTTTTTGTATAGATCTGAATTAATGTCTGGGCCATTGGATTTCAGCTGCAAAAACTTCCTATTTCCTGTGAGGTAGGTCGGCTGACAATGAACTTCTCTCAGTTTCTATTTACCTGGGAATACCTTGATAACAACTCCATTTACAATTGCATCAAAAGAATAAAATACCTAGGAATAAACCTAACGAAGGAAGTGAAAGACACATACTCTGAAAACTACAAGATGCTTATGAGAGAAATTACAGAAGATACCAATAAATGGAAACACATCCCATGCTCATGGATAGGAAGAATTAATATTATCAAAATGGCCATCTTGCCTAAAGCAATCTACAGATTCGATGCAATCCCTATCAAAATACTGACAGCATTCTTCAACAAACTGGAACAAATAGTTCTAAAATTCATATGGAACCACAAAAGACCCCAAATAGCCAAAGAAATCCTGAGAAGGAAGAGTAAAGCTGGGGGTATTATGCTACCCAACTTCAAGCTCTACTACAAAGCCACAGTAATCAAAACAATTCCATACTGGCACAAGAACAGGCCCATAGACCAGTGGAACAGAACAGAGAGTCCAAATATTGACCCAATCATATATGGTCAATTAATATATGATAAAGGAGTCATGAATATACAATGGGGAAATGACAGCCTCTTCAACAGCTGGTGTTGGCAAAACTGAACAGCTACATGTAAGAGAATGAAACTGGATTACTGTCTAATTCCTTATACAAAAGTAAACTCGAAATGGATCAAAGACCTGAATGTAAGTTATGAAACCATAAAACTCATAGAAAAAAACATAGGCAAAAATTTCTTGAATATAAACATGAGCAACTTTTTCCTCAACACATTTCCTCGGGCAAGGGAAACAAAAAAAAAAAAATGAACAAGTGGGACTACATCAAACTAAGAAGCTCCTGTACAGCAAAGGACACCATCAGCAGAACAAAAAGGCATCCTACACTATGGGAGAATATATTTGTAAATGATATATCCAACAAGGGGTTAACATCCAAGATATATAAAGAACTCATATGCCTCAACACCCAAAGAACAAATAACCTGATTAAAAAATGGGTGGAGACCTGAATAGACAGGCTTCCAAGGAATAGACCTTCCAAGAAAGGCTTCTGTACAATTGTTATACTTTAATTAAAAGGAAACTTTACAGTAGGCAAAATAATGCCCCCACAGAGTTGTCTACACCGTAATCCCCAGAACCTGTGACTATGTTAAGTGCTAAAAAAAGAAACAACAGAAGCCCAAAATGGAGTCATTTGCCCCTACAACACCAAACCAAGACTTACAGTTTCAACCTATCCCAGGAGCGTGACCTTTTAGTAGTCAATCTGAAGCTTCTTAATCAGCACTAGTGAGGTAATACACATGATAAAATCCCTGCCATCTACCCCCATCCCCTAATAGAAGAAATCCGGGCCTCAAACAATCCTTTATTTTCTTTTGCTGATCATTTCCTTGCCCCATCTTCCTGCCTATAAAAACCTTCCATTTTGTACAGCTCCTTGGAACATCTGTGTGCTCAATGGCATGCTGCCCAATTCCTGAGTCACTGAATAAAGCCAATTAGATCTTCAAATTTACCCAGTTCAAATTTTGTTTTTTAACATAAATTATACTGCAAAGGGAATTAAGGTTGCTAATCGCCTGACATAAACAAAGAGAGAATACCCTGGATTATCCAGGTTAGCACAGTATAATCACAGGGGTCCTTAGAAGTGAAAAGGTGAGGCAGAAGAGAGAATGAAAAAGAGACACAGATGATGAATGGAAAGAAATAGATGCTACATTGCTCTTTTTGAAGATGGAGGAAGGGGCCACCAGCCAAGGAATACAAGCAGCCTCAAAAATCTGAAAAAAGACAAGGAACTAGATTCTTTCCTAGAACCTCCAGGAAGGAATCCAGTCCTTTAATTTTAGACCAGTAAGACCCGTTGTTGGATTTTTAACCTTCAGAACTGTAAGATAATAAACTTGTGTTATTTTAACCCACAAAATTTGGGTAATTTCTTAATGCAGCAATAGGAAACTAGTACAGTTGGTGTGGGGAGTGATCAAGTGTTCAGTTTTTGATATGATCAAGGAATCTGAATGTATTAGGCATCTAAGGGAGATGTCAAGTAGGCAGTTGGAAATATGAGCCTGAAATTTAGGGGAGAGATATGGGCTGGAGATTTAAATTTTGGAGTTTTTAGCGAGGAGAGAAAAGTGAAAAGAATGGATGAGATTAAAAAAGAAGTAAGTGTAGATAGAAAAGAGCCTGTATAAGGACTGAGCCTTGGACCTTACTCTGAGTAGTATTTCATTCTATGCATGTAGCACATTTGTTTATCCATTTGCCCACTGACAGACATTTGGATTGTTTCCAGTTTGGGACTATTTTAAATAATGTATAATTGCTCCTTTCTAAAGCAGGAAGAAGAGTGATTCCATCTAAAGCAAGTTGGGTTTTATTTTGTCCTCCCAGTGGGGCATCAGTACCACGACAGAATCCTTTTTTACACCACCCAACTCTGATGACTGACATATGGTCAGTGGTTAAAAGCTAACAAGCACTCCAAAAATGAGGCATACACCAAGATGTAAACATAGAGCTAAGTGGAAGGTCAGAGGCAGATACTTAAGCTAGGCTTGTAAGAACAGGCAGGTATTGGAGGCAAGAGTGAGTGACAGATTCCAAACACAGGGAAACGGTCTTGGGAACAGGAATTAGGAACTCAAGCATATGCTTGGCAATAAAGGTGAGAAAAGTACAGAGTCTGGATAATACATTCCAGCTGTCAACAAAATGAGACTGTGACCCTGAGCCAACTTTCTTCCTTGGGCTTCTATTGCATCCTTAACTTGGTACTAACCCCTGTGGGTGTATCTGTAGCTCTTTACTTATCACTTGCCCTGCTCTCCCATTTCTCTTACTTTTTCCTTAATTGCATATGATACAATTGCACAGAAATAAGTTCAAATAATTCTAAGACATGTTTTTTCACATATTAACACCTCTGAAATCAGGACGCATCTTAAAATTGATGGGGTATCATAGTTTAATTGGCAGCATTTGGTTTTTTCTTGGTACTAAAATAATGGTGACCTTAGATTCAATTGTATCAGAGTTGATGAAATACAAATGCTCTATCATTTAAGGCAATATTTAAAAAATTTTGCATTTTATAAAATTGGGGGGCTGGCTTTACTGAAGTATAAATTTAAACAAAATACTATTCACCAATTTTAAATGTACAACTCAATGAGTTTACATGAATGTGTGCAATCATGCAACCACCATCATAATCATGATAAGAACATTTTCATGGCTCCAAGTTCCCTGGAGCTTCTCTGCAGTTAGTTGCTTCTCCTCATCTGGTCCCCTAGCAATCACCAATCTGCTTCCATTAACATAGTTTTATCTTTTGTACAATTTCATACAATGACATTGCACAGCATATATTCTCCTTGTGTCTGAATTCTTTCATTCAGCATAATCATCCTGAGATTAATTCTTACTGATGGACATATCAGTTCATTTTTATTGCTGAGTAGTATTTAATTCTATGAATGTATCAAATTTTGTTTATCCATTTGCCCACTGACACATTTGGATTGTTTAGTTTAGGGCTATTTTAAATAATGTACAATTGGCCCTTTTAAAGCAGGAAGGAGGCGGAGCCAACATGGCGGCGTGAATAGGACAGTGGGAATCTCCTCCAAAAAACATATATTTTTGAAAATACAACAAATACAACTAATCTTAAAGAGAGACCAGAAGACACAAGACAATAGCCAGACTACATCCACACGTGCAAGAGCCCAGCGCGTGGTGAAAGGGGTAAGATACAACCCCCGGCCCGGCGGGACCCGCATGCCTCCCCCCAGCTCCCGGCGGTAGGGAGAGGGAGGCCAGGACTGCTAAACACCCAGCGCCAGCCACCCGCACCAGAGCTCAGACACAGTGCATGCGTGGAGGGCTAGAAACTAGGGAATCAGGGCAGCAAGACCTCTGAGTGGTTCCGAAGCTGATGCCCCTTGTGACAAAGAAAAGCAAGTGCTTTTTGAAAGTCTTAAAGGGACAGGGACGTAACAGCTGGACGGAAACAACACAGGTCACAGCCCAGTGGCTGGAAATTACAGGGAAAACCGGGTGCACTAACCCCCTGGGCAACAGGTCTGAGACTCCTCACGGACGTAAACAGCCAAAGAGCCCCCTAGGACATCACCCCTCCGGGCGCTGCGAAAGCAGAGAAGCAGCCTAAGGCAAACCACACCCTCAGAAAGGGAGATTCCTCAATATCCGCTAGGCAAGACAAAAAGACCCAGTCTACACGGAATTACCCAACATAAGCCACTAGGGGTCGCAGTTGTTCCACTAAAGACAGGCCAATAGCAAGTGAAAAGTTTGGCCCTTCCAGCTGACAGTACATAGCACCTGTCAACATGAAAAGGCAAAAAACATGATCCAGACAGCTTCAGCATCTGCTACATCTTCCCCTGAGAAGGACCCTGGGGAGATAGATTTAACCAGTCTTCCTGAAAAAGAATTCAAAACAAAAGTCATAACCATGCTGATGGACTTGCGGAGAAACATGCAAGAACTAAGGAAGGAGAATACAGAAATAAAACAAGCTCTGGAAGGACTTCAAAACAGAATGGACGAGATGCAAGAGACCATTAATGGACTAGAAAACAGAGAACAGGAACGCAGAGAAGCTGATGCAGAGAGAGACAAAAGGATCTCAGGAATGAAAGAATTTTAAGAAAGCTGAGTGACCAATTGAAAAGGAACAATACACGAATTATAGGGGTACCAGAAGAAGAAGAGAGAGAAAAAGGGATAGAAAGTGTCTTTGAAGAGATAATTGCTGAAAACTTGCCCAAACTAGGGGAAGAAATGGCCTCTCAGACCACAGAGGTACACAGAACTCCCATGACAAGGGATCCAAGGAGGGCAACACCAAGACACATAATAATTAAAATGGCAAAGACCAAGGACAAGGACAGACTATTAAAGGCAGTCAGAGAGAAAAAAATAGGTTACCTACAAAGGAAAACCCATCAGGCTATCATCAGACTTCTCAACAGAAACCCTAAAGGCCAGAGAGAATGGCATGATATACTTAATGCAATGAAACAGAAGGGCCTCGAACCAAGACTACTGTATCCAGCACGAGTAACATTTAAATATGAAGGAGGGATTAAACAATTCCCAGACAAGCAAAAGTTGTGGGAATTTGCCTCCCACAAACCACCTCTACAGGGCATCCTACAGGGACTGCACTAGATGGGAGCACTCCTAAAAAGAGCACAGAACAAAAGACCCAACATATGAAGAAGGGAGGAGGAGGAATAAGAAGGGAGAGAAATAAAGAATCATCAGATTGTGTTTATAATAGCTCAACAAGCGAGTTAAGTTAGACAGTAAGATAGTAAAGAAGCTAACCCTGAACCTTTGGTAACCACAAACTTAAAGCCTGCAATGGCAATAAGTACATACCTTTCAATAATCAACCTAAATGTAAATGGACTGAATGCACCAATCAAAAGACACAGACTAATAGAATGGATAAAAAACGAAGATCCATCCATATGCTGCTTACAAGAGACTCACCTCAAACCCAAAGACATGCACAGACTTAAAGTCAAGGGATGGAAAAAGATATTTCAAGCAAACAACAGAGAGAAAAAAGCAGGTGTTGCAGTTCTGGTATCAGACAAAACAGACTTCAAAATAAAGAAAGTAACAAAAGACAAAGAAGGACATTACATAATGTTAAAGGGCTCAGTCCAACAAGAGAATATAACCATTACAAATATATATGCACCCAATACAGGAGCACAAACATACCTGAAACAAATACTAACAGAACTGAAGGAGGAAATAGAATGCAATGCATTCATTCTAAGAGACATCAACACACCACTCACTCCAAAGGACAGATCCGCCAAACAGAAAATAAGTGAGGACACAGAGGCACTGAACAACACACTAGAACAGATGGACCTAATAGACATCTACAGAACTCTACTTCCAAAAGCAACAGGATACACATTCTTCTCAAGTGCACATGGAACATTCTCCAGAATAGACCACATACTAGGCCACAAAAAGAGCCTCAGAAAATTCCAAAAGATTGAAATCCTACCAACCAACTTTTCAGACAACAAAGGCATAAAACTAGAAATAAACTGCACAAAGAAAGCAAAAAGGCTCACAAACACATGGAGGCTTAACAACATGCTCCTAAATAATCAATGGATCAATGACCAAATCAAAATGGAGATCCAGCAATATATGGAAACAAACGACCACAACAACACAAAGCCCCAACTACTGTAGGACACAGCAAAAGCAGTCTTAAGAGGAAAGAATATAGCAATCCAGGCATATTTTAAAAAGGAAGAACAATCCCAAATGAATGGTCTAATGTCACAATTATCGAAATTAGAAAAAGAAGAACCAATGAGTCCTAAGGTCAGCAGAAGGAGGGACATAATAAAGATCAGAGAAGAAATAAATAAAATTGAGAAGAATAAAACAATAGCAAAAATCAATGAAACCAAGAGCTGGTTCTTCGAGAAAATAAACAAAATAGATAAGCCTCTAGTAAAACTTATTAAGAGGAAAAGAGAGTGAACACAAATCAACACTATCAGAAATGAGAAAGGAAAAATCACGACGGTCCCCACAGAAATACAAAGAATTATTAGAGAATACTATGAAAACCTATATCCTAACAAGCTGGGAAACCTAGGAGAAATGGACAACTTCCTACAAAAATACAACCTTCCAAGACTGACCCAGAAAGAAACAGAAAATCTAAACAGACCAATTAACAGCAACGAAATTGAAGCGGTAATCAAAAACTACCAAAGAATAAAACCCCCGGGCCAGATGGATTTACCTCGGAATTTTATCAGACATACAGGGAAGACATAATACCCATTCTCCTTAAAGATTTCCAAAAAATTGAAGAGGAGGGGATACTCTCAAACTCATTCTATGAAGCTAACATCACCCAAATACCAAAACCAAGCAAAGACTAAACCTAAAAAGAAAACTACAGACCAATATCCCTAATTAACATACATGCAAAAATACTCAACAAAATATTAGCAAACCGAATTCAAAAATACATCAAAAGGATCATACACCATGACCAAGTGGGATTCATCCCAGGGATGCAAGGACGGTACAACATTCGAAAGTCCATCAACATTATCCACCACATCAACAAAAAGAAAGACAAAAACCACATGATCATCTCCATAGATGCTGAAAAAGCATTTGAAAAGTTCAACATCCATACATGATAAAAACTCTCAGCAAAATAAGAGTAGAGGGCAAGTACCTCAACATAATAAAGGCCATTTATGATAAACCCACAGACAACATTATATTGAACAGCAAGAAGCTGAAAGCATTTCCTCTGAGATCGGGAACTAGACAGGGATGCCCACTCTCTCCACTGTTATTTAACATAGTACTGGAGGTTCTAGCCATGGCAATTAGACAAAACAAAAAAAATACAAGGAATCCAGATTGGTAAAGAAGAAGTTAAACTGTCACTATTTGCAGATGACATGATACTGTACATAAAAAACCCTAAAGACTCCACCCCAAAACTACTAGAACTGATATCAGAATACAGCAAAGTTGCAGGATACAAAATTAACACACAGAAATCTGTGGCTTTCCTATACACTAACAATGAACCAATAGAAAGAGAAATCAGGAAAACAACTCCATTCACAATTGCATCAAAAAGAATAAAATACCTAGGAATAAACCTAACCAAAGAAGTGAAAGACATATACTCTGAAAACTACAAGTCACTCTTAAGAGAAATTAAAGGGGACACTAACAGATGGAAACTCATCCCATGCTCATGGCTAGGAAGAATTAGTATCGTCAAAACGGCCATCCTGCCCAAAGCAATATACAGATTTGATGCAATCCCTATTGAACTACCAGCAACATTCTTCAATGAACTGGAACAAATAATTCAAAAATTCATATGGAAACACCAAAGACCCCAAATAGCCAAAGCAATCCTGAGAAAGAAGAATAAAGTATGGGGGATCTCACTCCCCAACTTCAAGCTCTACTATAAAGCCATAGTAATCAAGACAATTTGGTACTGGCACAAGAACAGAGCCACAGACCAATGGAACAGACTAGAGAATCCAGACATTAACCCAGACATATATGGTCAATTAATATTTGATAAAGGAGCCATGGACAGTCTCTTCAACAGATGGTATTGGCAAAACTGGACAGCTACATGTAGGAGAATGAAACTGGACCATTGTCTAACCCCATACACAAAAGTAAACTCAAAATGGGTCAAAGACCTGAATGTAAGTGATGAAATCATTAAACTCTTGGGAAAAAACATAGGCAAAAACCTCTTAGACATAAACATGAGTGACCTCTTCTTGAACATATCTCCCTGGGCAAGGAAAACAACAGCAAAAATGAACAAGTGGAACTATATTAAGCTGAAAAGCTTCTGTACAGCAAAAGTCACCATCAATAGAACAAAAAAGGAACCCTATAGTATGGGAGAATATATTTGAAAATGACAGATACGATAAAGGCTTGACGTCCAGAATATATATAAAGAGCTCACACACCTCAACAAACAAAAAACAAATAACCCAATTAAAAAATGGGCAGAGGATCTGAACAGATAGTTCTCCAAAACAGAAATACAGATGGCCAACAGACACATGAAAAGATGCTCCACATCGCTAATTATCAGAGAAATGCAAATTAAAACTACAATGAGGTATCACCTCACACCAGTAAGGATGTCTACCATTCAAAAGACAAACAACAACAAATGTTGGCGAGGCTGTGGAGAAAGGGGAACCCTCCTAACACTGCTGGTGGGAATGTAAATTAGTTCAACCATTGTGGAAAGCAGTATGGAGCTACATCAAAATGCTCAAAACAGACTTACCATTTGACCCAGGAATTCAAATCCTAGGAATTTACCCTAAGAATGCAGCAATCAAGTGTGAGAAAGACAGATGCACCCCTATGTTCATTGCAGCACTATTTACAATAGCCAAGAATTGGAAGCAACCTAAATGTCCATCTATAGATGAATGGATAAAGAAGATGTGGTACATATACACAATGGAATACTACTCAGCCATAAGAAAAGGGCAAATCCAACCATTTTCAGCAACATGGATGGAGCTGGAGGGTATTATGCTCAGTGAAATAAGCCAAGCAGAGAAAGAGAAATACCAAATGATTTCACTCATCTGTGGAATATAAGAACAAAGGAAAATCTGAAGGAACAAAACAGCAACAGAATCACAGAACTCAAGAATGTACTAACAGGTACCAAAGGGAAAGGGACTGGGAGGATGGGTGGGTAGGGAGGGATAAGGGGGGGCAGAAAAAGAGGGGTATTAAGATTAGCATCCATAGCGGGGTGGGAGAAAGGGGAGGGCTGTACAACACAGAGAAGACAAGTAGTGATTCTACAACAGTTTGCTACGCTGATGGACAGTGACTGTAAAGGAGTATATAGGGGGGACCTGGTATAGGGGAGAGCCTTGTAAACATAATATTCATCATATAAGTGTAGATTAATGATAAAAAAAAAGAAGTTCCTTTGTGGTTACCTCCAATGAGTTCTACACAGTGGTATAAAGGGCATATAAAAGTGTAGGCAAAGGGTCTGTTTGTGTTTATACAGACGATCAATGCCTAATTTGGCTACCCAGAAAATGAAGTAAGACACGGTATGAAAAAGAACTTCCAACATCAGCACTGTCTGGAAGACTCATGCCAGATGATGATCATCAAAAAACCCCAACAAAGATCCACGCGCTGCTACAGCTGTAGATGCACTCATCCCACCGGTTCCTGGTCTTGCCATGGTAATGAGGAAGGAGATATCTAAGCTGGCCTGTGCGTACAGTAAAACAACAAATTTGACTGGATCTATACTGTGGGAACTCAACCAAGAATTAGGAGAAGTGCAAATTGTAGCACCCCAAAATCTTACAACTACAGACTATCTACTGTTAAAAGAACATATGGCATGTGAACAGTCCCCAGGAATGGGTTGTTTTAATTTGTCTGATTTCTCTCAGACTGTTCAAGTTCAATTGGACAATATCCACCATATCATAGATAGGTTTTCACAAATGCCTAAGGTGCCTAACTGGTTTTCTTGGTTTCACTGGAGATGGCCGGTAATTACAGGTCTGCTTTGGTTATGTAACTGTATTCCTATTACGTTAATGTGTGTGTGCAATTTAATTAGTAGTTTAAAACCTATACATGCTGAAGTTACTCTACAAGAAGATATGTCAAAGAAATAATCAATCTTCCCATGTTTTCTTCCGCCTGCTACTTCTATAGCTTTTCTTCTTCCTTCCTAATTACAACCCTTAAATAGAATTCGTGCCTCATATCGAATTTACTGAGTATCATAATTCCTCCAAGTGGTAAAGATACCTCAAGACAAATGCTGGTCATAGAAGCTACAGGGCATAAATATGCAAAGAAATAAAAAGCTAACCATTTCAAACAATAAGGCTTTTCTCTCACTTACCAACTTTACATTTCCCTGTATGGCCCCGGAAGATGACTGGTTAGCCAGAGACGGGTAAGATTCCTCAAGGGAGGAACAACCTAAGACAGGCACAGTCGCGGGGGGGCCATCAGGTGAGAAATTGGGGATCAACAGAGGTGAGGCTTAGAACCTCACCCCCCATGTTCTGAGAGAAATCTTCTGCATCCATGGATGTTTTATTGCCCTTGTCTAGCTTGTATAAACACATAGTCTACAGGCACACACCTGATCATCTACATTTGCTCTCTTACAACACTAAACTATGTTTTCTACCTTTATCTTGCATCTACCTACCACTTCAGCATTTTATTAAAAATAATAATAATAATAATAAAGAGAGAAATGTGGTATCCACATATAAATCAAGTATAAAAATCAATCGAATATTCATATTTGAACTGATTGTTTATAGTTCATAATGCATGAGAAAACCTGAAAGTTTCTGTGATGACTGCCCTTGTACTGTTCACCATGTAACTTATTCACTATGTAAGAATTTGTTCTCCATGTAAGAACTTGTTCGCTATGCTTTAGAAGATTGGAGACTGATGAACATTAGGCTTGGGGTGGATTAATGATTGTGCATTGAACATTGACTCCCCTATACAGAATTTTATTGTTGTTAACAACCATTTGAGCAATAAGTGTGAGAGATGCCCTCTCAAAAAAAAAAAAAGAAAGAAAAAGAAAAAAAAGTACAGACTTCCAATTGTAAAATAAATTAGTAACCAGAATGTAATGTACAGCATAAGGAATATAGTCAAAATATTGTAACAACTTTGTATGGTGATAGCTGGTAGCTAGAATTATCATGTATATAAATGTTGAATCACTGTGTTGTACACCTGAAACTAATGTAATACTGTGTGTCAAATACCCTTTAATAAAAAATAAAAAATAAAAAAAAAGCAGGAAGGAGAGTGATCCATCTAAAGTCAAGTTACGTTTTATTTTCTCCTCCCTGTGGGGTATCACTACCATGATAGAGTCCTTTTTCTTAAAAAGGGGTGATGAAAACAAATCTCATGTATTTTGGTCATTATCACCCCTTCAAGTATCTGTGAAAGGTGTTTACTAAAAAATCTGTGAATTCTAATCCATAGAAGGGAAAGAAATTCTAAAGCTTCTGAAAGCACACTTTTACAAACAATAAAAAATACAAGTCGTTCCCCTGGTGAGGCAAAACTTTGGATAAACATCGGGTTCATCTGAGGAAAACAAAGCCTGCAAAACCTATCTTTTGATCTGAAAAATACTAGACTTCAAAGATTCAGAATTATATTTACGTACAAATGGAGATATCTACAACTCCAGAATGCCCTGCCGGAAATGGGTTGCTGTTTTGTATTCCGGGATTTGTAGTTTGCGAAAGCATCGCCCTAATCAAGATGGCTGAGTAACTAATGACGTCCGAAGAGCGGGCCCTGAGAGTCTGGGCCGCGAGCCGATTGGACAGTGCGATATGCCAGGCAGGAGATTAAGACCAGAAATTAGAACCTTTCCACAGAGGGAAGCCTGGGCGCCTTGAAGTCTCGCGAGATCCTGGCTGGGCCCAATGGAACACTGGCCCCAGCTTAGAACTAGGGGCGATTGTTGGGGGCGCGCGAGTGGGTGGCGAGCTACATTTAGGCCCGTTTGCGGCCGTTGAGAGCAGAGAGCCGTAGCAATGAAGGAGGAGAGGGAGCACAGGCCTAAGGAGAAGCGAGTAACCCTCTTGACTTCCCCGGGGGCCACAGGCAGCGGCGGAGGGGCTTCGGGGGACAGCACCAAAGGGGAAGACAAGCAGGATCGAAACAAGGAGAAGAAAGAGGCGCTGAGCAAGGTTCTTGACTGGCTGTTGGCCCAGGAAAGGGCGGGACGGGTCCACCACCCGTGGAGGATGGTTGGGAATGGGGCTGTCCTTTCTCACCCAGCTTCCCCCTCTTGTTCCTTCACCTGAGTGAAAACTGCATCACCCTGTCCCATCCACTTGCCCAAAATGGGGGAAGCCCCCGGGTGGGTGTGAGGAAAAGGGGGGAATCCCAGAAGAGAAGGTTTAGGTCATAGCTGTGAGATGGCAATGGGACGGGGAAGCAGTGGGTAAAAATGACAAGGAATTAAAAAGTTACTTGGGGAATTACTAAGCAGTGAAGGGGCCATCGGGTGGGAGTAGTTTGTGGGCGTATTAATGGAGGCGAGCTGAGGGAGTGTGGGGGGATTAATGGTCTGGGGCCAGATTGGGTGCATCCTGTTTGGGGAGCAATAAGGGAATTTTGGTATTCCTTAGAATTTTGGATTCTTTATGCTGAATGAGAGGGAGGATTTTGTTTTCGGATGTGTTGGAGGTGGTAGGGAAATATCAACAACTCGTGGCATCCTCAAAAGATCAGGGTTGGTCTACTAATTTTTTAACACTACTAGTATTTATTGAAAGATGAGCGATAGAAAATGCGAAAACCTAGTGAACTGCGGGGCTTCGGGTTAACTGAACCTGAAATTTTCCTTTCTCCGTGCAGTTCTCGTTTCTAAGAGTTTTTAAAAACCGCGTTACTGTTATGTTTGACTAGTTTTGAGCATTAAAAGAATATTTTCTCCTAGGTTTTTATAAATGATCTCATCTTTTAAAGCCCAGCCTTCTTCAGGGGTGGTGATTCTTTCAGGTATGACAGAAAATTGCTTTGTACTAATTTTATTTTCCTTACTCATTTTTAAGGTGGTAATTCGGAGATTACCTCCCACTTTGACCAAGGAGCACCTTCAGGAACATCTGCAGCCTATGCCCGAGCATGATTACTTTGAGCTTTTTTCTAATGATACTAGGTAAAATAAATAAATAAAAGAGGGATGTGGAGGGTAAATGAAAAATGGTTTCTTCCATTCTTTTTTACCCTGTTTTCCATTTGATTTTTAAGCCTGTCTCTTTAATGTATGCATACTTGTAATTCAGCCAGATACCTGCGAGCATATTTACATAATTGCTTTCCTCTCTGCAGTCTTTATCCTCATATGTATGCCAGAGCATACATCAACTTTAAAAACCAGGAGGACATTATTTTGTTCAGGGATCGCTTTGACGGTTATGTATTCCTTGACAATAAAGGTGAGTCTTTGAAACTGAAGGGGAGTTTATCATTTGTATGTTTTAACACTGCATTACAGTGTTTGTTTTCTTAATGCCTTCATATCTTTTCTAAAATTCTGGGTGATAAAATGTGCAACATTTTTTAAAGAGTTGTTACACATTTGATAATCTTATTATAGTTTTATAAATAAATACATGACTTTTCACAGACGTCCGGTATTTTTATTAACGTGCTATTTCTGTAGTTTGATCAACTGAATGAAATTGCTGTTCTTTTCTCTATGACAAATTTTTTGCCCTGGATTAGGTGATCTATTTACTAGTTTCAGCAATAATACTGATAAATGACTCTCTAAACTTGTATGACAAGTTTTAAATATTTACTTCTCATCTTGGTTCAAGGACCAACATTTATTTATTTCAAATCTTTTAAGCTAATAGTTCCCAGGTGGAATACTGTTTAACATTTTAAGTTGTACCTAATTAAAACATTGAACCTGATGATCTCCCACTTTGTATCCAGGAGTCTGTAGGGAATGCCCTAACTCGTTTTATTTATTATCTGCTGCTTACAACATTTAGCCAGAGAATGTCTAAGCTGCCATTTTCCACTTTTCTTTTGGCTTTGCAATCATAGGTGAATGATGTGTCTTTTTGTTGTTGTTGTTTTTTTTTCAGTATCACTTCAGAGTTTGTAAAAATGAAATCTTTGTCAGGAAACATGTCAGTAGAAGTTGAAGGATTGCCACTGTGTTTATCCAGCTTTTATTAATCCTACCCCCCGCCCCCCTCAAACTAGCTACTTCTCCATTCAGACTTTATTCCAGTAGATAGTGATTTCCTGGTAATCTGAGCTGTGTTTAACTTTTTCCTCTTTCACCTCTTAACATTAAACAAGTAATGAATCTTTTCAGTTTGTTTTTTAATATCTTGTTCACCTAGGCTTACCAAAACTTTCAATTTATATTGTCATCACCTAATGCTTAATAACCACTGTATCTAAACTTACCGGATTTTGAATTTTTTCCATTTCCATGTAATTCAGTCCATTAAATTGCCATGAAATTAGTCTTTTTGAAATATTGATTAAAGATATAGCAGTTGTGGGAAAAACATCCAAACTCCTTGCTAGCTTGCTAGGCAGAATCCTCTTCACTTTTGTTTTTTCAGCTTATCTTCCACAGTTTCCTTCTGCTTCAGTCTGGTTTATCTATTCCTTCTCAAATATATCAGTTATCAAGCTAATCTAATTCTGCATTCACTAGAATTTCCAAAATCATGTTTCTTCCATGACTGCCTTCTGATACCTTCTGGTCAATTCTAGTTATTTTATTGTGACTTATTCTGTATGCCAATGATCTGACCATAGTGTTTTATATCTTGTATGACATTACCCTATAGCAGCGATCTGGTGAATATTTTTTCCAGTAGTCACTTTTTTTTTAATTGAGATACAAACTCACATATCATACAACTCAGTGGTTTTTACTGCTTTCACAAAGTTGTGCCACCATCACCACTATAAAATTCCAGAATGTTTTCATCACTCAAAAAAGAATCCTACATCCATTAGCAGTAATCTTCCCTTCTTTCCTCCCCCTACAGCTTCAGTAGATACTAATCTAGCTGTGGATTCTGGACATTTCATACAAGCTGAATCATACAATGTGTGGCCTTTTGTGATTGCCTCTTGTACTTAGCATATTTTTCAGGTTTCATCCATGTTATATAGCATGTGTCATTACCTCATTCCCTTTTTGCATTTTTGAAAATTGTGGTAAAATACACAAATTACCATCTTAACTATTTTTAAGTGTACAGTTTAGTAGTGGTGAGTACATTTCACATTGTTGTATAACCAATCTCTAGAACCTTTTCATCTTGCAAGACTGAAACTATACCCATTCAACAACTCCCCATTTCCCCTTTCTCCCAGCCCCTGACAACTACCATTCTACCTCTGAACCACCATTCTGTCTCTATGAAGTTGACCATTCTAGGTACTTCATGTAAGTGGAATCATACAGTATTTGGATTTATGGCATTGGTTTATTTCACTTAGCAAAATGTCTTCAAGGTTAATCCATCTTGTAGCATGTGTTAGAATTCACTTTTTAAGGCTATGTAATATTCCATTGTATGTATATGCTACCTTTTGTATATTCACCCATCAGTGGACACTTGGGTTGCTTCTATCTCTTGGCTGTTGTGAATAATGCTGCTATGAGTGTGGGTGTACAAATATCTGTACGTCTTTTGAACATTGCCCAAAATTGAAATTGCTAGGTCATATGGTAAATTGTTTTTAATTTTGTAAGGAAGCACCATACTATTTTCTAGAGCCGCTGCACCATTTTTCATTCCCACACAATGTAATGCATGAGGGTTCTAATTTACCCTAATTTCTCCATGTCCTCACCAACCCTTGTTACTTTTTTTCCTTTAATAGTAAACATTCTGATGGGTGTGAGGGGATAGCTCATTATGGTTTTGATTTGCATTTCCCTAATGATTAGTGAAGTAATATTTTAATCTTTGCATATGCTTAAGCATATGAGCATCTTTTCATATGGTTATGGCTACTTGTATATTATATTTGGAGAAATATCTATTCAAGTCCTTTGAACATTTTTTTAAGTAGGTTTTTTTTGTTGTTCTAGGAGTTCTTTATATATTCTGTATATTGACCCTTATCAGATAGGTGATTTGCAAATATTTTCTCCTGTAGGTTGCCTTTTCACTCAGTTGATTATGTCCTTAGATGCACAGAAGTTTTTAGTTTTGATACAGTCCAATTTATCTATTTTTCTTGCCCATGCTTTTATTGTCTCCTGGTGTATTAATAACAGCTTTATTGAGATACAATTCACGTGCCACAAAATTCACCCTTTTAAAGTGTACAGTGCAGTATTTTGTAGTATAGTCGCAGTGTTGTGCAACTATCACCACAATCTAATTTTAGAACTTATGTATCACTCCAAAGAGAAACCCCATACCTATTAGCTGTCACTCCTCATTCTCCCCAGCACTACCCCCCAGCTCTAGGCAACCCACTAATCTACTTTCTATCTCCACAGATTTGCCTATTCTCGAGATTCCTGATATATTTTTTAAATGAAAATTAATTTGTAGGTTTTTTCCCCTACGTATCAAAATATCATGCTTTAGAAGTTGAATTTAAATGAATATTTTACTTCCCTGCCATATCTTTTCATTATGTTATCAGTATGAACTTGGGGTTCCTTTGGTAACATGTTGATTTTAATTATGTGAGTGTTATTTATGTCTGTGGGGAAGTCCTATTAAGATGACCACCACCAGAGAGGCCTACAAAACATTGGGTTGACTCTTGTATACACTTTTGACATTTTCTTTGTTATAGCAAGTGTGGTCTTTTTTCTAAACAGGTCAGGAATATCCTGCTATAGTAGAATTTGCACCTTTTCAAAAAGCTGCAAAAAAGAAGACTAAGAAAAGAGATACCAAAGTTGGGACTATTGATGATGGTACAGTATAGTTCTAGTTATGTAAAGCTGTTGCTTTGGGTTTTGAAAATACATTACCTTTGTGGGAATTAACTGGACTCCAGTCTTTTAAATAGTGAAACATGGAATAAAGTTCACGAGAAATGTAATTCACTGATGAAAGCTTTGCTTAATTGTTAGAATGGAGGTGGGGTTACTCTAGAATTTCTACTCTCTTTAGCTGGTAGCATTTCATTCCTCCATGATTACATAATATATTGTTAACCATTGAGTAAATCACCTTAGGTCTTTTGATTAGAACACAGTGGAAAAATTCAGATGTTTCAAAGTATAGCATCTCCTTAAGGCCTCTTACCATTTTTATGATAATTTATTTGACTTCTGGTTTCAATTATTTTTATAAAGAGGAGGAATTATCATTGAGAGCTGTGATAGAAAATTTTCTATACTCAAGTAACTTAATATAAAGTACCTGAAGTGGCCAGTCCTATTTTCTAGGTTTTAAATATGCAGTTAACTGCATGCATAGGAATTACATTAAACTGAAATACAAGAACTAAAAAACTAATAATTGCCTTTTAAGGTAAACTGGGTTCAGATTTTTGAGCTCTCCGTAAGTTGTTATGTTGGATAAGGACTTTAGCTGCAGTATTTTTTTTATCACATTGCTATTTTTGAATCATCTAGTTTGATTTTATTATTTATTACTGTAATGGGTATTTTGTAGAGAAAACAGAAGAGTCAGCACACCATTGCTTATTGGTTGTATCACAGATTCAGGCCTGGAAGACTAGATCAAGTAACATGCTCCACAGTGCATAGAAACTCCCAAGTATAAGCAATAGAGTGACTCAGATATGTGACCCTTTCTGATGTCAGACGTATGTAGGAAAGAACTCCAGGAATTAACGTCACCTCCAGTGCCACATCTAGGACATCCCCCCAATTTATCTTTTTGTGGAACAACTGAGTTTCATATGTTGAGTTCGCTTAAACTGTGATATACCCATACAGGAATTGCTACATGCTTATACATAGTACCCTCTGAAGTTCCTGTAACTGACTTTCAGTTCTCCCATAAGTGTGACTCTGATTAGTAGGAACAGTGAATTTTAAAAGCCAACTAATGTCCCTGGAGGTTCTGTTGTAATGTGTGGTGTCTCATTTTCCCTGACCCCATGTTAGCCCCAGACTCCCTTAGTGGGTATCAGGAGATCTGAGAGTAAGTGACCAGTAAAGTGCTAAAAAGTTTTATCTTGTGGGTATGGTTAGGTTGATCTTCAGTCTTCGGTGAAGTAGAAAATTATCACCTTTGATAAATATCCTAGGTAATATTTCCTATTTTGTTTACTTAAAACAATTATTTAGATCCAGAATATAGAAAATTTTTGGAAAGTTATGCTGCAGATGAGAAAATGACATCTACTCCAGAGACACTGCTAGAGGAAATAGGAGGAAAAAACAGAGAATTAATAGGTAAGTGGGCAAGAGGAATTAAAGCATTCTTTTTCCTCAGAAGACCTGTGTGACTCCCACTTCCATCCTAGCTGTGTGGCCACGGGGAAGGCACTAACTTCTTTGAAACTCTGTTTCTTCTACTGTAAAATGAGAATGATAATACCTGCCTCACAGGATTATGAGAATGCATTGATAAGATAGGAGAAATTCTCTGTGACCTTTATTTAGTGCCACACAAATGAACATAAGTATAAAAAGTTAAAAGACTCATGGGACCTTGAGATTTTGGTAAGCCTTTGAACATCAATTGGTGTTTTCCAGTAATAAGAAACTCACATTCCTAAAAAAAAATTTTCGACCTGAAAATATCAAAAAATGAAATTAGCTACTGCAAAATTGAAAACCTCTTAAGAAATTCTAGTTTGGATATTGGTTTCTAATAAATTGCTGCTGATGTATCAGCTCTAAACATAAGCACAGCCTCTGACCCAAGATTTTCACTCCTAGGAATTCATCCAAAGGAAGTGTGTTTTCAAAACGCTAGCTATGAGGCTAAATAGCATTGTTCAGAATACTGAAAAATGAAATAAATATTATTCTGAAACTTGGTTTTTATTAATGGATGCATAGTATAAGCCTATCTCTAATATTAGAATAAATTTCCAGAAATGGAAATAGGTGTCAAAAGGATATTTTTAGTCCCTTCTCCCAATTTCTTCCCAGTTGAACAAATTTATAGTGCCATCTATAAAACAATAGAATGTCATTTGCACTTAATTCTCACTGACACTGGGAATTTCTCTTTTGAAATATTGTTCTACTGTTTTCATTTGAAGTTCTTCACTTTTTAGAAAGTATTTTAAACCTTCAGAATTGAAATATACTGTAAGACATCTGTTCGATAGTATAGTTGTGAACTTTCTGTTAAGGGGTCTAATTTTCCCACCTTGGGTGGTTGGCAGGGAATGTCAGAAAATGGAATCCTTTCTAGGGGTTGATAAGTATTATTAATAATCTGTTTATATTTATGTAGCTAAAAAGACAACCCCACTTTTGAGCTTCCTGAAAAACAAGCAGGTAAACCTTTTGTTTTTATAGTTTTCTCAATACTTTTATTTCATTGGTTTGCATTCTGTAAATGTAAGAGCATTGGGATCCTATAGGAGAAATAGTTTCTTTTTCTACCATTATTCTGTAAAGATCTGGCTCATTGGCTTCACTCTCTGGCCTTTTCCTTCACTCTGGTTGTTGGACCAGGGATTCACTCTGCAAACCCAGAGAGTCCAGAGATACTCTCTTGATTTTCTGAAAACCTCTGGAAATAGAGCAAGGCAGCAGTAGCAGACTCTGGCACTAGCAGGCCTTGGTCTTTATTCTCTGTCATATTCTGAATGGGGTGGGGAGGGGGTTAAGGAGGTAGAATGCCACTTGTAGAACATAGGAAGGAAAGATGATCCATTTTAGTGAGTGCCCATCATACCTTTGGGATTGAGTTTTTGGTGATGATTATCTTGTTTGAAGTCTTGTGTTGATATTTCTTTCTAGAGAATGAGAGAAGAAAAAAGAGAAGAATGGAGGAGGCAAGAAATAGAAAGAAAAAGACAAGGAGAAGAAGAGAGGAGAAAGTGGGAAGAGGAAGAGGAACGAAAAAAGAAAGATATAGAAAAGCTGAAGAAAATAGACAGAGTTCCAGAAAGGGACAAATTAAAGGATGAACCAAAGATTAAGGTATGAAAATAACTTAAACTGAATGCATGTTGCTGAAAATTGCATATATCTACTTCTTTAAATATGCGTGCATCTTGTGTTGGTGTAAATAGTGTTCTGTTTATGTTTTTGTCTTTTTTGGGGGTGAAGTAAACTAACAGAAATCTTTCCTATAATAATATTATTTTTTTAGTTTAAGATAATTTTAAAGGATTAAGTAGTTCACATAGTCAGTGCAGATCTGTGTTATTTTTATGATTGAAAATACTCAATTTTTGAATTATTGTTCTCTGTTCTTCATAAATAAGGGCTTAGGGCTGGCTGGCATGAATTATGGGTTTTTATTCAGCTTTTCCTTCATATTTGATACATGAAGTTGCCTCATCTGTTTGTTTTCCACTGTCTTCAGGTACACAGGTTTCTGTTACAAGCTGTGAATCAGAAAAATGTAAGGACCAAGTACATGATACAGAGCACCTAGTATCATGTCTCACACCCAGGTCTTAGTTAAACCCTTTTGGTGGTGGTGGTAGTCTTACCTTCACCCTTCAGACTGTAAACCCCTTCAGACTGACTTGAATCTTCTTAAAAGCTGAGCTGTTATGAATTCCTAATTTAGAGAAAGCCCAGATGACTTCCTGATGTGCTGTGTACCCAGAAGCCTCACCAATAGACAGCTAGAGGACAACCATACATACATAGCTCTTTGTCTTCTGTTTATGTGCCTCTCATAACTAGCTGCCTTGTGGGAGTACTAGGGGTAAATATCCTGCATTCCCTGCTTTCCCCTCTCACGATTCCCCACATTATCTTCTTGCATCTACCTGGGAATCTGTGAGCAGCAGACTCTGATTAATGCATTGCACATAGGAAGGGAAAACCATGTAGAAAGCTCCCAGCCTTGTTTATTCCCTTCTGAGGGCATGGCTTGGGCAGCCCTTGCTCCAAAAAATTTCCTGGGGAGGTACTAATACCTAGTATGTCAGAGAAAGAAAAAATGCCACAGAGATGGTGACAGGGTGTCCTACCTTCTCAAAATTCAGTTTATGTGGCTAGGGTTCCCCAAGGCTCTCCAGGACTCATTGGCGGCAGGGTGCAGAGATTCCCATTTAATTCTTTCTATCAGTCGCTCTGTCCGCCATGCCACAAGTGACTTGACTTGCTATTCCTAACCATCAGCAAGACAGAAGGTAGAGCCAGCCATGCTACATGTGTTCATTAATGTTCTTATTAGCATAATAAACATCTTGGCTTCTAACAAAGATGTTCATTAGAGAAATAAGAACACTTCCAGTGAAACCTGCACATGGTAGCCTCACTTTACACTGATGCTTTCTTAGTGTTGGACTTGCCATTTGCAGTGGCTGTGCTGAAACACCTCGTGCTTAACTCTTTTGTGCTTTGCCTTTTGCTTGGTAACTTGTGTGAAGCCTTCACCCTGAGATGAACCTATGTATGTATGATGCCTTCACTCTGAGACTTGAAATTCTTTGATTTTGCCTAAGAATCTCTCTGAATATCCAACACTTGGGGGTGTTCTAGAGAGATTTATAGCAGAGGCATGAGAAACTTTTTCTTAGCAATTTGGATGTTGTAAACCATATTTATTTTAGAATTGCATTCTGTCATATCTATATGACACTGAATAAAGTTCCTGCTCAGTACAGATGGGACGTCACTGTTCCATTGTATGAGGTATTTGAATTTTTAAACCAAATGCCAAGTAATTCTTGCTCTTCTCCTGTAATAATACAATTGTGCCATCATACGTATGTTACTCTCAGGCTCAAGGCAGAATTATTCTTGCAATGAATCACTCCTTTGGTGACCAAGGTATCAGTCATTTCAAGTACTACATAAAAACAGTCTAACAGTAGTGACCTGCCTGGCCTTTTAAATTTGTGGCATATTTTTGCATCAAGTGATAGCAACATGTTGGTTTGGTACAGAAGGCATACTTGGAAGTGTGCATTGGTTCACTTAAAGGTTAGCACATTTCAAGCCAAAGGAGTCTTGATCCTATTGCCACAAAGTGATTAAACCACTTCATTTGAGTGGGTAACACTTTCACATTAATAGCATCCTTTTAGTGATTTACTGCTCTTGTTCACTAGTTGTTCACCTGGAAGTTTAAGAGCACCTGCAGAGATAAATGCCTTCAATAGCCTAAATTTAGGATATTTAGTATACTGTTCTCTTTGATGGGATCAGATGAGAGTGTTCCACCCTTCAAAATAAAAATAAATTTGATTTTCTTTAAAGCTGCTCAAGAAGCCAGGAAAAGGAGATGAAAAAGAATTGGGCAAAAGAGAAAAAGCCAAGAAACTGGACAAAGAGAATCTGAATGATGAAAGAGCCAGTGGGCAAAGTTGTACACTGCCCAAGTGTTCTGATGGCAGAATTAAAGATGAAAAGCTTAAAAGGTCAGTAGTAGAGGGCTCTTTGGTACATTTGTTTTCAGCATGTTTCTAGATGCTAGTTTTAGTGCTATGTCCTGGACTTGTGCATGAACGAAGATACTCTGTTTTACACAGGGTAGGGGGATGAGAAGGAAAAATTTCAAATATTCTAGTATCTTAATGTGGGTGAATGACTTTTGGGTTTTGTTACTGTTTTTCAAAACATACTGTTTTCTCACTGTGCTCCAAAAGTGCATGCTCATTATATAGTTGCCAGGTCAGAATGAGAGTGTTCCTGCATTTGGGATTAGAAGATCTGTGAGGGTACATTCTCAGATTTGTTTTTCATGCAGACCTGAAGATGAGAGTGGCAGAGACTACAGGGAGAGGGAACAGGATTACGAACGAGATCAAGAGCACATACTTCGGGAAAGAGAGAGGCTGAAGCGGCAAGAGGAAGAGCGCCGGAGGCAGAAGGAGTGCTATGAGAAAGAGAAGGCTTTCAAAAGGAAGGAAGAAGAAATGAAAAAAGAGAAAGACGCACTTCGGGATAAAGGAAAGAAAACTGAAAGCACAGAATCAGTAGGCAGTGCAGAAAAAATTGAAAAGAAAGAGGAGGTGGTTAAGAGAGATCGCATAAGAAACAAGGTGCTGTTTTATGTTATGCTTCTTTATTTTCATGAAGATTTTTTTTCTTTCCTGCAAGTGTGAAGGAAAAGCTAGCTCACTGTTTACTATAGAATTTTTAAAGGGGAACTTTTATCTGCAGCTTTTTTTTCAGTCTTGGTTTGGTCATTTCATTAACTTATAGAAATTTCACACATACACAAAAGCAGGGAGAACAGAGAATAATATGATGTACACATCACCCAGTTTAAAGAAATTATCATCTTGTGGCCAACCTTCTTTCTACTCTGTCCAATACCTGCCCCTACTCGATTATTTTCAAGCAAATCCTAGACACAGAATTTCTATAAATATGTCAGTTTTAGAGATATTCTTTTTTTTGAGAGGACATCTCTCATATTTATTGATCAAATGGTTGTTAACAGTTAACAACAATAAAATTCTGTACAGGGGACTCGATGCACAATCATTAATCCACCTCAAGCCTAATTCTCATCAGTCTCCTATCTTCTGAAGCACAACGAACAAGTTCTTACATGGTGAACAAATTCTTACATGGTGAATAATTTCTTCCATGGTGAACAGTGCAAGGGCAGTCATCACAGAAACTTTCAGTTTTGATCACGCATTATGAACTATAAACAATCAGGACAAATATGAATATTTGATTTTTATACTTGATTTATATGTGAATACCACATTTCTCCATTATTATTATTATTATTATTATTTTTTATTTTTAATAAAATGCTGAAGTGGTAGGTAGATGCAAGATAAAGGTAGAAAACATACTTTAGTGCTGTAAGAGGGCAAATGTAGATGATCAGGTGTGTGCCTATAGGCTAAGTATTAATCCAAGCTAGACAAGGGCAACAAAACATCCACGGATGCAGAAGATTTCTCTCAAAACAGGGGGGATGAGGTTCTAAGCCTCACTTCTGTTGATCCCCAATTTCTCACCTGATGGCCCCCCTGTGACTGTGCCTGTCTTAGGTTGTTCCTCCCTTGAGGACTCTTACCCGTCTCTGGCTAACCAGTCATCTTCCGGGGCCATACAGGGAAATGTAAAGTTGGTAAGTGAGAGAGAAGCAATATTGTTTGAAAAGGTTAGCTTATTACTTCTTTGCAGATTTATGCCCTGTGGTTTCTATGCCCAGCATTTGTCTTGAGGTATCTTTACCACTTGGAAGAATTATGATACTCGGTAAATTTGATATGAGGCACGAATTCTATTTAAGGGTTGTAATTAGGAAGGAAGAAGAAAAGCTATAGAAGTAGCAGGCGGAAGAAAACATGGGAAGATTGATTATTTCTTTGACATATCTTCTTGTAGAGTAACTTCAGCATGCATAGGTTTTAAACTACTAATTAAATTGTGCACACACATTAATATAATAGGAATATAGTTACATAACCAAAGCAGACCTACAATTACCCGCCATCTCCAGTGAAACCAAGACAACCAGTTAGGCACCCTAAGCATTTGTGAAAAACTTATCTATGATATGATGGATATTGTCTAACTGAATTTGAATAGTTTGAGAAAAATCAGACAATTTAAAACAACCCATTCCTGGGAACTGTTCACATCCCATATGTTCATTTAACAGTAGATAGTCTGTAGTCTCAAGATTTTGGAGCGCTGCAACTTGCACTTCTCCTAATTCTTGGTTGAGTTCCAACAGTATAGATCCAGTCAAATTTGTTGTTTTACTGTATGCACAGGCCAGCTTAGATATATCCTTCTTCATTCCAATGGCAATTCCAGGAACCAGTGGGATGTATGCAGCTACAACTGCAACAACACCAGGATGTTGTTGACGTTTTTTGATGATCATCTTCTGGAGTGACTCTTCCAGAGTATGTTGATGTTGGAACTTCTTCTTCATGTTGTATCTTAGTTCGTTTTCTGGGTAGCCAAATTAGGCTTTGATCCTCTGTATAAACACAAACAGACCCTTTGCCCACACTTTGATATGTCCTTTATACCATTGTGAAGAACTTATTGGAGGTCACCACACAGGAACTGCTTTTTTTGTTGTTATCATTAATCTACAATTACATGAGGAATATTATGTTTACTAGGCTCTCCCCTATACCAGGTCCCCCCTATAAACCCCTTTACAGTCACTGTCCATAAGCATAGCAAAATGTTGTAGAATCACTACTTGTCTTCTCTGTGTTATACAGCCCTCCCCTTTCTCCCACCCCTCATTTATGTGTGCTAATCTTAATACCCCCCTTCGTCTCCCCCACCCCTTATCCCTACCTACCCACCCATCCTCCCCAGTCCCTTTCCCTTTGGTACCTGTTAGTCCATTCTTGGGTTCTGTGATTCTGCTGCTGTTTTGTTCCTTCAGTTTTCCTTTCTTCTTATACTCCACAGATGAGTGAAATCATTTGGTATTTCTCTTTCTCCGCTTGGCTTATTTCACTGAGCATAATACCCTCTAGCTCCATCCATGTTGTTGCAAATGGTAGGATTTGTTTTCTTCTTATGGCTGAGTAATATTCCATTGTGCATATGTACCACATCTTCATTATCCAATCATCTACTGATGGACACTTAGGTTGCTTCCAATTCTTGGCTATTGTAAATAGTGCTGCAATAAACATAGGGGTGCATCTGTCTTTTACAAACTTGAGTACTGCGTTCTTAGGGTAAATTCCTAGGAGTGGAATTCCTGGGTCAAATGTAAGTTTATTTTGAGCATTTTGAGGAACCTCCATACTGTTTTCCACAATGGTTGAACTAATTTACATTCCCACGAGCAGTGTAGGAGGGTTCCCCTTTCTCCACAGCTTCACCAACATTTGTTGTTGTTTGTCTTTTGGCTGGTAGCCATCCGTACTGGTGTGAGGTGATACCTCATTGTAGTTTTAATTTGCATTTCTCTGATAATTAGCAATGTGGAGCATCTTTTCATGTGTCTGTTGGCCATCTGTATTTCTTTTTTGGAGAACTGTCTGTTCAGTTCCTCTGCCCATTTTTTAAGTGGGTTGTTTGTTTTTTTGTTGTTGAGGTGGGTGAGCTCTTTATATATTTTGAATGTCAAGCCTTTATTGGATCTGTCATTTTCAAATATATTCTCCTATACGGTAGGGTTCCTTTTTGTTCTATTGATGGTGTCTTTTGCTGTACAGAAGCTTTTCAGCTTAATATAGTCCCACTTGTTCAATTTTGCTGTTGTTTTCCATGCCCGGTGAGATATGTTCAAGAAGAGGTCACTCATCTTTATGTCTAAAAGGTTTTTGCCTATGTTTTTTTCTAAGAGTTTTATGGTCTCATGACTTACATTCAGGTCTTTGATCCATTTTGAGTTTACTTTTGTGTATGGGGTTAGACAATGGTCCAGTTTCATTCTCCTACATGTAGCTGTCCAGTTTTTCCAGCACCATCTGTTGAAGAGACTGTCATTTCGCCATTGTATGTCCATGGCTCCTTTATCAAATATTAATTGACCATATATGTTTGGGTTAATGTCTGGAGTCTCTAATCTGTTCCACTGGTCTGTGGCTCTGTTCTTGTGCCAGTACCAAATTGTCTTGATTACTATGGCCTTGTAGTAGAGTTTGAAGTTGGGGAGTGAGATCCCCCCTACTTTACTCTTCTTTCTCAGGATTGCTTTGGCTATTCGGGGTCTTTGGTGTTTCCATATGAATTTTTGAATTATTTGTTCCAGTTCATTGAAGAATGTTGCTGGTAGTTTCATAGGGATTGCATCAAATCTATATATTGCTTTGGGCAGGATGGCCATTTTGACGATATTAATTCTTCCTAGCCACGAGCATGGGATGAGTTTCCATCTGTTAGTGTCCCCTTTAGTTTCTCTTAAGAGTGACTTGTAGTTTTCAGAGTATAAGTCTTTTACTTCCTTGGTTAGGTTTATTCCTAGGTATTTTATTCTTTTTGATGCAATTGTGAATGGAGTTGTTTTCCTGATTTCTCTTTCTGTTGGTTCATTGTTAGTGTATAGGAAAGCCACAGATTTCTGTGTGTTGATTTTGTATACTGCAACTTTGCTGTATTCTGATATCAGTTCTAGTAGTTTTGGGGTGGAGTCTTTAGGGTTTTTTATGTACAGTATCATGTCATCTGCAAATAGTGACAGTTTAACTTCTTCTTTACCAATCTGGATTCCTTGTATTTTTTTTGTTTTGTCTAATTGCCATGGCTAGGACCTCCAGTACTATGTTAAATAACAGTGGGGAGAGTGGGCATCCCTGTCTAGTTCCCGATCTCAGAGGAAATGCTTTCAGCTTCTTGCTGTTCAATATAATGTTGGCTGTGGGTTTATCATATATGGCATTTATTATGTTGAGGTACTTGCCCTCTATTCCCATTTTGCTGAGAGTTTTTATCATGAATGGATGTTGAACTTTGTCAAATGCTTTTTCAGCATCTATGGAGATGATCATGTGGTTTTTGTCTTTCTTTTTGTTGATGTGGTGGATGATGTTGATGGACTTTCGAATGTTGTACCATCCTTGCATCCCTGGGGTGAATCCCACTTGGTCATGGTGTATGATCCTTTTGATGTATTTTTGAATTCGGTTTGCTAGTATTTTGTTGAGTATTTTTGCATCTACGTTCATCAGGGATATTGGTCTGTAGTTTTCTTTTTTGGTGGGGTCTTTGTCTGGTTTTGGTATTAGGGTGATGTTAGCTCCATAGAATGAGTTTGGGAGTATCCCCTCCTCCTCTATTTTTTGGAAAACTCTAAGGAGAATGGGTATTATGTCTTCCCTGTATGTCTGATAAAATTCCGAGGTAAATCCATCTGGCCCAGGGGTTTTTTTCCTTGGTAGTGTTTTGATCACTGCTTCAATTTTGTTGCTGGTAATTAGTCTGTTTAGATTCTCTGTTTCTTTCTGGGTCAATTGTGGAAGGTTGTATTTTTCTAGGAAGTTGTCCATTTCTCCTAGGTTTCCCAGCTTGTTAGGATATAGGTTTTCATAGTATTCTCTAATAATTCTTTGTATTTCTGTGGGGTCCGTCGTGATTTTTCCTTTCTCGTTTCTAATACTGTTAATTTGTGTTGACTCTCTTTTCTTCTTAATAAGTCTGGCTAGAGGCTTATCTATTTTGTTTATTTTCTCAAAGAACCAGCTCTTGGTTTCATTGATTTTTGCTATTGTTTTATTCTTCTCAATTTTGTTTATTTCTTCTCTGATCTTTATTATGTCCCTCCTTCTGCTGACCTTAGGACTCATTGGTTCTTCCTTTTCCAATTTCGATAATTGTGACATTAGACCATTCATTTGGGATTGTTCTTCCTTTTTAAAATATGCCTGGATTGCTATATTCTTTCCTCTTAAGACTGCTTTTGCTGCGTCCCACAGTAGTTGGGGCTTTGTGTTGTTGTGGTCGTTTGTTTCCATATATTGCTGGATCTCCATTTTGATTTGGTCATTGATCCATTGATTATTTAGGAGCATGTTGTTAAGCCTCCATGTGTTTGTGAGCCTTTTTGCTTTCTTTGTGCAGTTTATTTCTAGTTTTATGCCTTTGTTGTCTGAAAAGTTGGTTGGTAGGATTTCAATCTTTTGGAATTTTCTGAGGCTCTTTTTGTGGCCTAGTATGTGGTCTATTCTGGAGAATGTTCCATGTGCACTTGAGAAGAATGTATATCCTGTTGCTTTTGGATGTAGAGTTCTATAGATGTCTATTAGGTCCATCTGCTCTACTGTGTTGTTCAGTGCCTCCCTGTCCTTACTTATTTTCTGCACAGTGGATCTATCCTTTGGCGTGAGTGGTGTGTTGAATTCTCCTAAAATGAATGCATTGCAGTCTATTTCCCCCCTTAGTTCTCTTAGTATTTGTTTCACATATGCTGCTGCTCCTGTGTTGCGTGCATATATATTTAGAATGGTTATATCCTCTTATTGGACTGAGCCCTTTATCATTATGTAGTGTCCTTCTTTATCTCTTGTTACTTTCTTTGTTTTGAAGTCTATTTTGTCTGCTATTAGTACTGCAACCCCTGCTTTCTTCTCGCTGTTGTTTGCCTGAAATATGTTTTTCCAAATTTTGACTTTAAGTCTGTGCATGTCTGTGGGTTTGAGGTGAGTTTCTTGTAAGCAGCATATAGATGGGTCTTGCTTTTTTATCCATTCTATTACTCTGTGTCTTTTGATTGGTGCATTCAGTCCATTTACATTTAGGGTGACTATTGAAAGATATGTACTTATTGCCATTGCAGGCTTTAAATTCGTGGTTACCAAAGGTTCAAGGTTAGCCTCTTTAGTATCTTACTGTCTAACTTAGCTCGCTTATTGAGCTGTTATATACACTGTCTGGAGATTCTTTTCTTCTCTCCCTTCTTATTCCTCCTCCTCCATTCTTCATATGTTTGGTGTTTTGTTCTGTGCTCTTTTTAAGAGTGCTCCCATCTAGAGCAGTCCCTGTAAGATGCCCTGTAGAGATGGTTTGTGGGAAGCAAATTCCCTCAGTTTTTGCTTGTCTGGAAATTGTTTAATCCCACCATCATATTTAAATTATAGTCATGCTGGATACAGTATCCTTGGTTCAAGGCCCTTCTGTTTCATTGCATTATATATATCATGCCATTCTCTTCTGGCCTGTAGGGTTTCTGTCGAGAAGTCTGGTGATAGCCTGATGGGTTTTCCTTCATAGGTGACCTTTTTCTCTCTAGCTGCCTTTAAAACTCTTTCCTTGTCCTTGATCTTTGCTGTTTTAATTATTATGTGTCTTGGTGTTGTCCTCCTTGGGTCCTTTCTGTTGGGGGTTTTGTGTATTTCCGTGGTCTGTTCGTTTATTTCCTCCCCCAGTTTGGGGAAGTTTTCAGCAATTATTTCTTCAAAGACACTTTCTATCCCTTTTCCTCTCTCTTCTTCTTCTGGTACCCCTATAATACAGATATTGTTCCTTTTGGATTGGTCACACAGTTCTCTTAATATTGTTTCATTTCTGGAGATCCTTTTACTCTCTCTATGTCAGCTTCTATGCATTCCTGTTCTCTGGTTTCTATTCCATCAATGGCCTCTTGCATCTTATCCATTCTGCTTATAAATCCTTCCAGAGTTTGTTTCACTTCTGTAGTCTCCTTCCTGGCATCTATGATCTCCCTCTGGACTTCATCCCTTAGCTCTTGCATATTTCTCTGCATCTCCATCAGCATGTTTATGATTTTTATTTTGAATTCTTTTTCAGGAAGACTGGTTAGGTCTGTCTCCTTCTCTGGTGTTGCCTCTGTGATCTTGGTTTGCCTTTAATTTTGTCTTTTCATGGTGATAGGAATCGTTTGCAGAGCTGGGACAAGTGACTGCTGGAAGAACTTCCCTTCTTGTTCGTTTGTGGCCCTCCTCTCCTGAGAGAACAGCGACCTCTAGTGGCTTGTGCTGGGTAGCTGTGCGCAGACAGGGCTTCTGCTTCCTGCCTGGCTGCTATGGAGTTTATCTCCGCTGTTGCTGTGGGTGTGGCCTGGCTCGGGCGGCCGCTCCAAAATGGTGGAGCCCGGTTGAGGGGGAGCGGCCAGGAGGCTATTTATCTCGGTAAGGGGCCTCCCTGCTCCCTGCTTCCCAGTTGGTTAGAGTGCCCAGAGATCCCCAGATTCCCTACCTGTGGACTGTGTCCCACCATGCCCCTTTAAGACTTCCAAAAAGCACTCGCCAAAACAAAACAACAAATAAATGAAACAAAAAAAAATAACCGCTCACTTTTCTTTGTCCTGAGGCACCGGCCTCAGCACCCGCTTACCGGTCTTGCTGCCCTGTTTCCCTAGTATTGGGGTCCCTGTCCCTTTAAGACTTCCAAAAAGCACTCACCAAAAATAGAAAAGAAAAAAAAATGGCCGCTCGCGTTTCTTTGTTCTCCAGCACCGGCCTCAGGCACCCGCTCACCAGTCTTGCTGCCCTGTTTCCCTAGGATTGGGGTCCCTGTCCCTTTAAGACTTCCAGAAAGCACTCGCAAAAGAAAATTTAAAAAAAGAAAAAAAAATGGCCGCTCACTTTTTTTTGTTCTCTGGCGCCGGCCTCTGGTACCCACTCACCAGTCTTGCTGGCCTGTTTCCCTAGTATCCAGGATCCCACGCATGCACTGTGTCTGCGCTCTGGCCCGGATGGCTGGTGTTGGGTGTTCAGCAGTCCTCGGCTCCCTCTCCTTCCCCGCTCTGACTCCTCTCCTCCCGCCGGGATCTGAGGGGAGGGGCGCTCGGGTCCTGCGGGGCCGGGGCTTGTATCTTATCCCTTTCGCGAGGCGCTGGGTTCTCTCAGGTGCGGATGTGGTCTGGATGTTGTCCTGTGTCCTCTGGTCTCTATTCTAGGAAGAGTTGTCTTTGTTATATTTTCATAGATATATGTGTTTTTGGGAGGAGATTTCCACTGCTCTACTCAACGCTGCCATCTTGGCTCTGCCTCGAGATAAAGATTCTTAATAATATAACCCTAATAGCATTTGCACACCAAAAAAAAACCCCTTAATAATTCCTTGTTGCCTACCTACTCAGTGTTCAAATTTTCCCAATTGTCTCATTATCTTTTTTACATACTCTAAACAAGATCCACAAATTGCATTTGCTTGAAATGTCTTAAGTCTCTTAATCTGACAATTTCCCCTCCTTTTGTTTTCCTACCATTTATTTGTTACAGAAACCAATTTGTCCTGTAGAGCTTCAAATGGTCTGTATTGGCTTATTACATCCTATGGTATCATTTAACATGTTACTACTCTATTTTCTGTGTTTCCTTGAAAACTGGTAGTTATAGCTAGAGCAGGGGTCAGCAAATTTTTTCTGTATGGGACAGATGGTAAACATTTTACACTCTGTGGGCCATATGGTCTTTGTCACAACCACTAAGCTCTGTAGGAATGCTGGCATAAACAATATGTAAAATAATGAGTGTGGCTATGTGCCAATCAAACTTTTTTCACAAAAACAGGTGGCCCTTTTTGGCAAAGATACTTAATAGGTCGTGGTGTTCACTTCCTATTGCATCATCAGGAAGCATATAATGTCTGGGTGTCCTTTTTTTCATTAAAATATTGTTGATATACAATCTTATGTTGGTTTCAAATATACAACACAGTGGTTTGTTATCCATATTATTAAATCCTCACCCCCTGTACTGCGGTTACTCTCTATCAATATAGTAAGATGTTAGTGTGATGTTAGCATCAGTAGCAATTGCTATGCAATGGTTATGTAACAGGGCATCCTTGTTCTTAGGATATACAAGCTGAAATATTCAGGGATGAAGTGTCATGACTTCTGCAACTTACTCTTGATTCTGCAAAAATAATGTGTATATATGTGTGTGCACACACTACGGACAAGTGTTCATGTGACGAAATGTTAACAATTGAGTCTAGGAGGGTATTAGGTATTCACTGTACAAGTTTTGCAACATTTCTTCTACAGATGTAAAATTTTTCAAGATAAAAAGTTGAAAAAATGATCAGTATGTTCAGGTATTGTCAGCTCAATTCATCAAATATAAAAATTTTCATCAGCCTTTCTGCTAATGATTTTGCTTAGATTCATCATTTCATATGCTTAGGGGAGAAGTTAGAAAATGGTGAAATATGACTTCTGCCTTTCCTGTTGAATTTACTATCCAATGTTCATTTCTATAAAGAGGAATTCTCCCCATAAGCTGTTTGGTTAGCCTGCAATTAAGTTTACAGAGGAAAGGGAAGACAAACACTTGATCCTTTCCCGTTATTTACCAATATTCAGAGTAATGAGTGGTATCCCAGCAACTTCCAGGGGTTATCAATGAGTTTCATTTTGTTTAGTCCTTAAGAATTCATGGATTTAGAGATACTTGGTATATTCCAATTATCATCAGTTATTGTCCTTGTGGATGTTTAAAGTTGTCCCATTTTGCAAAGTGGGAGTCCCATCATCCATTTCTTTAAATACTATGCAGGAGTCTCATCTGTTTTAACATTTCATCTTGTGAAAATAGTGAAACATTTTCCTGGAATTATTTGAGAATAATACTTTAAAGCTAACTTTCATATATCAGAGAGAAAGGGCAAGGAAGGCTCATGTCATTTTTTGTTGGATTCTAAAAAAGGCCTATATATTTAAGTTTTCCAGGATCATACTGTCATAAACCAAACATATTACTTGAACTGAGAGGTACATGATGACTTTATTGAGGCCTATTTAGGAATCTGAGATCTAAAGTGCCACCTAGAGTCTGAACTGGGCTGGGGTTTTATGTTATCATACCTGAAGTAAGAAACAATCATGTTTGTGACAAGTTACTCTGAGCTCATATCTTCAGGGAAGTCTCCACTTAAGATTTTGCATTTTTTATTATTTTTTTTGACTCCTAAAATGTTCTTAACATGGTACTGTATTTTAAACTCAATCTATTGATGGGGAAGAGAGACAGTCAATGGCTGTTGGTTTCTAAGTAAAAAAAAAAAAAAAAGTTCAGGTTGGTTCATCTTGATGGTCAGGAAAATTAGGCAGTAGATTTATTGAAAGTTTACCCTAGGCATATAATATTTATAAAATGGTTGCTTTTCTTTGGAGACTGGGAGAAGGAAGCGGGCAGTTAGAAGCAAATTAACCAACAACACTTATCTGTCATGTACTGTGCCCTCACATTTTTCATCTGGTTTGAGTTGTTTTTGGTATATATTGATACATAATTTATGAATCTGAAAAATCCCCTGTAAACGCTAGGTTGTTGTAACATTAACATTTCATTTTACTTTAGGATCGCCTAGCAATGCAGCTTTACCAACCAGGAGCTCAAAGCCGAAATCGACTCTGTCCCGCTGATGACAGCACCAAGTCTGGAGATTCAGCAATAGAAAAGAAGCAGAAAAATGGTATTAGCCATAGAAAAGAAGAGGGAGAGGAGTGATTAAGTCCAAATGGCCTTTGGTGTCCTGACTGTCTAGGCAGCAGAAGAGCACGCATTAAGCAATCCAGAAATGCCTTCAGGGCAAAGGAAGGGGGCCACTGTGCTGGTGGGGTACACTGCAGAGGAGTATGTTTTTTTGTGTAAAAGCAAGAATATGATTGCAGGTTCAGGCTGGAAGTACAATTTTAATTTTTTATGCAGTTCCTACAGATGAAGTTTAAAGTGTCAGACAAAGATGAGGGAGAGGACATGTATTCCAATTCGCAGGCAGGAAGTGTCAAGTGAAGACTTAGGTATGACACAAGAAGAAAACAAGAGCTGGCTCTAAAATCAAAAGGTTTTGTTAATCCTGGGTTGAATTTTCTTCATTTGAGTGGAGCAAAGTCACTTTTAAGTCTTGTTCAGATCTAGTTATATTCATTGTTGGTGATAACTGTTGACTTTGTGTACTGTAGATGCAACAAGCATGTAATTGTCGTACAAGTACAAGGAAGGATAGACAAATTTTCATTTACACAAAATTTAAATAGTCAAGTCTCATGTCTATATCTTGTGTCCTAAAGTTTTAGGATTGGTTTTAGTCTTTTGTTTACTTACTTGAGTTTAGCATAAAGAATATGTTTAGTGTCCTTTTGCCTTTAGCTATTTTTATATTAATAAGTAAAATTTAACCCTTGTTTGGTTCTTGACAATCCATTTTTTTTTTTGTCTTAGGTCTATGATCTGAGGGAATAGCCTCTCCAGGAAGGAAACTACACCAGTATTTGTTCCTGTTAAATAGCACCTTTTACTCTTACTTATTTTGCATTGATATCAATAAATACTAATATCACTCAAGTATGAAGTTAAGTGTGCTTATTAACTTTACTAAATAGCTGTTAGTTCTGTGAAATTAAACTTTTCATACTGAATTAACCTTTGGGGAATTTTGAAAGGGAATGAGTAATAATTTGTTTCTGCCTTCACTAACATTATGCCTTTGTTTTGCCCAAGATCAAATCAGGGTTCACTACTCCTGTTCCATAAGAACCAAAATGTTTGATAACATCCTTGAGCTGCTACTTAATTTTCACCCTGCCAGCTTCTCCTAATGTGGCATCAGTTTGCTTTTACCAAGTCACTGCCTTATGTCTTACTTAGGTTTTAGAAACTAGTGTCCCAAGAGACAGGTAAAGAGGAAGAGCTATTGATGATAATTGAAAGAGCGTGGTCCTCACCTGGGTGAGAAAACAAAAATAAGGGAAGGGGAAATCTCAAGGAGGAGAATTGTCAGTGCCCCATGTCGTAGAGAAGTTCAGGAAGATAAGAAGTATGAAGTGTTCATTGGATATGGTGGTATTGAAGTCATTAGTGAACCAGTGCAGCAGAAACCAAGTTACAGTGAGGAGTAAGTAGCAGGTGGGAAATGTATGTGGGGGCAGTTGGATAAATGGGTCTTGGAGCCCAGAGAAGAGATACAGGATGTAGATATAGATTTGGACTTGATCTATTTTTAGGTGATCTTTGAAGCTATAGGCCTGATGTAGTCACTCGGGAAGAGAGAGTGAAGAAAGAACAAGCAGACCTAGGACCCAGCCTCAGAGAACTCTAAGGCTACTGTACAGGTGAGGAAAGGTATCCACAGAGAGAAAAGGAATAGCTAGAAAGTAGGTGCAAAACCAGAAAACTGCTATTACCTAACCCAAGAGAAAAGAGTGAAGGAGAGGGGAGTGGCCAGCAGGGTTGGATGCTGCTAGAAGGTCAGTGTGATGCCTAAAATAGGCCGTGGGATTCAATGACTAACAAATCATTGATGACCTGGTATTATAGGGGAGGGAAGCCAGACTGGGTTGAGAATAGAAACAGCAAACTTTTTAGATAAGTTTGGCAGTGAAGAAATGGAGATAGGTAGGTAAAGGAATTGATGAAGGATTATTTTAAATATGAGGAATGAAAAAGCATCTTTAGAAGTCAAAAGGAAAGCTCTGAGAAAGAGGATGAATACCCAGGGGAAGTAATAACCAATTATGGGTTTGCTGAGAAGACAGGTGAAAAGAGTGCCTCTTGGCAGCAGAGGTTAACGAAGTTGGCCTTAGGAGAAGCAATGCTCTAGAACCATTAGTCCCAAGATGGCATCATTCACCTCCTTACCCAGTCTGGGGCCTGCTGCCAGCCCTTTCAAGGCTGTTTTCATGTCAGTGCCTCCCTCTCTTGTACACTTGCCTTGCCAGTCCAACTCAGTAAACCATGTTTCCCCAGCCCTCTTATTAAATGTCTTACACTCATTTGTGTATTCATTTAGCAAATATTTACTAGTCACTGTGTGCTAGGCCCTGAGGGTCATGGACTTAAGCAAGACCTTGTCCTTGAGAGGCCATAGTTTAGTGGTGGCAAGAATGACTAGATAGAACCAGTGTGCAACGTACCATGTGATTAGGGCTACAGTGGCATGGCCTGGTGTGGAAGTCTCCTGCCCCTAAGCTGCCAAGGGCTGGAGAAAATCCTGAAACCAGAACAGCTGGTGAAGCTACAAGAGGGTAGTCTCAGTGCCACCTCCTCTAGTTTGCGCCCTTGCTGTCTTTCTTGTATTGAGGGGAGGACGGTCAGGAGCACTTCCTCGTAACTCATAATTTCACATTCTTAATACAAATTAACTGTGCTATAACTCCATAGAGCCAGAGCCCACATTTCCTTCTCAGATCTTTACTCAAAGTTGCCTTCTAATTGATGACTTTCAACCCCAACTCATGAACATCATATATTCCCTTCCATGATATATTTTCTTCTCCCAAGTACCTGTCACTTTCTAACAATACATATCTTGCTTCTTTTATTTACTGTGTCTCCACTTGAATTTAAGTTCCTCCAAGGCAGGACTTTGTATTTTGTTCACTCATGTAATTCCAAAATCTAAAACATGAATGGTGTATGGCATGCGCTCAAAAAACAGTAAATGAATAAATGAATGAATCAACAACGATGACAGCCTGGACTAGGGCAGTGAAGGTATGGAGGAGGGAGATCAATTGGACAAACAGAATACAATGATTGGTTGTGGGCCTGAGGGGAGTCATATGTAACCTCAGTGTTGAAGGGATAGGTGGTTAACATCCTTTGCAAAACAGGAAAGTGAGAGGAACCTGAGTTCTGTTTGGGACCAAAGATATTTGTGGGTGATTCTGGTACAGATGTCGAGTAGGCAGCTAAATCTGAGGTCAGGGGAGTGGTCAGGGCTGGAGATAGAAGATAGCCTTAACATCTGTAAATATAGGTAACATGTATTACAACAGCAGTGAATACTAATTTACCCATGTCGCCATAGTAGGAGCTTAATAATTATTTGGTGAATGAATAAGTGAACTCCATAAGATTTCTAAGGATGGCTAATTCTCTGTATGTAGCTACCAATATATACTAAGAATTCACGAAGTGTGAACCTGTCTTTGCTAACTTGCCTTCCTTAGTAAGGATATAAATGGTCATAATAAATTTTTGTAGTACAGAGGACAGCTCCAGAGATAATAAAAAAGTTCTGGGTAGCCCCCATAAGAAAATATGACATACAGAGGTTCTGTATACCAACTGAAGGCTACAAAACTCTACTTTCTCCTATAAAATCCATTTAAAGAGAGCATCCATGAATACCATAGAAAGTTAGATGTTAATTTACCATCACAGTTAAATTATGCCTCAGGACTACTGATAGACACTTAGGTTGTTTCCATATCTTGGCTATTGTAAATATTGCTGCGATCAACATAGTGGTACATATCTGTTTTTGAGTCAGGGATCTTGTTTTCTTTGGGTAAACTCCTAGGAGTGGAATTCCTGAGTCAAATGGTATTTCTATTTTTAGTATTTTGATCATATTGCTTTCCACAATGGTTGAACCAATTTACGTTCCCACCAACAGTGTAGGAGGGTTCCCCTTTCTCCGCATTCTCACCAGCATTTATCGTATCCTGTTTTTTGGATGTTGGCAGCATGGCTGTAATTTTTTAAAACGGAAAATAAAAAGCATTAGCAATGATGTGGAAAAACTGGAACTCTCCCACACAGCTGGAGGGAATGTAAAATGGTGCAACCATTGTGGAAAATAGTCCAGTAGTTACTGAGAAGGTTATACATAGTTAGCACATGACCCAGAAATTCCACTCCTAGGTATATATCCAAAGTAATTGGGAATAGGTACTCAGATAACTGCAAACCAATGTCTATAGCATTATTCGTCAAAAATTGGAAGCAATCCTAGTGTCCATCAGCTGGTAAATGGATAAACAGAGTCTGTCCCTACAGTGGAATATTATTCAGCCATAAAAAGGAATGACGTACTAGCAGATGGTACAACATGAAGGAACCCTGAAAACATGCTAAGTGAAAAAAGCCAGATACAAGTGGTCACATAATGTACGATTCCATTCATATGGAATGTCCAGAATACAGGAATCCATAGAAACAAAGTATATGAGTTATTGCCTAAGACTCAGGGGAGAAGGGGAATGGAGAGTGATTAGTAATGGATACAAGTTCCTTTTGGGGGTAATAAGAGTGTTCTGTAATTAGCAGTGATGGTTGCACAACCTTGTGAATGTACTAAAAACCACTGAATTGTACACTAAAATAGTGACTTTCGTGGTACCTGAATTGTAGCAAAAAAAGTGGGTAAGGGATTGGAAAATGTAAATATACACAAATCTTTCAGTTTTGCTGTAAAGGGAAGGCCAGAAAGGAGCAGCAGCTGGAAAGGGAGCTCAGATAAAAAGCTGGTTTTTAAGATGGGAGAAATGACTGCCTGTTTATTTATATATTGATGGGAACAATCAAGTGAAAATCAGAGACAGAAAGGCAGGAACTGCCAGAACAAGGTTCTTGAATAGTTGACAGGGGATGGAAGGCTCAGCAAGCAGAAAGGCTGGCGGTAGCATGGCAACATCATCTGCCCAAACAGGACTGCAGAGGATTCCACTGCAGGTCCTGGTAGGTGGGACATGGTAGGTATAACTCCAGTGGGAAAATGTGCTCCCAGCCCAGGGCAAATAAACCACAAACCACTGAAAACGAAATCAGTCGAAGGAAAAACTAGATGGGGAGAAGGCCTTGTATTGCTTACAAGAATCCTGGCTCCGTTTGTCTACTCCTGCTCCCCTGTTTCTCTCCCTTCCCAGCAGGGAAGATCCCAAAACCTCTCCAGTCCCCCATGTGCTGCCTTCTTCCCCCACCCCTTGTAATCACCTGTTGATATGGAGATGGATTAAGGCCAGGTGAGAGATTCTGGAAACATTGCAATTTTACCCACAGTAGGTGAGTTATGAAAGTTCTCCTGTGACTGCTTAAGGTTTCTCAGTGACTCAGAAGCAAGGCCTTCACCTGAAAGTGAGAACAGAGGAGGAACGGTTGCAGGTCTGCGGCTTGAAACAGTCCAGACCAGGAGTTGGCAAACTGTGGACCAAACCCAGCTACTGCCTATTTGAGTAGAACCTGCAAGCTAAGAATGGTTTTGTATTTTTAAATGGTTGAAAATGAAAAGAAGAATAGCATTTTGTGACACACGAAATTCTATGGAATTAAAATTTTAGTCCCTATAACCAGAACCCAGCCACACATTCGTTTATGTACTGCTGTGGAGGAAATGGAACTTTCTGACCAGGATCCCTGCCTGGCCTTAATAGTGCCAATTGTGCATATGGTAACAGCATGTTTGCACATTTCTGTGATGTTTAGCAGCGACACAGCTGCTGGTCAGCCATGGGCTTGCCGGTCTGGGTAGGGGTGGAGAGGAAGCACCCATTCTCTCCACCCCTCCATTCCTGGTACATAATTGGTTAGGCGCCTGCCAGTCACAGGGAATCCACCCACAGAGTTCTGCCCACAGTGGGGAGTGTGGCCAGGAGAGAGCTTGGGAGCATGGCTTGAGGGGGTGCTGGAGAGAGATACCCGTGTGGTAGAGTGGCCTAGCACAAGTGGGAAGAGAGAGTGAAGCAGCCGGGGTTCCAAGTGAGGGGAGACTAAGCCTTGAGAATAAACACTCTCATTCCCAACCTCTTGCCCTTGTCTTCCATCAGTCTCAGCCAATTTATAGGGAACTTGGCCCGGGTGGGGAACCCCCTCCTCCTGGAGCTACAACTGCCTGGCTCCAACAGTGGAGCTGAATAGTTGGAATAAACACTGGATGTCACCTGCAAAGTCTAAAGTATTTGCTATCAGAAAAAGTTTGCCGGTCCCTGGCCTAGGCCCTTGCTACTGAGAGTGTGGGTCCACAGTCCAGCACCATGCACACTGACTAGGGAGTTATAAGAAGTGCAGAATCAGAATTAATCTTCTGGCAAGAGGTGGTTCATGAGCACATTGACGCTTGAGAAGCACTGCTCCAGGAGAATGGGGGAGTGGCTGGGCTAAAGAAATGTAGGGTTAGTGTTGGGGTGTGAGAGGAGGTAGGCTGCAAAATGGCAGGGAATGGGGTAATGCCAAGATCATGAGTATGGCAAGGGAGCAAGTGGCTGCAGGGTGGTGGAGACCACTGATCACTGGAGGAGAGGAGACCAAGGGTCTGCAAGTCTTTGCACAGATACAGAACCCATCAAGAACTCTGAGAGGAATAGTACTTGAGACAGTGTGCCAGGAGCTAAGTCTACAAGCAGTGAGGGCAAGATTCTCGGACTAGCAGGCAACTGTAACAAAAAAGAGCACAGTTATGTTGGGACTGTGACAACAGACCCCATGGGTCTCCCTTGTTTCCACTCTTGCCTCCACCCCATCTGCTCTCCACACAGCATCCAAAGGATCTTTCTAAAATACTTACATAATTGCCACTTCCCCTTCAGAAGCTTTCAATGGCTCCCATCTGCCTTCAGCTGTCATTCTGACACTACACTCTGAGGAACCCTCTTGGCTGGGCAGAAGTGCTCCAGGAGTCCTCAAACAAGAAGTGTCCTCCCCGGTAAATTCATGAGAGAATGAGAGTGAAAGAAGCAAGTGACTTCTCTGTATAATTATAAAAATAGTTTTGACCTTGCAGACCTTCTGAAAGGATCTTGGGATTCCCCCCCCCCCAACCCCCTATCACGACAACAAGAGTTCCTTGAATCACTTTGAAACTATTGCTATATAGTAGCTCTCAGTAAATATCACAATTTATCATTCATCTGGTGACAGATTAGGACAGTTTCCAGTTTGGGGCTATTACAAATAATTCTACTACAAGTAATTTATTACATACATTTTGTGGTACATTTGTTCTTTCTGTTGGGGAAATGCCTACGAGAGGAAATGTAGGATCATATAGGATGTAAATGGAACCATTTAAAATATTTATATAATTGAAAAATAAATTTCCAAAAATATTCTCTCTCCATCCATCCTTCTTCTTCCCACCCACTGCAGGAAATGAGTTCTTTTCAAGGCAAGCTCCTCTCCTGATGCCTTTCAGCCTGCCACTCTCATGTGCTCTGTGACCCTCACACTATTCTTTCTTCCTGTGTTCTTGCATCTTTAATGTCTCTTCCTGTCTTCTCCATGATCCACCAGAAATGACCAACTCTTAAGCTCACCGCCCTCTCTCAGCACCCCATTTGTCTCCTCCCCTTATACCCAAATGTCCTAAAGACATCTCCTCCCCTCAAGCCCTGTCCAACCTCACCACCCGCTCTTTCCCCTTTTTGCGACCTTCCTTGTCTCCTCAAATAGAAATACCATTTGACTCAGGAATTCCACTTCTAGGAATTTACTCTAAGACTACAGCAACCCAGTTTGAAAAAGACAGATGCACCCCTATGTGTATTGCAGCACTGTTTACAATAGCCAAGAAATGGAAGCAACCTAAGTGTCCATCAGTAGATGAATGGATAAAGAAGATGTGGTACATATACACAATGGAATATTATTCCGTCATAAGAAGAAAACAAATCCTACTATTTGCAACAACATGGAAGGAGCTAGAGGGTATTATACTCAGTGAAATAAGCCAGGCGGAGAAAGACAAGTACCAAATGATTTCACTCATATGTGGAGTATAAGAACAAAGAAAAAAATGAAGGAACAAAACAGCAGCAGAATCACAGAACACAAGAATGGACTAACAGTTACCACAGGGAAAGGGACTGGGGAGGATGGGTGGGAACGGAGGGATAAGGGGGGGAAAGAAAGGGGGTGTTACGATTAGCATGTATAATGTGGAGGGGGCACGGGGAGAGATGTGCAACACAAAGAAGACAAGTAGTGACTCTACAGCATCTTACTATGCTAATAGACAGTGACTGTAATGGGGTGTGTCAGAGGGACTTGGTGAAGGGGGGAGCCTAGTTAACATAATGTTCCTCATGTAATTGTATATTAATGATACCAAAGGAAAAAAAACACCACAGACTGGATGGCTTAATTTCTCACAGTTCTGGAGTTTAGTAGTCTGACATCAAAGTGTCAGCATGTCTGGTTTCCCCTGAGGCCTCTCCCCTTGGTTTGCAGATGGGCAGCCACCTTTTCAATGTGTCCTTACACATCTCACATGCAAGTGCATCCCTGGTGTCTCCTTGTGTGTCCTAATCTCTTCTGTTAATGACACCAGTCAGGTTGGATTAAGGCCCTCACTAGCAAACCTCATTTTAATTTAATCACCTCTATGAAGTCCCTACCTCTAAGAAAAATCACATTATGAGTACTAGGAGGGGATCAGGCTTCAATTCATGAATTTTGGGAAACACAACTCAGCCCGTAATACCACCACTCATCCTGTAAAGACGAATTCACATACCACCTCCTCCCCTTAGCTGGCAATCAACACCCCTTCAACTTTCCTGTAATAGTTTGTTTGTACCTTTCTTATGTGGTTGCCAGCACTATCTGTCCTGTTACAATGCAAGGGAATGAAAGTAATATGGCTGCTGTTTACTGAGCTTGACAGATATTCTGTGCCAGATATACATTAACTCAGGCCTTACTATGTGCTTAACAAGTTTTACCAGTGCCTTTTTGAATCTTCACTACACACTATAAGTTAAGTATTGTTTATCCTCATTTTACAGAAGAGGAAACTGAGGCACAGAAAGCCTGCTATGTATCCAAGGTCACAAAGCTAGTATGTTGCACAGCTGGTACACAAACCAAGGTAGTCCTGGCTTAAGAACCTGTGCTGTCACTACTACACTATAGTGCTTTTTCAGGTTAACATACTGAAGGCTACTATACCCATTTTGTTGAGAGTTTTTATCATGACTGGATGTTGAATTTTGTCAAATGCTTTTTCAGCATCTATGGAGATGATCATGTGATTTTTGTCCTTTTTGTTGATGTGGTGGATGATGTTCATGAATTTTTGAATATTGTACCATCCTTGCATCCCTGAGATGAATCACATTTGATCATGGTGTATGATATTCTTGATGTATTTTTCAATTCAGTTTGCTAATATTTTGTTGAGTATTTTTGCATCTATGTTCATCAGGGTTATTGGTCTGTAATTTTCTTTTTTGGTGGGGTCTTTGCCTGGTTTTGGTATTAGAGTGATGCTGGCTTCATAGAATGGATTTGGAAGTATTTTCTGGAAAACTTTGAGGAGAACGGGTATTATTTTTTCTCTATATGTCTAATATAATTCAGAAGTGAATCCATCTGGCCCAGGGGTTTTGTTCTTGGGTAGTTTTAAGATTCCCAATTCAATTTCATTGCTGGTAATTGGTCTGTTTAGATTTTCTGTTTCTTCCTTGGTCAGTCTTGGAAGGTTGTATTTTTCTAGGATGTTGTCCATTTCTTCTAGGTTATCCATCTTGTTAGCATATAGATTTTCATAGTTTTCTCTAATAAATTCATTGTATTTCTGTGGGGTCCTTCTTGATTTTTCCTTTCTCATTTCTGATTCTGTTGATGTGTATAGATTCTCTTTTTCTATTAATAAGTCTGGCTAGGGGCTTAAATATGTTGTTTATTTTCGCCAAGAACCAGCTCTTGGTTTCATTGATTTTTTCTATTGTTTTATTCTTCTCAATTTTATTTATTTCTCCTCTGATCTTTATTATGTCCCTCCTTCTGCTGACTTTGGGTCTCATTTGTTCTTCTTTTCCCAGTTTCAATAATTGTGAGTTTAGACTATTCATTTTGGATTGTTCTTCCTTCTGGAAATAGGTCTGGATTGCTATATACTTTCCTCTCAGAACTGCCTTCACTGCATCCCACAGAAGTTGGGGCTTTGTGCTGTTGTTGTCATTTGTCTCCATATATTGCTTGATCTCTATTTTAATTTGGTCATTGATCTAGTTGATTATTTAGGAGCATGTTGTTAAGCCTCCGTGTGTTTAGAGCCTTTTTGTTTTCTTTGCACAATTTCTTTCTAGTTTTATACCTTTGTGGTCTGAGAAGTTGGTTGGTAGAATTTCAATCTTTTTGAATTTGCTGAGGCTCTTTTTGTAGCCTATTATATGATCTATTCTGGAAAATGTTCCATGTGCACTTGAGAAGAATATGTATCCTGCTGCTTTTGGGTGTAGAGTTCTGTAGATGTCTGTTAGGCCCATCTGTTCTAGTGCGTTGTTCAGTGCCTCTGTGTCCTTACTTATTTTCTGTCTGGTAGATCTGTCCTTTGGAGTGAGTGGTGTGTTGAAGTCTCCTACAACGAATGCATTGCATTCTATTTCCTCCTTTAATTCTGTTAGTATTTTTTTCACATATGTTGGTGCTCATGTATTGGTGCATATATATTTATAATGGTTATATCCTCTTGTTGGACTACCCCCTTTATCATAATGTAATGTCCTTGTTTATCTCTTGTTACTTTCTTTGTTTTGAAATCTATTTTGTCTGACACATGTACTGCAACACCTGTTTTTTTTCTCCCTATTGTTTGCATGAAATATCTTTTTCCATCCCTTGAATTTTAGTCTGTGTATGTCTTTGGGTTTGAGGTTAGTCTCTTGCAAGCAGCATATAGATGGGTCTTGCTTTTTTATCCATTCTATTACTCTGTGTCTTTTGATTGGTGCCTTCAGTCCATTCACATTTAGGGTGATTAATGAAAGATATATACTTACTGCCATTGCAGGATTTAGATTCATGGTTACCAAAGCTTCAAGGGTAGCTTCTTTACTATCTAACCATCTAACTTAACTCACTTATTAATCTATTATAAACACAGTCTGATGGTTCTTTATTTTTCTCCCTTCTTAATCCTCCTCCATTCTTTATATGCTACGTTTTTTATTCCGTATACTTTTGTGTTTCCTTTGACTACTTTTGTGAATAGTTGATTTTATTTTTTTGCCTTTTGTTAGTATTTGATTGGTCTGCTTTCTTTGCTATGATTTTATTTTCTCTGGTGATATCTATTTAGCCTTAGGAGTGCTTCCATCAAGAGCAGTCCCTTTAAAATATCCTGTAGAGGTGGTTTGTGGGAGGCAAATTCCCTCCACTTTTGCTTGTCTGGGAATTGTTTAATCCCTCCTTCATATTTAAATGATAATCGTGCTGGGTACAGTATTCTTGGTTCAAGCCCCTTCTGTTTCATTGCATTGAATATATCATGCCATTCTCTTCTGGCCTGTAAGGTTTCTGCTGAGAAGTCTGATGATAGCCTGATGGGTTTTCCTTTGTAGGTGACCTTTTTTCTCTCTCTGGCTGCCTTTAATACTCTGCTCTGTCCTTGTCTTTGATCTTTGCCATTTTAACTATTATATGCCTTGGTGTTGTCCTCCTTTGGTCCCTTGTGTTGGGAGATCTGTGGGCTTCCATTGTCTGATAGACTCTTTCCTCCCCCAGTTTGGGGAAGTTTTCAGCAGTTATTTCTTCAGAGACACTTTCTATCACTTTTTCTCTCCCTTCTTCTTCTGGTACCCCTATAATGCGAGTATTGTTCCTTTTGGATTGGTCACACAGTTCTCTTAGTATTTTTTCATTCCTCAAGATACTTTTGTCTCTCTCTGCCTCAGCTTCTGTGTATTCCTGTTCTCTGATTTCTATTCTATTTACAGTCTCTTGCACCTCATCCAGTCTGCTCTTATGTCCTTCCAAAGATTGTTTTATTTCTATATTCTCCCTCCTAACTTGATAATTGAGCTCTTGCATATTTCTCTGCAGGTCCATCAGCATGGTTATGACCTATATTTTGAATTCTTTTTCAGGAAGATCGGTTATATCTGTCTCCTCAGGCCCTCCTCTCTTGGGGGTTGTCTGGATGATTCTGGACTAGACCAAATTCTTCTGCCTTTTAATATTGATAGAGGTAGTCACAGGCAGGCAGTGCGTGTGTTAGCTGGGAGAACAAAGTTCCTTCCTGCTTGCTGGTCACCCTGCCCCTCTCTGCTGCCTGTGTCAGTTCCCCACACACTGGGAGCAGCCCTCGGGGTAGCACAGATTCCTGCAGTGTTGGCCAGGTGCACTGGGTGTGCTCTCCTGCAAGAACAGTGCCTCTTTGTGCCCTCTCCCGGCTTCCTCTGTCTGTGTCGGACATCTGCTCGCTGGCGGTGGCCCTGGAACTGGCCCGGGAGGCTGTGTGCCCTGAGGAGACTCTGGGAGGCTGCTGTGGGCATGGCCACTCTCAGGCTGCTCTGCCACTGTGGCAGGGCCGCATCAGTGGGGGAATGAATGGCAGGCTGCTTATCGCCGTGAGGAGCTTCAGAGATTACCTGCCTCCCAGGGGGCTGAGGCACCTGGAATTCCTCAGTATTCCCAGCTGCTGGGCCGAGTGTGTCGAGACAATTCCATAAGCTATGAGGCCCCTGTCCCTTTAAGACTTTCAAAAAGCACACGATTTTCTTTTGTCCCAGGGGAGCCAGCTGCAGGACCCACTCACAGGTTTTACTTTTCCATTTCCCTAATATCCAGTGCACCATGCAATGTGTGTCTGTGCTCCTGGTGTGGATTACTAGGGCTAGTTATTTAGCATTCCTGAGCTTCCACTCCCTCCCCACTCCAACTCCGCCCCTCCCACCATGGAGCTAGGGTGGGGGATGCGCTTGGGTCCCGCCAAGCTATGGCTTGTATCTTAGCTCCTTTGTGAGATGCCAAGTTCTCGCAGATATAGATGTAGCCTGGCTCTTGTACTGTATCCTCTGGTCTCTCTTTTAGGAATAGTGGTATTTGTTGTATTTTCAAAAGTATAGATGGTTTTGGGAGAAGTTTTCTGATGTCCTACTCATGCCGCCATCTTGGCTCCTCCCTCCCTGACCTATAGATTTCATATCTAGCTGAAGTCATATTCAAGAATAAGGAGCAAAAAGACCCACATGTTCAGACAAACAGTAAAACTGAACAGTAAGTAAAGAAATAAGTAAATATAGTCAAATATGGAAAAGCAATGCCTGAAATGAGCAAAAATCATAACATTAGAGGTTATAAAAGCAAACTGGACCTAAAATAGTAGGCATGACATGGAAGAAGTGAGACAAGTAGTCTAAGTTAAAGCAGTGTATGGACCTTGTATTGTTCAAGATAGAAATTCTGGTTAATATTACACAGTGTTAAGTGAAGTATGTATGCTAACATTTAATGGTAATGAGTAAAAAGAATCAAAATACAAATAAACAAATTCCAAAGAAGTGTATTAAAAAAGAAGGAACAAACACATTAAATACTCTCCATTAAGTGCTTGCAATCTGAAAACAGTAATACTAACATAGCACTTTACTCTAGGTAAGTCAAAGCCTTCAAAGAAAAAGCAGAATTTGAGTCGAGTCTTGAAAGAAAAGTATGTGCTCACCTAGCAGAACATGAAAAGTTGGATTAAAGAGAAATCTGTGAAGGAATACTGTATGTTTAGAAAATGCTACTTTTAAGGTGAATCTAAAACACTCAGGAACAACAGTGAAGGGAAGAGAGCAGGAACTAAGGTGGCATTCAAGATGAAGATATAAGGACAGGGACTAAAATGTAAGACTTTGTTAATACTAATGAGTTTAATAATTATCCTCTAGAACAAGGGTCTCCATCATTTTTTATTACCACTCTTAGAAGAAAAATCAATGATGTATCCTCTAAAAACACATTTATTTCTAAATTATTCATGTTCTACTCTACTAAACATTATGTACATTTAGAATTAACAAAAATAGAAATTTAAAAGAATGAGAAAAAGTAAGATAATTTAATGGTATAAAATACTTCAATATTGTTGATATATATTATCATATATTTTCATATTGTTCTGCATGGCTAACAAGAAAAGGCTTGTACTAGATATATAATTGTAAGCTCTGCCATATTCTGCTTATACATTTAAATTTACATTATTAACATTGCCTTAAATCCAAGATGTTTTCACTAGAATATTATTAAGATACTTTTCCATTTTGTGAAGTTGAATTTATTTAAAACTACATTATATTATCCATCAATCCACTTACCTGGGCACATGTAGACTGTAACACATCATGATTTGCTGAAAACAACAAAGAACTAGGGACACTACAGTCAACACTAAATCAATTGTGACATATTCATGAAATGTTACACTGTATAGCAAAATTAATATATTAGATTTACGGGTATCATACTCAAAAATATTAAGTGAAGTTATAGTAAATTTATTGTATAATAATTTATATAAAGATTAAAAGAACACAAAATACTACATATTATTCATGAATACATATCTATGTAATAAAATATAAATAAATACATGGAAATGATGAACATCCAATTAAAAATAATGGCCCCCTCTGGGAGAAAATGAGGGAGAGGCCACCAATGACAGAACACAGGATGTTTCAGATGTCTTGGTAATGCTTTATGGTTTAAACTCAACATTCAGTAGCCTGGTGTTCATTGTATTATTTTTACTTTTTAAATATTTTAAGTACTTCTTAAAAACAATTTCCTTTTTAAAAAAGGAAAAGAGCAGGTAAAAAAGACTGACAGAATTCCAAAATGTAACAGAGAAATAAAAGAGAAAGCTTCTAAAGAATTCAAGAAAAAAAGACTATTTCCAAGATCTAAGGGTCAATAATATCAAATAACAGAGATCATAGCAATAAAATCACTTATTAATTAATAAAGAAATTAATGATTGGGAATTTATTTCAGTGGAGTGGTGGCAGTGGAACCCAAATGGACAATAGGTCAAAGAATTAATAAGTGAAAACCTATACACTGAATGAACAAGAACTTCCCTCTACAGATCTAGAAATGCTGGATGAATTATCACAAAATAAGTTTACACACTAGATAAGCTCAAAAGAAAGGGGAATTCCTAGGTGGCAGCAGGTAAGTTGGATAGTAGCTACTGTCTTAGTATTATGAAAAGTCTCAAGACACAGATATACACCCTAATAGGAAATAAGGTTTTAAAGTCCACACATGGGCCTCTTGAGATATGGAGTTTAAGCAAAATGACTGAATAAAGATAGGTCAGTGAAAAGGGTGACTCCCTTGTATACACATGGAAGTAAATAGGTAATGTGTTTATATATGAGAATTTTAATTTAGATAAAACACCTGTGAGAAATCAAAATACAGGTATTGGAGATAGATAGTCTGAATCTAAAAGTATGTTGTGCAAAACACAAAGTAAGGAGATTAATATAAACTTTGTTCCAAGATGGTAAAATTTCAAGACCCCTGTAGCATGCAAATACAAGTCTGCTTTCTCAGAACTTTTCTAAACCTCAGAGCACATGGACACCAGCAATAAAAAAAGTATTTACAAATATAGCTCACAATGAAAAATAGAAGCACATGAAGAGAATGGCCTACTGTGATGGGCTCAGACAACAGGACAATTGAATTGTAATAAATTGAACAAATAGAACATAGATAAATTATGAAGTAAATATGGTTAAATGGCAAAAAACATACAAGGTATGAAGAAAAAATACAATAGAAAAAGGAAAACAAGAACATATAGATTGGTATCAGAGCCAAATAGAATTTTTGAAAATTAAAAAATACTGCCATTGTAATAAAAAAAGTCAACAGATGAGTAAATAGCAAATTAGACAAAGTTAAAGAGAAATTTAAAAACTAGGAAATAATTTGGAAAAAGAACACTAAAATTAAGCACTGAGAAGTAAAGAGATAGAAAATTTGAAAGATAATTTAAAATACATGGAATATGAAATGAAAACATACAATATTCTTATTAGGAGTTCCAGTAGAAAAAATAGAAAAAAAATTTGGGAAAGAGATGATATTCAACATGGCAATGGCTACAAATTTCCTATACTGATTTAAAAAAATGAATCCTCAAACTGAAGTATGCTAACTCCCAAGCAGGATTTAAATGATAATAATAGTAATAACAACAACAATAACAATACCATTAAGTAAAATTTAGTGAAACTTCAGAACACTAAATAAAATCAAAAGAGAAAAATCTTAACAAGGGAGGGAGAACAGATTACCTATGAAGAAATAATACCTAGAGTCACATCCAACTTTTTAGCAGCAACAGAAGCCAGAAGAATGTGAAATTATGTCTTCAGAATGCTGAAGGAAAATATCTGTCAACCTAGAACACCACAACCAGCTAAACTACCAAACAAAAGTGAGAGTGAAACAAACATTTTAAAACAAAGGCTTGGTTCACCACTTATAAATCCTTGCAGAAAGAGCTATTAACAGATATACTTTAGTAAAAAGGGAAATTGAACTTCCAAGAAGAGCTTGAGATGCAGTAATATAAACATATAAAAGGTCTTGATACAGAACCTATGGAGTGAAGACCAATTTCCTTAAATTATTAAACAATGAAAAATATAATCCAATAAAAAATATATTACTTTCAGAAAAAGAGAAAACTTCTAAACAACTCATGTGCCAAAGTAGAAATCATAAAAATATAAAAAACTTGTATGTGAATTGTATTTAAAACAAAATGGAAAAAAATACAGATGCACAGGTATGGCTACAAATAGAAACATATACCTGAAATGTATATATTAGAAAAAAAAGATTTAAGAAATTAAATAGATTTATATATGTATATGTACCTAAATGATATATTAATTAATTTTATTGTTTGAGAATTATACAAATTCTATCTTGGTATATATAGCATAAAAGATAAAGTAATAACGAAAACAAAAATCTGGAGAGTGTACTGGTATGTGTATTAACCATGTTTTTCAGTTTCTGTACCTGATATTTTGTCCTCATGGAGCCTTGCTGACAAGAGAGGGACTATCTTTCCCAGGATGAGCAGAGTCCTACAAATAGCAAGCAGCTAGCCAGTGAGCACGGCTTTCATAAGCAAACATTCAATCCAGAACCCAAAGCCCCAAATGCCTGCTTTATCATGTACTAACATGGGTAAGACACTAAACCTCCTGCCCTAATCACACAAATGTCAGGCCTAAAACCACTAGAGGCAGCCTCTAAGCACTCTGAAATTATTTTAACTAGCCAATCCTAGATCTCTATAGCCAAATTATACTAGCCTGCCCATTACTTCCCTAGGAAACTACAATACAGGCTTTCCCACAGTTCTCCTCACTCCCTATGCCTAAAACTGGCTCCATGGTCCTCTTGTGATCCTATGTAGTGTGGCATGCCAACCCCTCCTCTTGAGAAATATTAGTAACAACCTATATTTTCAATGGGAATTATCTCATAATTCGTTGGCCTTGCCAGACCTGAATGAAACTTGGGTATATTTTAAAAAGGATGGAGGGGATAATGTCCAAGATGGCTAAGTAGCAGATCCCAACCTTCATCCCCCATGAAAATCAGCAATTAGACAGCTATCCACAAACAAAATAGCTCTGGAAAGCTCAGGAATCCACTTAAGAAACTTCAGCAACACAATAGAACAAAAAACCTGAGAACTACTGCACAAAATGCAGAGGAAGAACAGCTTGGTGTGGCCGGCATCATCCATCTCTCAGGCCAGCACAGCTCACCACAAAAGGGGAACTTCCAAGGTAGAAATATTTGCCCTCTCTGAGAAAGGAAGAATGTGGTGAGTAACCTTTTGGGGCACAGCATTAAGGACCCACTTTTGTTTTGTCCCACCTACAGGCTGATAAAGCAGAGACATACAGAAATGGCAAGGAATGAGCAAGAAAAGAAAGGGCTCCCAATTATCAGACAGGCAGCAAGTGCAACTGTTCGTCCCAGGACCTGCTGTGCAGAAGAACCCAGCAGCTTTCACCACTGAAGAAATCAAGGACCGACCGGCACAGCTATCAGGAACCCCTACAGACCTCACGGGCTTTCACCTCACAGGTATTTGCATTCCCAGATACCAGCTGCCTAAGTCCCATCCTGCTCCCTCCTACCCCATCTCCTGCAGAGTCCAGGGTCTTGAAGAGTAGCCAGCCAAGGCCTCTGCAGCTGCATGAGTACAAAATGCTAGCCTAGGCCCCTGCAGCTCACTCCTAAAACTATGCATGCACTTGAGATTAGTCCCTTCAGCTGTACACCTGCATACCACTGGCCTAATGCCTATCACCAGCCTCTACTGCTGTGTGCACAACAGAAGTAAAATCCTGAAGCTTCAGAAGTGCATACTGATAGCGAAGGCCGGCACAACTGGTTGTGGGACCAGATGCAGCCCTGTCTCCAGTCCCTGGTCTATGCCCCTGTGAGGACTTGCAGCTAGCTCCCCAGCTGTGTATCTGCACACACCTGGTCTGACCCCGCCTCACCAGCCTCCATAGCAACGTGCATGTCTGTGGGAAGACTGCAGCTACAGCAGTGCATGTTGATAGCCAGAGTTCCCACAGCTGGTTGTGGGCCCAGCTCTGGCCCTGTCTCCTGTCAATGGACTGCGCTGCTGGGCTTGCTTGCAACTACCCCTACAACTACACATTTGCACGCTGCCATTCCAAACACTGTCATTAGCCCACTGCTGTGCATGTGCCCAAGGCAAGACCCTGAAGCCACAGGGGTGCATGCCAACATCCAGGACCCCAGAAACTAACAGTATACCCATAGTTGACCCTGGCCTTTGCTGCTGACCTTGCCCCTTACCATTACATATATGTCTGTAAATAGCCCCAGTCACTACACAGAAACCTGCAGTTGGCCCTGCAGCCAAGTGTGTACACACCACTAGCTCTGCCCACCACTGACTGGTCCCTAACATTTGGACCTGGGAGCACTGCTGAGGACCACAACAGAACTTACAGCCATTGTGGAAGCCCTGAACACTTATCAAAGACCATACAATAGTCATTGATAGAAACCCCAGTAGTGTGAGTCAACAAAATATCACACCTCCCAGAACCAGAGCCACGATACACCCCTAAACATGGGACCCTACACCAGTAGACCTGGGGTCAAAGCATGCTCTAGCATGCCCCCACCTGCAGATGGGTCTTTCTTTACTGAGGTCAGTCCAAAATGTCCAGAAAAATCACTGCTTCTTCAATTGCACAGACTGTGCAGGACTACAGGGATCAGAAAAACATGATGCCATCAAAGGAATGCAGTAAACTTCTAGCAAACTGACCCTACAGAAATGGAGATACATGAATTATCCTACAAAGAATTCAAAATAATTGTTCTAAAGATGCTCACACACACACACACACACACACAAAACAGTTTAATAAAATCAAGAATACAGTATCAAAATGAGATGCTCAACAAGGAGATAGAAAACACAAAAAAGAACCACACAGAAATTTTGATCCTGAAGAATATAATGATTGAACTGAGAAATTCAACAGAGCTATAAAATTATAAATAAAAGACAACATAACTGATAATGCAGCAATACAAAGAATCACAAGAGACTACTATGAACAATTATGTATCAAAAAATTGGTCAACCTATAAGAAATAGAAAAATTCCTAGAAACATACAATCTACCAAGACCGAATCATGAAGAAATAGAACATTTGAACAGACCAGTAAACAAATAAAAGGATCAAATCACTATTCAAAACCCTCCCGTTGCCAAAAATTTTGGCAACATTCTTGACTTGGCTCTTTCTCTCAAATTTCACATTACAGTCCACCAGCAAATACAATCCAATCTCTCTCTCTGAAATCTATTCTGCACTCACTTTTCACCCACTCTAATACATCCACACTACTCCAAGTCAGCATTATTTCTGGTCTGAACTATAACACTAACCTCTTTCCTGTTTTTCCTTTGTCTGCTCTTTTTTGTCCACCATCCACACAATAACCAACATGTTCCATTTAATATATAAATCTGACCATGTCACTCCACTGCTAAAGATTTTCATATGCCTTCCCATAACTTTTCAAATGGAAGTCCAAGACCTAAATATGGCCCCATATGATTAAGACCCTGGATATTTCTCCAAACAAATTTCCAGCTATTCCCCTCTTCTTTCACTCTACTTCAACTACTTTGGCCTGCTTTCTGGTCTCTGAACACACTAAGCATATTCCTGCCTCTGGGGTTTGTGTATACTTGCTGATGTCTCTGCTTGGAGATTCCCCTGTATTTTAACCATGGCTTGATTTTCACTTTATCAAAGCATATGATTTTATTTTCTTTTATTCCTTTTTTAATTTTTTTAGTAAAACAACTAACTTTTTCTTATTCAGAATTAGACTTTATTTTCAGTTCACCATGACAAAGTTTTTTAACTTGGGTTTGTTCCATTCAGCTCTGATTCTAGGCCAAGTCTGCCTCCATGTGACTTGCTTTCTCCTTGGGAAACTGACTTCCTGGTAATGAACAGGCTCATATTGAGTGATCACATCATCTCCCACTCCCATACCTAAGCACACACTGTTTTACATCTCCACAGCTCTTTCCCATCTTATCTGAACCTATGATACAGCATCAAACAATGAGGAAAACAGTGCACAAAGAGATTAAGCAACTTTTCCTATCACAGGAAGTGACAGAGCTTTTGAGCAGAGGCAAAAACCCCATAGGGTCTTGATTCTTAGTTTAGTTTATTTCTGGCTAATTTTTAAGAAAGGCAAACTTAGCTAAAGCACAGATACTGAACTACCTTTCTCTTAAGGACAGCATCTGTGGTTTCTGCGAGTTAGACTTTACATGTATGTCACAAACATTGAAAGAGCAAAAACACTAAGAATAGTGTCATTAATTGTCCCATTCTTCAAAATCCCTCATTTTCCTTGAGCAAGATCCTGCACTAGAGCCTGGTGACTTATCTGGACTGCTTTGATTACAGACTGCCTTTATCCTACTTTCTATGAAAATATCATCTAGATTTACTACATCTTTATTGTCCTTTAGAGAGCTTTTAAATAGCTACAAGGTCAATTGCTCTGGGTGGAAACCTAGCCTAAGAAAACAGAGCTAAAAGACTGCTTTTCAACAGAACAGCAATAAACTCTCATAGATACTGAGAAGTGATTGGTGGTTACCATGGGGGTGGGTTTGGAGTGGGTGGGTGAAATAGGTGAAGGGGATAAAGAGGCACAAAAAAAGGGCTTTGCCTTTCTAACTAATAGAAGGTCTACAAGCCAAAGAGGCTACAATATTCACAGTTTTGTGAAAGTTTCTATTGTGAAAACACTACTTAAGAGTTGTTGAGAGAAAAGATGAATTCCATCAAGAACATTCAAGCAAAAATAATAGACTACTTCCAGTATGCCTAACCTCAAGGAAACAAGAGAGTACTTTTATAATGAATGAACCATTGAGATTTAAGGACAAGACTTCCCTCACAGCGTGGTATTTGTAAAAATTACAAGCTTCCTGACATTTTATTTATATTTTCTTCCACACAGGCAATAAATAACTTTCTATTTGAATTGCTTATCAGCATGAGGAAAAGAAAGTAAAAACAGATCATTAATGTTTAGATAATGGAAAATAAAAACAAATAATAAGCAAAATCTTTTCCCTAGGGAACAAAAAGCAGTCTGCAGGAAACTGAATTCTTAGGTACTCATTGAGGCTACAGCTTGATGTGTTGAAAGATATGGTTTGACTGATCAGACTGAGTTTCTCTGCAGTCAAATCACATTATTTCTCCTGGAAACTGCTGTGACAAACACCTTATCTGCAAAAGAAAAATTAACCTTCTTATCTATTTAACTTAGCTTGTGAAAAACCACAAAGTCAGCCTGTGAAAGAAAATCCCATTTGATCAATGTTTCCTCACTTTTGTGTAGAAATCCTATATAATGGATAGAAGTTGAGAAAAAATAGAAGAATATAAAAGAGACTACATAAAGAAACTTCCCCATTTGATTAACTTGAACCATTTGGTAGCAGTTTAGCAAATTGAAATAATATAGACATGCCTCATTTTATTGTACTTTGGTTTATTGCACTTCACAGATAATTGTGTTTTTTACTAATTGAAGGTTTTTAGTAACTTTGCTTTGAGCAAGTCTATGGGCACCATTTTTCTTACAGCATTTGCTCGCTTCATGTCTCTGTCACATTTTGGTAATTCCCTCAATATTTCAAACTTTTCCACTATTATTATATTTGTTATGATGATTTGTGATCAGTGATTACAACTCACAGAAAGCCCAGATTATGGATAGCAATTTTTTAGCAATAAAGTATTTTTAAATTGAGGTATGTACAATTTTTAGATATAATGCTATTGCACACTTAATAGACTACAGTACAGTGTAAACATAACTTTTATATGCACTAGGAAACTGTAGATTTCATTTGACTCACTTTATTGCTATATCTGCTTTATTGCCATGGTCTGGGACCAAACTAGCAATATCTCTGAGGTAGGCCCATGTATTGCTACTATGATCAGATTGTCTACAGGCACAGTTTCCACTTTGCCCTATCTGCTGAGACACTGAGTATAGAAATATTATTACTACTTTATACAATAGTCAACACAGCTCAGAGCTTGCAGTCAAACTGGGCCATTACCCAGAAAGTAGGCAGAATGGGAGGACAAAGGTGAGAGCACAAAGATTAAGAAAGAAAAGCAACAGTGCTAAGCAGACTTTTAAGATAGCCCCCATGGTTGTGGCCTCCTGGTGTTTGTACCCTTGTGCAATCTCTTCCCCTTGAAGGTTCTTCTAACCAGAGAATAGAGCACAGGGGATGGGATGTCACTTTCATGAGTTAAAAAGATTATGACTTCCATCTTGCCAGCAAATTCTCACTGTTGTCTTTTTGTCCTACATGCTTTGATGAAGCAAATACCCACATGGGAAGGAACTAAAGACAGACTTTGGTCAACAACCTGTGAAAAACTCAGGCCTTCAATCCAACAACCCACAAAAAAGTGGAATCCTGACAAATATTACTACATAAGTGAATCCTTTGCCATAAAAGCCTGGACCAACAGCTAGATTTTGGCCTTGTGAGAAAATCTTAATCCACAGAAACTGAAAAAGAAAATGGTTACACAGCAATAGATAACTAATACAACAAAACTTAATTTTGGGGACATCTAAAATTGTTAGTACATTCACAATGTTGCACATCAGAGAATATCATGGGGAAATGAAAAGCTAAAACAATCAGAAGAGACCTCTCACAAGCTTCCATTAGCAAATGCACCCACCTACCAGCAACAATGCTTATATACTCAGGCTTCCCTTCTATTACTGTGGATGAGTTGTCCACATTCCTAGCTAAGGCCAATCTCTACTCGTTCACTAGATCCCATGCTAATACTTACTTACTTATTCAAAGGCATTGGTCTACCAATTCTCTTTCTCTTTCCTGTATCACCAGTTTTTCATTCTACTGTATCATTTCCATCAAATTTAAATGGGTTATTTTTACCATCTCAAAAACAAAAAAATAGAAACAAGTGAATAACAAAATCAAAAACACTCTCCTGGTCTCATTTGCTCCTCTATTCCTACTTGTGAAAGTATTTACTAATCAGTATTTTAAATTCTCATCTTCCTATACTTTTTTGAACCCATTTGTTATGAGTCAAATTGCATCCTCCCCCCTGCAAAATACATTGAATCCCATCCCCTGCTAGTTGTGATAGTGTCCTTATTTGAAAAAAGTGTTTTTGCAGGTGTAATCAGGCTCAGATGAGGTGATTAGTGTCAGCCCTAATCCAGTATGATTTAAGTCCATAAAAGAGAAGAAACATAGAGGCAAATGGACAGTGGTAAGATGACAGAAGACCTATGGGGAACACCATGTGAAGACAAAGATTGGAGTGTTGTGCCTACCAGCCAAGAAATATCAAGGATAGCCAGCAGTCACTGAAAGCTAGGAGAGAGTCAGGGAACAAATTCTCCCTCAGAACCTCCAGAAGGACTAACTTTGCCCACACTTGAAATTCAACTTTCTGCCTCTAGAACTATGGGAGGATACATTTCTGTTGTTTTAAGCCACCCAGTTTGCAGTAATTTGTTATGGCATCCCTAGGAAACCAATACACCATTCAAACTACACTTACACCATTCCGCTGAAACTCTCTTGTCAAAGTTATCAATCCTTCTATGTTGCTAAATCCAAAAATCAATTCTTGTCATCTTAAACTATCAGCAGCATTTAAGAGAGTAAATCATTCACTCCTCCTTGAAAGTTTCTTCCTCTGGTTGCCAGACCCCCATACTCTGTTGGTTTTTAGCCCAACTCATTATTCAGTCACCCCTTTTCTGTTTTCTTTGCTGATACCTCCTTCATACTGGAGTGCCACAGGACTTAGCCCTTAGACATTTTTCTCCTCTTTCACTCACCTCCTTGGTGTTTTCATCCAGTCTTATGAGTTCATGCTATTGTTGAAGGATGCCATTGTGAGGATGTGATCACTCATTGACTTATGAGTTGGATCTGGACAATTGGAGACTCTCACCCCCTCCTCCGTCCTTGTGTGTAAGTTCCCTTGCTTATTAAGCCTGCCACCTACCAATCTGGAGTGGTCTGCCTCTTTCTTTGATCTCTCCCTACCTTCCACATATGGGGACCAGTTTCAGATTACTCCCGGGAACTTCCCAAGGTTGCAAACTGACATCTGTCTGTACGCTCAGGACCCTCAAATTTATATTCTCAACCTTGACATCTTTTTTGAATGCCAGTTGCCTATATTTGAATGTCCAATAGACTTCTGAAACTTAACATTGGTGGCTCACTCAGTCATTATGAATCACGTAAGAGGGCAAATGGTAGCACTATGTAACATATGACTATGAATTCTTCCCCACCTCCCAGAGACAACTATAATCTATGAGTGATGTAACTAATACTAGGAAGGGCTGTTAAAATATAGTTTATTACCAGGTAGAAAACCTTGCTTTTAGATGGCCAGGCTTAAATATAGAGTCTAGATGGTATAAAATACTATTTACATTTCAAATACAGTTGTCAATCAAGCTATATCCAGTCCACTTCTGATGGGCATTAGAGAAAGGAGACCTCCTCTCTATTCTCTGTTCTTCTTTTCTTCCTCCCCTATGATTCATTGGTTTTTTTATTCCTCTACACTTCCCTCTGGAGTATAGGTCTTCCTCCTCCTCCTCTTTCAAAACCTCTGGTTTTTTGCTGTTAGATAACTAACTGCATCCAGTTTCTCCCTTGATAGGACAAGGGCAGGGGGACATGCTATTAGTTTAGGTCCTGTAAGTCATAAACATTGGAGAAGGGAAGAAATGGTGTCCCTCTCCAGTCTCAGAGAAAACATTCATAAGACACATCTTTTTCCTACTAATATTTACCACCTCTTTAAACAATACAACATGGTTTCACTAGAAAACACTCAATATACTAGGAATAAAAAACAACTTCCTCAACCTGATATAGAGCATTAATGAAAGCACACTAACATCATGCTCACTGGTGAAAGACTGAAAGTTGACCCTCTAAAATCAGGAACAAGACAAGGACGCTCATTTTCACTACTTCTCTTCAACACGGTACTGAAAATTCTAGCCATAGAAATTAGGCAACAAAAAGAAATAAAAGGCAGCCAAATTGCAAAGGAAGAAATAAAAGTATCCTCATTCCCAGATGACATGATCTTATATATAGAAAATTCTAACAAATCCACCAAAAACCTATTAAGAGTTAATTAACAAATTGAGCAAAGTTGCAGGATACAAGATCAACACTCAAAAATCACTTGTGGAGGATCACGGGAAGATGGCAGCATGAGTAGTTCAGTGGAAATCTCCTCCCCAAAACATATATATTTATGAAAATACAATAAATACAACTATTCCTAAAAGAGACACCAGTGGATGCAGTACAACAGCCAGGATACATCTACATCTGTGAGAACTCAACATCACACGAAGGGGGTAAGATACAAGCCGCAGCCAGGTGGTACCCAAACGCTTTCCCACCCCAGAACCTGGCGGAAAGAAAGGAGTCGAAACGGGGAGGGAGTGAAAGCCCAGAACTGCTAAACAACCAGCTCTAGAAATCCGCACCCAGAGCGCAGACACAAGGTGCATGGGGTTGTGGATATTAGAGAAACAGAAAACCAAAACCTGTGGGCAGGTCCCCGCAACTGGCACCCCTGAGACAAAAGAAAAGCGAGTGCTTTCTGCAAGTCTTAAAGAGACAGGGACCGCACAGCTGGACGAAGTCGACCCGGCACACTTAGCCAGCAGCTGGGAATCCCAGAGAGCTTTAGGAGTCATAATCCCCGGGGCGGCAGAACGACTCTGAAGACCCTCATGGCACTAAGCAGCCTGCCATTTGTTCCTCCAACTGGCACGGACCCTGACACACTGGCCCAGTAGTGGGAAAGAGGCAGCGAGTGCCGGGGGCGGCAGCGTCGGAGGGGACAAGAAGCGGATCGCATGCGCCGGCAGTGCCAGAGGGAACCAGGAGCAGCTCCTGCAAGGCCGCCGCAGTGACGGAACAGCCAGGGTGTGGCCCGCACGCACCGGTGGCAGTGGCGCCAGAGGAGCATGGGAGAGGCCCGCACGCACCTGCAGTGGTGACAGAGGGAGCAGCCATGCTCCCAGCAGCCGACCCAAGTCCCAGCCTGACGCACAGCCACCCGGGCCAGAACCAAAGGCCGTTGCTGGTACACAGGGATGCAAGGATGGTACAACATTTGAAAATCCATCAACATTATCCACCACATCAACAAAAAGAAGGACAAAAACCACATGACCATCTCCACAGATCCTGAAAAAGCATTAGACAAAATTCAACATACACTCAGGATAAAAATTCTCACCAAAATGGGTATAGAGGAAGTACTCCAACATAATAAAGGTCATATATGACAAACCCACAGTCAACATCATACTTAACAGTGAGAAGCTGAAAGCTTTACCTATAAGATTGGGAACAAGAGAAGGATGTCCATTCTCCCCACTTTTATTCAACATAGTACTGGAGACCCAAGCCATGACAATCAGACAAAACAAAGAAATAAAAGGCATCCATATTGGTAAAGAAGAAGTTAAACTGTCACTGTTTGCAGATGACATGATATTGTACATAAAAAACCCTAAAGGATCCACTCCAAAACTACAAGAACTAATACCTGAATTCAGCAAAGTTGTGGGATACAAAATTAATACACAGAAATCTTTTGCATTCCTATACACTAACGATGAACTAGCAGAAAGAGAAATCAGGAAAATAATTCCACTCACAATTGCATCAAAAAGAATAAAATACCTAGAAATAAACTTAACCAAGGAAGTGAAAGACCTATACTCTGAAAACTACAAGACACTCATGAGACAAATTAAAGAAGATACCAATAGATGGAAACACATCCCATGCTCATGGATACGAAGAATTAATATTGTCAAAATGGCCATCCTGCCTAAAGCAATCTACAGATTGCTACAGATTACATGCAATCCCTATCAAAATAACAATGGCATTCTTCAATGAACTAGAGCAAATAGTTCTAAAATTCATATGGAACCACAAAAGACTCCAAATAGCCAAAGCAATCCTGAGAAGGAAGAATAAAGCCAGGGGGATTGTGCTCCCCAACTTCAACTCTACTACGAAGCCACAGTAATTAAGACAATTTGATACTGGCACAAGAACAGACCCACAGACCAGTGGAACAGAATAGAGAGTCCAGATATAAACGCAAGCATATATGGTCAATTAATATATGGTAAATGAGCCATGGACATACAGTGGTGAAATGACAGCCTCTTCAACAACTGGTGTTGGCAAAACTGGGCAGCTACATGTAAGAGAATTAAACTGGATTACTGTCTAACTCCATACACAAAAGTAAACTCTAAATGGATCAAAGACCTGAATATAAGTCATGAAACCATAAAACTCTTAGAAGACAACATAGGCAAAAATCACATGAATATAAACATGAGCAACTTTTTCCTGAACGCATCTCCTCAGGCAAGGGAAACAAAAGCGAAAATGAACAAATGGGACTACATCAATCTAAAAAGCTTCTGTACAGCAAAGGACACCATGAGCAGAACAAAAAGGCATCCTATAGTATGGGAGAATATATTTGTAAATGACATATCCAACAAGGGCTTAACATCCAAAATATATAAAGAACTCACATGCCTCAACACACAAAAAGCAAATAACCTGATTAAAAAATGGTTGGAAGATATGAACAGACACTTCTCCAAAGAAGAAATTCAGATGGCCAACAGGCATATGAAAACATGCTCCACATCACTAATTATCAGGGAAATGCAAACTAAAACCACAATGAGATATCACCTCACACCAGTAAGGATGGCCAACATCCAAAAGACAAACAACAACAAATGCTGGCAAGGATGTGCAGAAAGGGGAACCCTCCTTCACAGGTGGTGGGAATGTAAGCTAGTTCAACCATTGTGGAAAGCAATATGGAGGTTCCTCAAAAAACTAAAGATAGAAATACAATTGACTCAGTAATTCCACTCCTAGGAATTTACCTGAAGAAAACAAGTTCTCAGATTCAAAAAGACATATGCACCCCTATGTTTATTGCAGCACTATTTACAATAGCCAAGATATGGAAGCAACCTAAGTGCCTGTCAGTAGATGAATGGATAAAGAAAAAGTAGTACATATACACAATGGAAAACTATTGTTTTCCATAAGAAAGAAACAAATCCTACCATGTGCAACAACATGGATGGAGCTGGATCGTATTACGCTCAATGAAATAAGCCAGGCAGAGAAAGACAAGTACCAAATGATTTCCCTCATTTGCAGAGTACAGCCATGAAGCAAAACTGAAGGAACAAACAGCAGCAGATTCACAAACTCCAAGAAGGGACTAGGAGTTACCAAAGGGGAGGGGATGGGAAGGGTGAGTGGGAAGTGAGGGAGAAGGGAATTGAGGGGTATTATGTTTAGTACACATGGTGTGGGGGAGATCATGGGGAAGACAGTGTAGCCCAGAGAAGACAAACAGGGACTCTGTGGCATCTTACTACACTGATGGACAGTGACTGCAATGGGGTATGGGGGGGACTCGATAATATGGGTGAATGTAGTAACCACCTTGTTTTTCATGTGAAACCTTCATAAGAGTGTATATCATAAATACCTTAATAGAAAAAACTGTAATAAAAAAGAATAAAAAGAAAAAGCTTGCTCTGAATCCTCTATATAATATATAATAAAACAGCATTTTACCAAATGAGTTGCTGAACTCAGCCATTGACTATTGTCAGTGCATTCTGAAGCTTTCTTTAGGACTAAGGAACAGAAAGGGCAACTTCTTTTAAAAACCAAGGCCAGACTTATTTTGAAAAAGGAAATTTGAAGTAGAAAAAGTTAATCTATTTTTAAACTTTAAGAATCATCCATATTTTGTTCATCTCTTCTAACAGCTGATAATATGAGAGACAGAAAAACAAAATACTGACAAAGAGCACAACTAAGAGCATTACCTGCTTGCTTGACAGCTAGCAGGACAAAGAAATTCATCAGCCATATTTTCTCAGAGTGCAACTTGCAAATTGTCAGATCCTGAAATATGTCCTGACTTTTTCAGATAGTTGAAGTAATAAATATTATCAGCAAGGACTCCGGTGGTGAAAGTGCTATATTATAGCCTCTCTATTGCAGGTCTTTGTACATGTAATACAATAATATCTCACCTGTTTGGAACTGAGTTCTGCAGCAAACCAAATTATCCATTACAGGACTGACAACCAGGGAATAAAAAATGAATTGCTTCACTCAGTGAAAATAATCCATTACTACAATCATATATTTTACTCAAAGGAAAACTCTCCAGTCCTCTATTCATAGCTCATGTCTATACAATTATAACAACTTTGGTTATATGTATTACCAGTTAGAGTCCACATATTAAAATGAAGGTAGAGATATTCATCCAAGAGGTCTAACTCTATAAGAAGTGACAGATGACAGCACAGGAGGAGACAGAATATAGAAGTGGCAGATTTAACCACCATTACTCTCCACAAAAAAAAAAAAAAGAATGCTCTCGTTTTAAGTTACTTATTACTGGAGCAAACATGGATGCAGAGTTAATGAAGTCCAGAGTGTATTGCTACATTCCAGCATAAAGCAAGCTTGATGCTAACAATAATGGTTCCAAGTCATTAATAAAAGGTAGACTAAATAAAAGGGTATATATATTGTCTTTAAGATATGGAAAAGTGAGTCACATATTATTAAAAGATATGCTGAAAACATTTTTTCAAATATTTTTGAAAGAATATTTCCAACATGCAAGGTAAATTCAAGTACCCCAAACAGCTCATTTTCAGAGAATTTTTAAATGGCTCAGATTTTACTGCAATTGTACCTAAGACTACTGGCAACCCAAGACTTCTGGATAAGAGGCTTTGAATTAAAGTAAAATATCATCTCATATCTATCCATGCATCCAAATATATCTCTGGAAGTCATGTTCTATATCAGAGGTTTTCAAATGAGACTTCCAATGGTCTCTTTAGAAATAAGATGGTAGAAGGCCACTTCCCTGTTTTCTATTTTATTTATTGGTCTTGCAAGTAAGAATTTATTTGAAGGAAAAAGCCTATTGTATTTTCAAATTTCTACTGAGGTACAAATAACAAATATAAACTGCATATTTTTAATTATACAGTTTGATAACACTGATACCTATACACTCATGAAACCAATGATATAAGCAAAAGAGTGAGCATATCCATCACAGCTAACACTCAACATAGTACTAATAAGGCCACTCCCCTCAGCCAGTCACTGACTTTCCTTCTGTCACTACAGATTAGCTTGCAATTCTTTAGGATTTTATATAAGTGGAATCACAAACTACATGCTCTTAATTTTCTGACTTATTGCATTTCTCAAAATTATTTTGAGGTTATTTCATATTATGGTATAAATAGTATATTAGAATATATAATATATGTGTAGAAAGTACATATACACATATATGCACAATTACATAAAGAGAGAGAATATATATTCAAATTATGATATCAATAGTTCATTTTGTTGATGAGTGGTATTCCATTTTGTGACTATACCACAATTTGTTTATCCATTCACCTTTTGCATGACATTTGAGTTGATTTTACTTGAAGGTATTATAAATAAATTTCCTATGAACATCTGCATACAAGTCTGTATGTAGACATATTCTTTCTCTCCTCTTGTATGTGCCTAGGAGTGGAATGGTGGGATCATGATAGATGTATACTTGACTTTTTAAGAAACTGCTGAATTGTTTCCCAAAGTGGATGTACTATTTTACATTCCCACCAATTGGAAGTCCCAGTTGATCCATATCTTCACCAATATTTGGCATGGTCAGATGTTTTAATCTTAGCCATTCTAATAAATGTGTAATGGTATCATATTATGATTTTGATTTGCATTTCCCTAATGACCAGTGATGTTAAGCATATTTTCTATGTGTTTACTAGCCAATTATACATATGCTTTGGCAAAGTATCTCTTAAAACATTTGGCCACATTTTAATGGGATATTTCTTTTCTTAAGTTTCTGAGTTGTTTTTAAACTCTGAAAGAAAGCCCTTATCAGATGTAACCTGAGCAAAGATTTCCTCCCATCTGTGGCTAGGCTTTTCAGTCTCTTACACTGTCTTTTGAAGAGAAGATTACATTTTGATGAAGTACATTTTGTTAATTTTATTTTGCACTGATCATGCCTTGGGTGCCATAACTAAAAACTGCTGCCTACCCCAGAGTCAGAAATATTTTTCCTATATTTTCTTTTAGAATTTTTAGACTTTTAGGTTATATACTTGGGACTGTAATCTATCTTGAATTAGTTTTTGTATATGGTATGAGATATGCATTGAACTTCTCTTTTTTTGCATCTGGATAGGCAATCATTCCAGAACCATTTTTTGAAAAAACTATCCTTTCTCCACTGCATTACCTTTGCCCCACCTCAAATCCCCTCACCTGGTATGCCTGGATACTCTCTCAGCACAGTAAGTTGAAGCAATCATAAGGCTGCCTTCATATGTTTCCCACATGTCTGCAGTTATTGCCATTTATTACATGATGCCCATTATCTCAAAAACTGTTACTTCGGGAGCCAAGATGGCAGCGTGAGTAGGATAGTGGGAATCTCCTCCGAAAAACATATATATTTTTGAAAATACAACAAATACAACTAATCCTAAAAGAGAGACCAGAAGACACAGCACAACAGCCAGACGACATCCACACCTGTGAGAGCCCAGCGCCTGGTGAAAGGGGTAAGATACAACCCCCGGCCCGGCGGGACACAAGCGCCTCTCACCCCAGCTCCCGGCAGGAGAAGAGGAGTAGGAGTGGGGAGAGAGAGGGAGCCCAGGACTGCTAAACACCCAGCCATAGCCATCTGCACCAGAGTGCAGACATAGTGCATTCGTGGAGGGCTGGAAACTAGGGAAACAGGACAGCAAGACCTCTGAGCGGGTCCTGAAGCTGATGCCCCTGTGACAAAGAAAAGCAAGTGCTTTTTGAACGTCTTAAAGGGACAGGGACACCACAGCTGGATGGAAACATCCCAGGTCACAGTCCAGCAGCTGGAAATTCCAGGGAACTCCGGGTGCACTAACCCCTGGGCAACAGCTCTGAGACCCCTCAAGGAGGTAAACAGCCAAACAGCCCCCTGTCCATTACCCCTCCCCGGCCCTGCAATAGCAGAGAAGCAGCCAGAGGCTGGCCACACCCTCAGCAAGGGAGCTTCCTCCATACCAGCTGGGAAAGATACAAAGACCCAGTCTAACTGCAATTGCCCAACACAAGCCACTAGGGGTCGCAGTTGTCGCAGTAAAGAAAGGCCAGGAGCCAAGGGGAAAGACGCTTGACCCTCCAAGCTGATAGACGCGTCAATTGCACTCCACTGCACCTATCAACATGAAAGGCAAAAAAATTTGATCCAGACAAGACTAAACCAGACAGCTTCGGCATCTGGTACATCTTCCCCTGAGAAGGAACCTGGGGAGACAGATTTAACCAGTCTTCCTGAAAAAGAATTCAAAACAAAAGTCATAACCATGCTGATGGACTTGCAGAGAAATATGCAAGAACTAAGGACGGAGAATACAGAAATAAAACAATCTCTAGAAGACTTCAAAGCAGAATGGACGAGATGCAAGAGACCATTAATGGACTAGAAAAGAGAGAACAGGAACGCAGAGAAGCTGATGCAGAGAGAGATAAAAGGATCTCCAGGAATGAAAGAATTCTAAGAGAGCTGAGTGAGCAATTGAAATGGAACAATATCCTCATTATAGGGGTACCAGAAGAAGAAGAGAGAGAAAAAGGGATAGAAAGTGTCATTGAAGAAATAATTGCTGAAAACTTCCCCAAACTAGAGGAGGAAATGGCCTCTCAGACCACAGAGGTACACAGAACTCCCATGACAAGGGATCCAAGGAGGGCAACACCAAGACACATAATAATTAAAATAGCAAAGATCAAAGACAATGATCAAAGTATTAAAGGCAGCCAGAGAGAAAAAAAAGGTTACCTTCAAAGGAAAACCCATCAGGCTATCATCAGACTTCTCAACAGAAACCCTACAGGCCAGAAGAGAATGGCATGATATACTTAATGCAATGAAACAGAAGGGCCTCGAACCAAGACTACTGTATCCAGCACGATTAACATTTAAATATGAAGGAGGAATTAAACAATTCCCAGACAAACAAAAGTTGAGGGAATTTCCCTCCCACAAACCACCTCTACAGGGCATCTTACAGGGACTGCTCTAGATGGGAGCACTCCTAATAAGAGCACAGAACAAAACACCCAACATATGAAGAAGGGAGGAGGAGGAATAAGAAGGGAGAGAAATAAAGAATCATCAGACCATGTTTATTATAGCTCAATAAGCGAGTTAAGTTAGACAGTAAGATAGTAAAGAAGCTAACCCTGAACCTTTGGTAACCACAAACTTAAAGCCTGCAATGGCAATAAGTACATACCTTTCAATAATCACCCTAAATGTAAATGGACTGAATGCACCAATCAAAAGACACAGACTAATAGAATGGATAAAAAAGCAACATCCATCCATATGCTGCTTACAAGAGACTCACCTCAAACCCAAAGACATGTTCAGACTTAAAGTCAAGGGATGGAAAAAGATATTTCATGCAAACAACAGAGAGAAAAAAGCAGGTGTTACAATACTAGTATCAGACAAAACAGACTTCAAAATAAAGAAAGTAACAAAAGATAAAGAAGGACATTACATAATGATAAAGGGCTCAGTCCAACAAGAGGATATAACCATTATAAATATATATGCACCCAATACAGGAGCATCAACATATGTGAAACAAATACTAACAGAACTAAAGGAGGAAATAAAATGCAATGCATTCATTCTGGGAGACTTCAACACACCACTCACTCCAAAGGACAGATTCACCAGAAAGAAAATGAGTAAGGACACAGAGGCACTGAACAACACACTAGAACAGATGGACCTAATAGACATCTACAGAACTCTACATCCAAAAGCAACAGGATACACATTCTTCTCAAGTGCACATGGAACATTCTCCAGAATAGACCACATACTAGGCCACAAAGAGAGCCTCAGAAAATTCCAAAAGATAGAAATCCTACCAACCAACTTTTCAGACCACAAAGGCATAAAACTAGAAATAAGCTGTACAAAGAAAGCAAAAAGGCTCACAAATACATGGAGGCTTAACAACACACTCCTAAATAACCAATGGATCAATGACCAAATCAAAATGGAGATCCAGCAATATATGGAAACAAACGACAACAACACCACAAAGCCCCAACTACTGTGGGATACAGCAAAAGCAGTCTTAAGAGGAAATTATATAGCAATCCAGGCATATTTAAAGAAGGAAGAACAATCCCAAATGAATGATCTAATGTCACAATTATCGAAATTGGAAAAAGAAGAACAAATGAGGCCTAAGGTCAGCAGAAGGAGGGACATAATAAAGATCAGAGAAGAAATAAATAAAATTGAGAAGAATAAAACAATAGCAAAAATCAAAGAAACCAAGAGCTGGTTCTTCAAGAAAATAAACAAAATAGATAAGCCTCTAGCCAGACTTATTAAGAGGAAAAGAGAGTCAACACAAATCAACAGAATCAGAAACGAGAAATGAAAAATCATGATGGACCCCACAGAAATACAAAGAATTATTAGAGAGTACTATGAAAACCTATGTGCTAACAAGCTGGGAAACCTAGGATAAATGGGCAAATTCCTAGAAAAATACAACCTTCCAAGACTGACCCAGAAAGAAGCAGAAAATCTAAACAGACCAATTACCAGCAACGAAATTGAAGCGGTAATCAAAAAACTACCAAAGAACAAAACCCCCCGGGCCAGATGGATTTACCTCGGAATTTTATCAGACACACAGGAAGGCATAATACCCATTCTCCTTAACGTTTTCCAAAAAATACAAGAGGAAGGAATACTCCCAAACTCATACTATGAAGCCAACATCACCCTAATACCAAAACCAGGCAAAGACCCCACCAAAAAAGAAAACTACAGACCAATATCCCTGATGAATGTAGATGCAAAAATACTCAACAAAATATTAGCAAACCAAATTCAAAAATACATCAAAAGGATCGTACACCATGACCAAGTGGGATTCATCCCAGGGATGCAAGGACGGTACAACATTCAAAAATCCATCAACATCATCCACCACATCAACAAAAAGAAAGACAAAAACCACATGATCATCTCCATTGATGCTGAAAAAGCATTCGATAAAATTCAACATCCATTCATGATAAAAACTCTCAGCAAAATGGGTATAGAGGGCAAGTACCTCAACATAATAAAGGCCATATATGATAAACCCACAGCCAACATCATACTGAACAGCGAGAAGCTGAAAGCTTTTCCTCTGCGATCGGGAACAAGACAGGGATGCCCACTATCCCCACTGTTATTAAACATAGTACTGGAGGTTCTAGCCATGGCAATTAGACGAAACAAAGAAATGCAAGGAATCCAGATTGGTAAAGAAGAGGTCAAAGTGTCACTATTTGCAGATGACATGATATTGTACATAAAAAACCCTAAAGACTCCACTCCGAAACTACTAGAGCTAATTTCGGAATTCAGCGAAGTTGCAGGATACAAAATTAACACACATAAATCTGTGGCTTTCCTATACACTATCAATAAACTAATAGAAAGAGAAATCAGGAAGACAATTCTATTCACAATAGCATCAAAAAGATTAAAATACCTAGGAATAAACCTAACCAAGGAAATGAAAGACCTATACCCTGAAAACTATAAGACACTCTTAAGAGAAATTAAAGAGGTCACTAACAAATGGAAACTCATCCCATGCTCTTGACTAGAAAGAATTAATATAATCAAAATGGCCATCCTGCCCAAAGCAATATACAGATTCGATGCAATCTCTATCAAACTACCAGCAGCATTCTTCAATGAACTGGAACAAATAGTTCAAAAATTCATATGGAAACACCAAAGACCCTGAATAGCTAAAGCAATTCTGTGAAGGAAGAATAAAGTGAGGGGGATCTCACTCCCCAACTTCAAGCTCTACTACAAAGCCACAGTAATCAAGACAATTTGGTACTGGCACAAGACCAATGGAACAGAATAGAGACTTCAAACATTAACCCAAACATATATGGTCAAGTAATATTCGATAAAGGGGCCATGGACATACAATGGGGAAATGACAGTCTCTTCAACAGATGGTGCTGTCAAAACTGGACAGCTACATGTAAGAGAATGAAACTGGATCACTGTCTAACCCCATACACAAAAGTAAAATCGAAATGGATCAAAGACTTGAATGTAAGTCATGAAACCATAAAACTCTTAGAAAAAAACATAGGCATAAACATGAGTGAACTCTTCTTGAACATATCTCCCCTGGCAAGGGAAATAAATGCAAAAATGAACAAATGGGACTATATCAAGCTGAAAAGCTTCTGTACAGCAAAGGACACCATCAATAGAACAAAAAGGTATCCTACAGTATGGGAGAATATATTCGAAAATGACAGATCTGATAAAGGGTTGACATCCAAAATATACAAAGAGCTCACACACCTCAACAAACAAAAAGCAAATAATCCAATTAAAAAATGGGCAGAGGAGCTGAATAGACAGTTTTCTAAAGAAGAAATTCAGATGGCCAACAGACACATGAAAAGATGCTCCACATCGCTTGTCATCAGAGAAATGCAAATAAAAATCACAATGAGATATCATCTCACACCAGTAAGGATGGCTACCATCTAAAAGACAAACAACAAATGTTGGCGAGGTTGTGGAGAAGGGGGAACCCTCCTACACTGCTGGTGGGAATGTAAATTAGTTCAACCATTATGGAAAGCAGTATGGAGGTTCCTCCAAATGCTCAATATAGAAATACCATTCGACCCAGGAATTCCACTTCTAGGAATTTACCCTAAGAATGCAGCACTCCAGTTTGAAAAAGACAGATGCACCCCTATGTTTATTGCTGCACTATTTACAATAGCCAAAATATGGAAGCAACCTAAATGTCCATCAGTAGATGATTGGACAAAGAAGAGGTGGTACATATACACAATGGAATATTACGCAGCCCTAAGAAAAAAAACAAATCCTACCATTCGCAACAACATGGATGGAGCTAGAGGGTATTATGCTCAGTGAAATAAGCCAGTCAGAGAAAGACAAGTACCAAATGATCTCACTCATACATGGAGTATAAGAACAAAAGAAAATTGAAGGAACAAAATAGCAGCAGAAGCTCAGAACCCAAGAATGGACAAATAGTTACCAAAGGGAAAGGGACTGGGGAGAATGGGTGGGAAGGGAGGGATAAGGGTGGGAAGAAAAGAAAGGGGGCATTACGATTAGCATGTATAGTGTTGGGGGGGCATGGGGAGGGCTGTGCAGCACAGAGAAGACAAGTAGTGATTCTACAGCATCTTACTATGTTGATGGACAGTGACTGTGAACGGGGATGTGGGGGGGACTTGGTGAAGGGGGGAGCGTAGTAAACATAATGTCCTTCATGTAATTGTAGATTAATGATACCAAAGAAATACTGTTACTTCATTTATTTTGTGTTTGTTTTTAGTTTCTACACGGAGGAAGATAAACTGCATCTTTGTTACTCCAATTAGCTAGAATAAGAAATTCTAATTCTTCTTTAAACAATGTTAACTCCCAATACAGAAATACATTTATTAGAAAGTCTCAAATGAAAATGAGAATTTTACTTTTTAAAACAAATTATTTATTGACTTTTACTCTTGATATGCCCTTTGTAAAAAAAAAAAAATCCCCATTGAAATTCTTCCAGGATGCCTCATGAGCACTAACTCAGTCACTTGTAAACTCTCTGACCCCTATATAAAGTGGCCTACCTTGTCTCTGACTACCATTCAGATAGACCTGAATGTTGTCACAGGACAGTGTTCGGGATATATTAAAATACACAAGAAAATTTTGTCTTATTAGGGAGTAAATGGGATGAATAGAAGTAGCCCTTTGGTTATATATATGGTTACCTAAAGGTTAGGTGATGTCCCCTTGGTATTCAGAATACATCAACATATGAAATATTTGGAGAGCTTATCAAATTGTGAATTCCTAGTACCAACTTCGGATCTATTGAATAATAATCTGGGAATTGTGCATGGGAGTGGGACGTGTGCTAGGTATCTCCATTTTAAACAATCTCTCCAAATAATTCTTACGCATGCTAAAGTCTGAGGACCACCTGTTTTGTATTAGGCCCTGTCCTGAGCTCTCATATTTGACACATAAAGACTGAGACACAGTCTCACTCCTTAAAAGAAATTTAATGTATTGAGGGATGTATATATATATATATATATATATATATATATGTATGTATGTGTGTTTGTGTGTATGAGTGCATGTATATACACATATATTTTTTAATGTGATATATTGTGTAAGTATTAAAGCAGAGATATGTACAAAGTGCTGAGTGAAGACTCTCTAGAGAAAGTCACATGTGAAGAGGGTCTTGAGAGATGAAAAGGAGTATTACCAGGTAGTAATGTGGTAAGAAAGGCCATGGAGGGCTAATGAATGGATGAATGCCTTTGCAAAGCCATGGCATTGCACACAGTGAAGAGTAGTTGAAAGAATGAGGATAAACTTGGTGAAACAGAAAATAGGACTGATTTTCTGAAATTAGAGCCACTGGGAGCTTGTTAAAAATTCATATTCCTCTGAGCCATTCCAAAACCACAGAAGCAGAATCAACGGAAGTACTTTAGGGATCTCATTGACAATAAATTCTCCTGCTGGTGATTATATGCAGCAATGTTTGAGAACCACTCACCAGGTTATTTTGCCTTTATTTGCCCATTGATCTTTCTCTTTAGAATGACTGAATATAACGCAGTTATTTAAACATGCCCAATCACCCATGCTCTCAAAAGCCATGTCGTCAAAAATCACCTTTTATTCCCTCTCAAAATAACAGGGGGGAAAAATCCCACAGAAACACCACACCCAATCCATTGTAGTCTAGCTAATATTTATATTCATTTTGGCGGAAAATTCTCTATTTTATATTTATCTTTACATTTGAAATAAACACTATCAAAATGCTATCAAAGGTCTTAGAATTGTCAGCACAGTTTTTACCAAATCTAGTTTAAGATAAGGATTACAGCACCTCATTCAAAATAGAACAACATACAAGGAAAAAAGCAAGCCCTTTCGAGAAAAGATAGCCTTACATTCAGGATTGGCTGTACTCAACACCTATTTGACACAACAGGTTCACTTCAACATATGTAACATCCATTTTTCTTTCCACCATGGAATTTGGGGCTTCTGAATGCAATTTTCAGGTATATTTCTTTTAGTTAAATTTAATACAAATGTAGATTTATGTCCTTATATTTTCAGTAAATGTCTGATCATTTTATAGTGTATACACTTATGTGCCTCTTTTAATAAATTTGTTTTTATTTACAGTACTTGGCAGTTCATTTCCTTTGACAGAAATATTTAATAAAATGCCAATCAATAGTTACATTTAATAACATGTGTATGTTTTCATTTCCTGGAAAAAGAACTCTACTCTTTACTATATACCCCAAAGAACCTACATGCTTTATAGCCTTTTAATTCCCTAATAAACTTGCAAAGTCTGAGAAAATCAAGAGCACTGTACCATGCTGAAGACTACCTCTCACTAGTCTTCAGACGAAAGAGAAAAAATGTGACTCAAGACATCACTTTGAATGATGGGCTATGTTTATTTATTAATTATAGATAGTAAGAATCATTAACCAGTGATAATGGATAATCTGAGACTTAAAGGTGGAAACATACTTAATGTAATTGTGGTTAATTCTTGCTCATCATCAAGATGAGTTAAGTGTCTAAGTAACCTAGTAAAACAAAATTCTCATTGTTCATAATCAGCTTACAGCAATTAACTAATGCTTTATATTTGGCTTCTCCTGGGGTCCCCAGATTTATTTATATACCAATGTGTACCAGGAGCCACCTTTTTTGCACATTGTATATAAAATTCTATTACTGCATTTGAGTACACGGTCTACTGAAAGAGATCTCCTATTAAATTTATATATGTTGACATCTAAGTGCCACAACAGAAGTCTGTACCACATGCCATGAAAGCACAAACATATGATAAAGAAACCAATCATTTTCCTTTGAGTAGCCAGGTAAAGTTAATTGAAAAGGTGAAACTTAAGCAGGAAAAGGAAAATGGGAAAGAGGCATTCCAGGTAAAAAAAAAAAAATTAGCACATGCAAAGGCCCCAGATATATTTGGGGTTGACTAGTAGTTCAGCGTAGGGAAGGGGTAGAGATGCAACTACAGTATGACTGCGAGACACTTAGGATGGCTATGTGAAACCATGCAAGACGTTCAAACAAAGGCATGATACCTTCAAGGTAAAGACTGAATTGAAGGGAGAATGATTTCACGTTCAAGCATTCAAATATAAAGTGTCTGCAGAATTTCAGAGAAAAAATAACTTGAAAGTTATTGCTTTCAGGTCATCATCCTCATTCATTTTTTTCCTCGCAAGCATATTTTCTCTGAGTAATCCTATCTACTTCTATGGGATCCATAGGAATCTGGGTCTCCAGTAGCCTCTTTTCTCCTAAACTCTAAATCCTTGTACCCAACTGTGTACTAAAGAACTCTCTGAAATCCCGTAGAATGCAATGAGTTAAGAATGTGAAAAATGGGGGCAGCAAATGTAGATTCCTGTGAAGAGAAGAATACCAGTACCCGGCATGTTATAGGCATCCAAGAAATCTGTGTATGAGGATGAAAAGAAGGGAGGAAGGAAAAAGGATGCTTGAAAAGATAGTCTGATGGATAAATGAGAAAGTTTCCTTAATCTGAGGATCTTACCAAAACCAGAAGTGACCTTACCAATTAACAGAAGAAAGTAATATCTTTGTTTAGCCAACAAGAATCTAAAAGAACATGTCTAAATGTGAAAATTATGAACATCCTACAACGTTCTCAGCAGAGCAGGTTTTCTGTGAATAAATGGTTAATCCATTTTTCATTCTAGACTCTAAGAACAAGGGTCACAGGGCCTTTGCATGCTGCTTCCTGTACCAGGAATGTCATTAATCAGAGCAGTGTTTGCTAACCCTCCTAATAAGGCCATATTCACCCCATGATATTATCTTACTATGGTCCAAAATGCCTTTCCTTCATAACTCAGGCCTCAGTTTTTAATTACACATTTCTTTGTGAGATGGTTATATCATCTGCCTCCCCTGCTTGCCTACAGATTCTATAAGAGTATGTGACAGGCCTATCTGTGCTCATCAAAGCATCCTCAGCATCCAGCACAGTGCCTGGCAAACTGTAAGCACTCAGCAAATGGAGGACCCAAAAGGTCTAAATGATGAAAGGACTATCTAAACTCAGAGCCTTGTGCTGGAAAAGTCTCCATGCTCTCTGTGGTCCTCTGCATTTGAGGCAAATGCAGATAAAGGCCAAATTGACATAACTTACCTCAGGCTTTTATGGCACGAGTATCATCCCTCAGAATCTGTAATTCTCAGCTGTTTTTGACAGATTTCTTGATGAACAGCTGAAACTTTCACCTGGAATGTGGCAACTCCTTTTCAGTTAATAGCACTTTCCAATAGCTTCCCTAAGACAGGTTTAATGTTAATCCCCATTAAGTGGCCACCGCAGCACCTCTATCCCTGGAAGCAGCAGGGGTCTCATGTAAGGGTCAGGAGAAGGTTAAGATGAGAATTCTGAAGAAACAGAGGTAGCAGAGAGCACAGAAACCATGTGTCTACGTTCAAATTCTAGCTTCGTTTTTCTAGATTTGTAACCTTGACAAGTTACTGAACCTGAGACTCAGTTTCCTCATCTGTGAAATGTGGATATTAATATGTACACCAGTATTACCTATAGTCTGAAACTTAATTTAGTTAACATATGCAAAAGACTTAAGGCACTGTCTGTCACACAGTAAGTGCTCAATAAATATTGTTTATTTAATATATTATATATTTATATGTAAATATAAACCATGCTATATATTTTTAAATAAATTAGATTTTATATAAATCAATTAGATTTTATATAAATAAAATGTATGCAAATTTTATATGTAATAAACATATTTAAATATAAATATATACATTATTGTTATATTTTTATTGCTGCTGAATATCTGTGACCAGCCTTGTTCCAAAATTCAATATTTAAGGTCCAGAGAACATACTGCACAAGCCATAGAGCAAAGCAATCCATATTCCACTTTTACCTATTCAATGACTTCCCAATTAAAGGGAAATAAATTTACTCTGTAAGACTGTTTAATCTCTATTCCCATTCTAGTAAGCTACTGGGAAATAAAACATAATAGTTTAGCCTTTGTTTCCTCTTGCCTACTAGTCCTCCAGGCCTCTTCCTCCCATTCACCTTCAGGGATATCCTCCAATCACCTCATCCATTTTTAAGGGGAGGATTCTGTTCCTATGTACCTCCTGCAAGCACTAACAAGATAAACTGACACGTTTCAAGCAAATAAGCTTATAGGGGCCACCTACATAGGTTTGTTTAGCTTGCGACCAACTCATGTCATTTACCTACAAAAAATATCTTCGGTCTTGCCCAGCTGTGTTTAAATCAGCTTAACTTCCAAGGGGGTTAAGTTTTCAGATGAAAAAGAAACATCATTCCTTCTGGATTATATTCAAAGAAATACCCGAGTGCATGTCAGGCCATGCAGAACACCACTGTGACCGAGAGGTGGGCCTAAAGATACCTTTGCATATTGAAAAGCAGGGAACACAAGGCTAAGCCCTGGTGATTTTGTTGATCAAAGTTCTTAGAGACAGAAGATCGGTTGCTTCTTGGCACTTGCAAGTTTTATTTATTCAGGTAAGTAATGATAATATAGGATATGACATTCTGCATGCCAAAAAAGGAATATAAGCAAACTGGTCTGCCTTCATAACCCAGAGGAAACTGTAACCAAGGCTTCTAGAAGAGTTTTTTTTAATATTCCAATCCCAAAGCACAAACTTTGGAGTCCAAACCATGCTTTAAAATAGGAAGATTTACACTGTAGTTGTCTGAATTTCAGACATCAAAGGAGGCTTTTCTCAGGCAAAGAGACAAACATCACAATCACAGTTTGTGAACAATTAATAGCAAAGAGCGTATGGTCTTAGTGTTCAATGGTCTGAGTCTCTGTTGACCTGCTATGTGACCTTGGCAAGTAAGTCCACCTCACTGGTACAGATATTCAACCTTACAAATGTTTTGAGAGGATCAAATTAGATAAAATACAAAAGTGCTTTGAAAAAGTTTTAGGTCTTCTATCACAGCCTGATGTTATTACCATATAGATTGAAGTCAGGAAAATTTGCTTATCTTCTGACCTGCATTAGTATATATGTTTTTAATTAATTTAATTTAATATTTTATTTCAAAAGTCATGCACATCAACTTCTATTCCTAGAAATATGAAAGATTAGACAGCTGGAAAAAATCCATTAAGATCTCCAAGAAATGCTGGATAAAATATAATCATTATGCTATTAAATTCATAGCTGATCAAAATATAAAGTTAAAGATATTCATGTTCAAGATCCCAAGAAAGAGAGCAAATTTTAGAGCCAGTGAGGAAGTGAGAGAGAGGATGGGGAAAAGAAGAGGGAGAAGCAGAGAAAGAACAGAGACAACGAGGGGGTACTGAGGGGAGAGGGAGGGAAAGAAAGGTGGAAATCAGAGAGAAAAGCTGATTTTGAAGTTGCAGATGATCAGAAGACATTTACTAATACCAAAAACAAACTGGCTTAAGAGCCAAATAGGGAAAGAACTTGGTATACACTGAAAGTATATACAGGGTGCATAAAATGTTTGGTGGACTAGAAAAGTCCACCCACCAGCAAAGGGAGATGAAAATAATTTTCGTCTGTTCCAACTTAGCCTGTTGATGGAAAAATATCTCCCCTGGGAATTCAAAACCACAAGCGCATCACACACAGGCCTATGGTTAAATTTATACTTTTTGCATGGTCCTCAAAATCCCAAGCTAAAGAATTAACCTGAAGTGGCCCTAAATTGGTAGTACCCTGATGTGCCTAGCAGAAGCAAATGCAAATTTCTGTGAAAGAATGAATCATGGACCTGTACCTTCATGAATTTCTACAGATAAAGCCCCATGCACATGACCACACAATCCCAAATTACAAGATACACAATCAAATTAGCCACCACAGAGAGTAGATAAAATCATCAATACAATTAGATCAAGGATATGAAATACTGAAATTAATGGATACAGAACAGAAAATACATGTTGTTGAGAAATTTTTTTTAGATAATCAAAATTTAAGGAAAATGATAGTACTTTTAAAAGACCAGTTATATTTCAAAACCAAATAGAACATCTAGAAATGAAAAAAGTGAGCTACAATATTAAATCTTAAGAAATGGACTAAACCACAGAATAGGCACTAATAAAGGGAAGCTCTTTGAACTGTTAGATCGATCTGAAAAAGTTACCCCAAAATGAAGTCCAGAAAGACAAAGCGATGGAAAATATTAAAGGAGAAGTTCAGAAACACATAAACAGAATGAGAAGGTCCAATGGGTATATGATAGGAGTCTCAGAAAAGAATGGGGGGAGAGAGCAGTCAAAGGTAATGACTGCTCCCTTTAGGGTGAGGAAACACAATGAATCACAAGCAAGATAAATGAAAAGAAGTCCACATCTAACATGTGATAGTGAAACTGCAGAACACCAAAACAAAACGATGTTAAAAGCAGCCAGGGTAGACAAAATACCTTGAAGGAATGACTAATAAACTGACAGATTTCCATTGTAGTAACAGAATACATGACAGTGTAACAATAACTTCAAATTCCTGACAGAATATAACTCTTAATTTATAACCTAACATTCAGATCAGCTCTCTTTCAAAATTCACTTTTCTGGAAAACAAAAATGGAGAGAATTTACATAAAACAGACCTTCACTGAAAGTAATTTTAAAGGATGAACTTGAGGAATAAGTAAAAAGAAGCCTTTCAGAATGAAGGCTTAAGACACACAAAGGAATATGAGAAAAAAATAACGGGATGTGCATAAATATAAACAAATGTTAATTGAATTAAAAGCAACTGTGTTATTAGAGGAGTAAAGAGAAAATATAACACTAAAATACAGGAGAGTATTAACATGTAAGGTGGAGACAGAATGGTCAGAGTAAAATATTCTAAATCCTTAGATTGTTCAAGAAAACCTAGAAAGAGTAACTAACTTCAGATTCCACTAAGTATGTATTAAAACTTTTTAATGGTAATCACTTAAAAATGGGAATAGAGTACATTTCCTTCCAAATTGTTAGCAGTGTGACAAAAGGGTATAAATGAAAAGATAAATTTCTGGCCATCTGGTCAGGAGTCTGGAAGGAAAAGGACCAGAAAATCATACACTAAAAGGCCTGGAGTAGAGGCATATGAACATGTGGGTGTGGACATTAAATGTAAAGCTTTCTGGTATTTATTACACAGTAATGCCTCGCAGAGTGCAGCCACCATGGAAGATGCACTGAACAAACAAGTACACAAAATAACTCACCCAGTTGTCATTAGCCTTTGTCATCAACCACCGCGGAAATGGCACAATGGGCACGTGAGCAGAGTATCCAAGATGTCAAAGATGGAGGCTCCATATGGGTTTAACAGCATGGACTTCCACTTTACAAGACTAGTTCAGCTAGTGCCACCTCTGAATCTCTAATCTATCAGGAAGAGAGACCAATGTCAAGCTCCCATCTACCTGAGAGAAGTCAGTGGTTTGTCCTCACAGGGATATCTATTTATTCCAGGTATGGGTTTGCCTTTCCTGTGTGAAGAGCCTCAGCCAACACTACCATCCAGGATCTTAAGTAAGGCTCAACCCACGGGCATGGAATCCTATACAACACAGCAGCCAACATCCCATCAAGGCACCCACTTTAAAACAAAGGAGGTGCAGAAATGGCCACAGTTGATATCCACAGTTGGTTATCACATACTATACCATCCAGAAGCAACTGGCTTCAGAGAGCACTGGAGTAGCCTTTTGAGGGCACAGCTAAAGCAAAAACTCAGATGCAATGCCCTACAGAGAAGGAGTGCCATCCTTCAAGAAGTAGCAAATGCATTAAATTAGAGACCTCTACATGGCATTGCGTCCCCAAGAGGAAGACTACATGAGTCCAGGAACTGGGGGAGGTCAAAGCAGGAATGGTCTTCTTACCATCACTTTCGATGAGGAGGACTTTAGACTTTCCATCTTCACAATTCTATGTTCTGCAGGGTTCGAGGTCATGGTCCCCAAAGAGGATGGGCTCTTATCAGCAAACACTTCAAAAAATTTTTTTCAAACAGCTATATTGAAGTATCATTGATACACAATAAATGTCATGTTTACAGTGTACAATTTGATAAACTTTAAAATATCTATGTTAGCATGAAACCATCATTCCAATGAAGCTAATGAACACATCTACCTCCCTCAACTCTCTTGTACCTCTTTGTAATCCCTCTCTCCTGTGCCACCTAACACTCTCCACAATGCAACCATTGATCCATGTTTTGTAACTATACAGTTGTTTTCCTTTTCTATACTTTTATATAAATAGAAGCATACAGTATGAGCTCTTCTTTGACTTTATTCATTCAGCAGAGATTCATCCACATTGTTGCATGTTATCAGTGGTCAATGCACCAGTTTATTCATTCATTCACCTGTTGATGAACATTTGAGTTGTTTTCAGGTTTTGAAAGTTACAAAGCAAACTTCTATGAATATTCATTTGCAAGTAATTGCAGGGCATATTCTTTCATTTCTCTTGTGTAAATACTGAGTACAATGGTTGGATCGTGATAGATGTTCATTTAACTTTTAAGAGAGTGGCAAACTGTTTTCTCGAGTGGCTGTTTAATTTTACATTCTCCTCAGCAGTGTACAGAGTTCCACCTCCTCCACCCCCTTGGCAACACATGTTATGGTGAGTCTTTTGGCCATTCTAACAGGTACGTAGGGGCGTCTCACTGTGGTTTTCATACACATTTCCTTAATGAATAATTATGGTGAATATTTTTGATGAGCTTATTTGCTTTCTGTATACCTTCTTTGGTGAAGTATTTTTTCAAGTCTTCCCCCCTTTTAATTATTAAGTTGTTTGTTCTCTTTATTGTTAAATTTTAAGAATTCTTTATATATCTGGATAAAAGTTCCTTGTCACATATATGATTTGCAAATATTTTCTAGTCTATGGCTTATCTTTTCATTGTCTTAACAGTGTCTTATAAAGACTTATGGAGAAATTTCTAATTTGGTAAGCACAAATTACATATTTTCCTTTTATGGGTTCTGCTTTTGATGGATCTAATATAGAAACCAATAAATTTTTTCCTTAACAGACTAGACAGTAAATATTTTAAGCTTTTCTGACCATATGGTCTTTCCAACTCTGCCTTTGTAACGTAAGAGCAGCCACAGACAATACATAATGAATAGGTGTGGATATGTTCCAATAAATCTTTATTTACAGAAATAGATGGTGAGCTGGATGTGGCCTAAACACTGGTTTACTTGTCCTTAATATAAGAGATCTTTACATTTAGGTCTACAAACCATTTTGAGTAAGTTTTTAAATGTGTTATGAGTATAGATTGACATTTATTTTTGCATATGGATATCCAGTTTTTCCAAACCTATTTGTTGAGAAGACTCCTTTTCCCACTGACCAAATTGTCATTGCACCACTGTTGAAAATCACTTTTACATATATATATTTATGAGTCTATTTCTATACTCTTTATTTTGTTCTGTTGATCTATTTGTGTATCTTCACACCAGTATACCACACTGCTTTGATTATAGTATTATAATAAGCCTTGAAAACAAGTAGTATTAGTTTTCCAGCATTTGTTCTTCTTTACAAAAGTTGCTTGCCATACTCTAATATCCAATAGTTGTTTGGATACTTTGCATTGCTGTATGAGTTTTATAATCAGTCTGTCAATTTCTATAGATTTGGGGATTTTGATAAGCATTTAGTTGACTATAAATTAATTTTTGGAAAACTGATATCTTAACAATTTTGAGTCTTACCCAGGAACTCTGGCCACCAAGAAATGTGCTGTCTAAATCTTTTGCTTCATGTTGCTGAGTTGGCCAATAGCCTCAGTTGTGGTTCATCTGGATCCACCACCACATTTGTGTAAAGGCCACACTCTTCCCAGGCTGCTCCTAGCCCACACTTGAGCATGACAGGGAAACATGCAGGTCTATTCCTGCAGAACACGGATATTCTTTAATGGGCAACTTTGGGTCAGAAATGCCCACCGATGGCCAAAACTTTCCTAGAACAGCAGTGCAGTCTGAGACTTCCTATGCAGACCTTTCTTTGCATTCTCCTATAGGGGTCAGACTTGTACCATCGTCTGAAGATGCTCCCGCCTTCAAATTCCTTCCTTTTGTCTTTCATAGGCATTTCCCCCAATAAATCTCTCATATGTCTAATCCTGTTTTGGCATCTGCTTCTCTGAGAAATCAGAACTAACACATGCAATGAAAACTTGTGGTTTGCACTACAGCTTAGTCAGAGCTGGACAGAGTTTTAGAGTGAGGAGAGGAATTAAGCCACAGAATCAGTTTAGTAGCAGGAAAGACTGAATCACACATCCTTCAGCTCATACGGTATGAATGTGATAGCTTGTTGTATAACGAAGTTACATTTCAGAATAGTGCCCAGCATCCATTTCCTTCCTTCTCTTCCTGATACAATTCATGGTTTCTAAGAAACTCACAAATCTAACAACTGTACATTTGGCTGAGAAAATCTTTGCATTATTAAACAATTGATATTACTCCTAAAGGTGTATATACATCTGTCTAAACACGACATGGGTAAAATATAATAACAATTCTTTTCTTTGGTCACTAATGCATGTCAAGCTAAAAATGTATCAGTAATCTCATTTTATAAAATATTTAATAAGGTTTATCTACATTTTTTAAATTAAATAAAACATTTAAACTTTGTTATTTTGATTTAAAAGTGATATTAACTTTGATTTTGATTCTATTTTATTTTATAAGAAAAATAACTTTAGAACATGAAAAATAATTTTATTTTTAATTTATTTTATTTTTTATATAAAACATACCTGATTTTATAAATTTTGAACACATTTTCATTTTAATCCTTCAAATCAGAACTGCAACTAAAACTCATATATATGTGAAAACCTCCATTATAGCAACCTAATAGTGATCTTTTGCAATGAAAGCAAGAAAAATAGATTTAATGGAACAAATATATACTAACTTATGAATTACGTGTTAATCTTATTACTCATCCAAATACCACTATATGTAAACAGAAAGCCAGATATGTAAAATAATCATTTAATTCAGTAACTGTGGCTTTTTACTAACTTTCAGCATATGAAAACCATAATCAGACAGACATGTTTTAATTTTATCAATATGAAGGTATAGTCATCAGGATAGGAGATAGAATGTCATTTTATTTAACCTTTTGTCACTTTCTATGCAACTTTTCCGTATGTATAAGTATGACGTGCTTATTCTGCACCCTGAAAATCTGGGAGAACAAGCCTGACTTCAGGCGTGAGTGTGAGTGTGGAAGGATGGAGCAGAGGTCTTGTCAGGAGCTTCAAGAGCTGAAGCTTCCTCTTTAGTCCTTGATGGAGGTGAGGGAGAGATGAAAGTTAACCAGGATCAAAGAGAGCTCAGGGGCTCCCTCTTCACTCGTACCCGTGATGGTTTGAGGGCAGGAGAAAGGTACACCTCATAGATATGCAGCTCTAAAAAGGAAGTAGTCCTAGGTTTTATCATCTTTCCATGATCAGGAGAGTTCCACGCCAGCTCCTCATTTCATGCTGTGAATTTAGCTCTGCTCCTCCACATATGCAATGCATTTGGCTTCTTTATTCCACCTAAGTCAGATTTTCAGACCTTTGGCTGTATCTACAACTAGAACTCAGCTATGCCTGTGGTTTCACCTCTAAGTATGTCTCTATTCTATTACTGGTCCACGGGGTAGTTTCTCTTTTTGAGCATGACCATGGCTTTCTAATTTTATTTTTATGTGTCTGAAGTAGGAGGCAGGGAAGATTAAGGCATGAACTCACTTCCCTTTTTTTCCTACAGAAGTTTACTAGCGAAGACAGATTTTTGCACATTTATTTATAGTCATATTTCTTCATTTGTGAATTTTTGGCTCATAGCCTTTGCCCACTTTTTATTGGGATGTTACTAAGTGTGTATTTTTTTAACTGTCAATCTGCAAAATTTCTTTATGTATCAAATGCATCGGTCCCTTGTCTGCCAAATATTTGCAAAAAATTTACCTAATTGTCAATTGCCATTAAATTTTGTTTATCATTCCTTTAGATGGACAAATATTTCAATTGTATGTATTTATTTTTAAATTGTAAATAGTTAAATTACAACATTTTTTCCGCAATTCTTATCTCAATTTATATCATATAAATTCAATATATTTTTATGCTTCTACTATGGCCATGTGGCTTCTTGTCAATATTAAGAATCCTTTGAAAGATTTTTGGTATCTGCATTCCTCTTAAATAATGGCAATAAACTAAAGCTATCAGTTTCCACCTACAGTGCATGTTCAAAGGCTCTATAATGTAGCTGCCTTATTCTGATTATCCACTTTATGACTAACAGAATCTACATGCACAGAGATATTTTGCATAACAGCTAGAGAATTAAAATATTAAACTCCCGCTGTTGATTGCTAATTATTTTCTTTCTTTCTGACAGACTTAAAATTGTCAGAATGCAATGGCGATTTCAAATACATTACAAATAGAAATCATATTACTGTGAATTCAATTTACACACTTCTTTATTGGAGAAAGACACTAATCATAACTTACCAAAGAAAACATTGTAGCCTGAATCATTCACATTTAATCCTTCTTAATGAAAAGAATGTGGAAATGCTCCTGAAGTTTTAAAACAGTGATCTCCCCATGTGAGAGTTAGCAAATACCTGTTAGCTTGCTTCCATGTAGATTCTACACTGAAAATAAACCATGCTACCTAGCTAAATCCAAAGGTTCACTGTCAGATTGTTTAACTCTCAGCTGCATCATCCTGTCTATCTCTTAAGATTCTACTTCTCTGTTCCTTTAGCAGGTCTCCCTTCTTTTTCATGGAATATAATTGAAAACCACTGGATTTAGAATAAAAAATCAAGCATTAGAATCCAAATGATCAATTTTCAGCTGTGTGACCTTGGTCTAATCACATGCTCCTTCTGAGCATTAGTATCATCACAAAGTTGATATAATCATTACGTGACATCACATAAGTAAGAACACCAGTCCTAGCATGCTGTGGACTAATCACTAAATGGTGGTGAATCCAAATCTGAATTTGCCCACTGGGTTTTGGAAGGCACCATGGTTCAGTCCTAAGCTCTGTTCTTTTCCCTCTATCCACTTCCATGTAATAGCTCTTCAAAGTCTAACTGGCACCCATCAGATACCTTCCCTCATTGCCCCCAGCACAGTGGCCCACTTTTACTAGGGGCCTGATTTATTACAAAATCACCTGTATTTATTGATATTCTGTTTTTAAAATGTTTCCCATTGTGTATGTTCAACTGTACCAAGTAGATGATCAACTTTTGAAGGTCAGAAGCCATGTCTTCAGTTTTTGCAGGAGTTATAAACATAATACAATTAATGAGGCACTCCATAGCATGCAACATTTTACATATCCCTTCTTAAATAAATGCTGCAGCATTCTACTTGCAAATTTGACTTAACCATGACAGCCTCACCAATCAAAGACAATAAAATCATTCTGCTTTTTCACTAATTTAAACAATGTAAAGTATACTTTTCATGCTATGACTACATGAAGCAAGGGCAAGGTAGATGATAAAGAAGGATAGGAGACAGCAAGTAAACTGGATTAGTGAGGGCTTGCTGATGAGCAGTTGGATACAAAAGGAGTCAAATAAATGCAGAAGGAAATTATGTGTGGGGAAGATGAAAGAGGTCTTACTTTTACAGTTCTAATACATAAGTGACAACACTTCATGCTCATTTACTAGTCTATCAGTATTTTCCTTCATGAAAACTCATATTTTGACCTCTTTGCACCATATAGGTAGGGCTTCACCTTGTTGTTTCACTGCTGGCTGCTTGAGCAGCTGTTAATAAGCAGGGAACACAGCTTCTTTAGCAGATCAGGGAAATGAGTAAGAAGAAATAGCGGAACTGAGAGGTGGTAGATATAAGGAATATGTAATCTGGGGGAAAGGATTCCAGGTAAAGTCAAGGAGAGAAGACTGGAAAGCGAGAGAGAGTATGATGTAATGAAGTTAATTGAAAAAGTTAAGGGTATAGAGAATTTAAAGATCTCTAGTACTGCATTAAGAAGTTAATTGTTTTTCAAAGCTGCCCTCAGTGCTTGCAGGGGCCTTATAGCCAGGGCCTGATCACAGCCTCTTGTATGGAGACAGGTAAAACCACAGGAGAATGTCCAGGAGACAGGTGAGGGGAGGCTGAGATGTTTCTTCTCCAACACAGGCTTGCCTTCTTCTCCACCTGCACCACTAGCCCTTTTCCCTTCCATGTCTCTCCACAACTCTGCATTTTTCTACCACTCTGCTGACCTGTTGTGAAAACACTCTTAAAACTGTTGTTAAAAAACAAGATTCAAATGGGCGGAAGATGGCGGTGTGAGTAGAGCAGCAGAAATCTCCTCCCAAAACCACATATATCTATGAAAATATAACAAAGACAACCCTTCCTAGAATAAAGACCAGAGGACACAGGACAATATCCAGACCACATCCGCACCTGAGAGAACCCAGCGCCTCGCGAAGGGGGTAAGATACAAGCCCCGGCCCCGCGGGAGCCGAGCGCCCCTCCCCCCAGCTCCCGGCGGGAGAAGAGCAGGCAGAGCGGGAGGGAGACGGAGCCCAGGACTGCCGAACACCCAGCCCCAGCCATCCGGGCCACAGTACAGGGCCCTGGATACTAGGAAAACAGGGCAGCAAGAACAGTGAGCGGGCACCGGAGGCCGGGCGCCGGAGGACATAAGAAAAGCGAGCGACCAATTTTTTTTTTTTTTTTGCTGTTTTGTTTTGGTGAGCGCTTTTTGGAAGTCTTAAAGGGATACGGCCCCCAATACTAGGGAAACAGGGCAGCAAGAACAGTGAGCGGGCACCGGTGGCCTGGCGCCGGAGGACACCAGAAAAGCGAGCAACCATTTTTTTTTGCTGTTTTGTTCTGGCGAGCGCTTTTTGGAAGTCTTAAAGGGATAGGGACCCCAATACTAGGGAAACAGGGCTGCAACACCGGTGAGCAGATGCCTGAGGCTGGCGCCGGAGAATAAACAAAAACGAGCAGCCACTTTTTTTTTTTTTTAATTTAAAATTTTTTTTTTTTTTTTGTGGTCGTTGTTTTGTTTTGGCGGGTGCTTTTTGGAAGTCTTAAAGGGGCGGGGCAGGACACTTAATCCAGAGGTAGGGAATCTGGGGATCTCTGGGCACCCTAACCCCTGGGCTGCAGGGAGCAGGGAGGCCCCTTACGGAGATAAATAGCCTCCAGGCCACTCCCCCTCCAATGGGACTCCACCACTTTGGAGCAGAGGCCCGAACCAGGCCACGCCCACAGGAACAGCGGAGATAAACTCCATAGCAGCCGGGAAGGAAGCAGAAACCATGTCTGAGCACAGCTGCCCAGCACAAGCCACTAGAGATCGCTGTTCTCCCAGGAGAGGAGGTCCACAAACCAACAAGAAGGGAAGTTCTTCCAGCCTTCACTCGTCCCAGCTCTGCAAACTATTCCTATCACCATGAAAACGCAAAACTACAGGCAGACAAAGATCACAGAGACAACACCAGAGAAGGAGACAGACCTAACCAGTCTTCCTGAAAAAGAATTCAAAATAAGAATCATAAACATGCTGACAGAGATGCAGAGAAATACGCAAGAGAAATCGGATGAAGTCCAGAGGGAGATCACAGATGCCAGAAAGGAGATCACAGAAATGAAACAAACTCTGGAAGGGTTCATAAGCAGAATGGATAGGATGCAAGAGGCCACTGATGGAATTGAAACCAGAGAACAGGAACGAATAGAAGCTGACATAGAGAGAGACAAAAGGATCTCCAGGAATGAAACAATATTAACAGAACTGCGTGACCAATCCAAAAGGAACAATATCTGTATTATAGGGGTTCCAGAAGAAGAAGAAAGAGTAAAAGAGTTGGAAAGTATCTTAGAAGAAATAATTGCTGAAAACTTAACCAAACTGGGGGAGGAAATAATCGAACAGACCACGGAAATACACAGAACCCCCAACAGAAAGGATCCAAGGAGGACAACACCAAGACACATAATAATTAAAATGGCAAAGATCAAGGACAAGGAAAGAGTTTTAAAGGCAGCTAGAGAGAAAAAGGTCACCTATAAAGGAAAACCCATCAGGCTAACATCAGACTTCTCGACAGAAACCCTACAGGCCAGAAGAGAATGGCATGATATATTTAATACAATGAAACAGAAGGGCCTTGAACCAAGGATACTGTATCCAGCACGACTGTCATTCAAATATGACGGTGGGATTAAACAATTCCCAGACAAACAAAAGCTGAGGGAATTTGCTTCCCACAAACCACCTCTACAGAACATCTTACAGGGACTGCTCTAGATGGGAGCACTCCTAGAAAGAGCACAGCACAAAACACCCAACATATGAAGAATGGAGGAGGAGGAATAAGAAGGGAGAGAAGAAAAGAATCTCCAGACAGTGTATATAACAGCTCAATAAGTGAGCTAAGTTAGGCAGTAAGATACTAAAGAGGCTAACCTTGAACCTTTGGTAACCACGAATTTAAAGCCTGCAATGGCAATAAGTACATGTCTTTCAATGATCACCCTAAATGTTAATGGGCTGAATGCACCAATCAAAAGACACAGAGTAATAGAATGGATAAAAAAGCAAGACCCATCTATATGCTGCTTACAAGAAACTCACCGCAAACCCAAAGACATGTACAGACTAAAAGTCAAGGGATGGAAAAACATATTTCAAGCAAACAACAGTGAGAAGAAAGCAGGGGTTGCAGTACTAATAGCAGACAAAATAGACTTCAAAACAAAGAAAGTAACAAGAGATAAAGAAGGACACTACATAATGATAAAGGGCTCAGTCAAACAAGAGGCTATAACCATTATAAATATATATGCACCCAACACAGGAGCACCAGCATATGTGAAACAAATACTAACAGAACAAAAGGGGAAAATAGACTGCAATGCATTCATTCTAGGAGACTTCAACACACGACTCACCCCAAAGGATAGATCCACTGGGCAGAAAATAAGTAATGACACGGAAGCACTGAACAACACAGTAGAGCAGATGGACCTAATAGACATCTATAGAACTCTACATCCAAAAGAAACAGGATATACATTCTTCTCAAGTGCACATGGAACATTCTCCAGAATAGACCACATACTAGGCCACAAAAAGAGCCTCAGAAAATTCCAAAAGATTGAAATCCTACCAACCAACTTCTCAGACCACAAAGGCATAAAACTAGAAATAAATTATACAAAGAAAACAAATTGGCTCACAAACACATGGAGGCTTAACAACATGCTCCTAAATAATCAATGGATCAATGACCAAATCAAAATGGAGATCCAGCAATATATGGAAACAAATGACAACAACACTAAGCCCCAACTTCTGTGGGACACAGCAAAAGCAGTCTTAAGAGGAAAGTATACAGCAATCGAAGCATATTTAAAAAAGGAAGAACAATCCCAAATGAATGGTCTAATGTCACAATTATCGAATTTGAAAAAGAAGAACAAATGAGGCCTAAGGTCAGCAGAAGGAGGGACATAATAAAGATCAGAGAAGAAATAAATAAAATTGAGAAGAATAAAAAAATAGCAAAAATCAATGAAACCAAGAGCTGGTTCTTTGAGAAAATAAACAAAATAGATAAGCCTCTAGCCAGACTTATTAAGAAGAAAAGAGAGTCAACACAAATCAACAGTATCAGAAACAAGAAAGGAAATATCACGACGGACCCCACAAAATACAAAGAATTATTAGAGAATACTATGAAAACCTATATGCTAACAAGCTGGGAAACCTAGGAGAAATGGACAACTTCCTAGAAAAATACAACCTTCCAAGGTTGACCCAGAAAGAAACAGAAAATCTAAACAGACAAATTACCAGCAATGAAATTGAAGCGGTAATCAAAAAACTACCAAAGAACAAAACCCCCAGGACAGATGGATTTACCTCGGAATTTTATCAGACATACAGGGAAGACATAATACCCATTCTCATTAAAGTTTACCAAAAAATAGAGGAGGAGGGGATACTCCCAAACGCATTCTATGAAGCTAACATCACCCTAATACCAAAACCAGGCAAAGACCCCACCAAAAAAGAAAACTACAGACCAATATCCCTGATGAATGTAGATGCAAAAATACTCAACAAAATATTAGCAAACTGAATTCAAAAATACATCAAAAGGATCATACACCATGACCAAGTGGGATTCATCCCAGGGATGTAAGGATGGTACAACATTCAAAAGTCCATCAACATCATCCACCACATCAACAAAAAGAAAGACAAAAACCACATGATCATCTCCATAGATGCTGAAAAAGCATTTGACAAAGTACAACATACATTCATGATAAAAACTCTCAGCAAAATGGGAATAGAGGGCAAGTACGTCAACATAATAAAGGCCATCTATGATAAACCCACAGCCAACATTATACTGAACAGCGAGAAGCTGAAAGCATTTTCTCTGAGATCGGGAACTAGACAGGGATGCCCACTCTCTCCACTGATATTTAACATAGTACTGGAGGTCCTAGCCACGCCAATCAGACAAAACAAAGAAATACAAGGAATCCAGATTGGTAAAGAAGAAGTTAAACTATCACTGTTTGCAGATGACATGATACTGTACATAAAAACCCCTAAAGACTCCACCCCAAAACTACTAGAACTGATATTGGAATACAGCAAAGTTGCAGGATACAAAATCAACACACAGAAATCTGTGGCTTTCCTACACACTAACAATGAACCAACAGAAAGAGAAATCAGGAAAACAACTCCTTTCACAATTGCATCAAAAAAAAAAAATACCTAGGATAAAACCTAACCAAAGAAGTGAAAGACTTATACTCTGAAAACTACAAGTCACTCTTAAGAGAAATAAAAGGGGACACTAACAGATGGAAACTCATCCCATGCTCGTGGCTAGGAAGAATTAATATCGTCAAAATGGCCATCCTGCCCAAAGCAATATACAGATTTGATGCAATCCCTATGAAACTACCAGCAACATTCTTCAATGAACTGGAACAAATAATTCAAAAATTCATATGGAAACACCAAAGATCCCGAATAGCCAAAGCAATCCTGAGAAGGAAGAATAAAGTAGAGGGGATCTCACTCCCCAACTTCAAGCTCTACTATAAAGCCATAGTAATCAAGACAATTTGGTACTGGCACAAGAACAGAGCCACAGACCAATGGAACAGACTAGAGAATCCAGACATTAACCCAGACATATATGGTCAATTAATATTTGATAAAGGAGCCATGGACATACAATGGGGAAATGACAGTCTCTTCAACAGATGGTGCTGGCAAAACTGGACAGCTACATGTAGGAGAATGAAACTGGACCATTGTCTCACCCCATATACAAAAGTAAACTCAAAATGGATCAAAGACCTGAATGTAAGTCATGAAACCATTAAACTCTTGGAAGAAAACATAGGCAAAAACCTCTTAGACATAAACATGAGTGACCTCTTCTTGAACATATCTTCCTGGGCAAGGAAAACAACAGCAAAAATGAATAAGTGGGACTCTATTAAGCTGAAAAGCTTCTGTACAGCAAAAGACACCATCAGTAGAACAAAAAGGAACCCTACAGTATGGGAGAATATATTTGAAAATGACACATCCGATAAAGGCTTGACGTCCAGAATATATAAAGAGCTCACACACCTCAACAAACAGAAAAAACAAATAACCCAATTAAAAAATGGGCAGAGGAACTGAACAGACAGTTCTCCAAAAAAGAAATACAGATGACCAACAGACACATGAAAAGATGCTCCACATCACTAATTATCAGAGAAATGCAAATTAAAACTACAATGAGGTATCACCTCACACCAGTAAGGATGGCTGCCATCCAAAAGACAAACAACAACAAATGTTGGCGAGGCTGTGGAGAAAGGGGAACCCTCCTACACTGCTGGTGGGAATGTAAACTTGTTCAACCATTGTGGAAAGCAGTATGGAGGTACATCAAAATGCTCAAAACAGACATACCATTTGACCCAGGAATTGCACTCCTAGGAATTTACCCTAAGAATGCAGCAATCAAGTATGAGAAAGACCAATGTACCCCTATGTTTATCGCAGCACTATTTACAATAGCCAAGAATTGGAAGCAACCTAAATGTCCATCTATAGATGAATGGATAAAGAAGATGTGGTACATATACACAATGGAATACTACTCAGCCATAAGAAAAGGGAAAATCCAACCATTTGCAGCAACATGGATGGAGCTGGAGGGTATTATGCTCAGTGAAACAAGCCAAGCGGAGAAAGAGAAATACCGAATGATTTCACTTATCTGTGGAATATAAGAACAAAGGAAAAACTGAAGGAACAAAACAGCAGCAGAATCACAGAACCCAAGAATGGACTAACAGGTACCAAAGGGAAAGCGACTGGGGAGGATGGGTGCATAGGGAGGGATAAGGGGGGAGAGAAGTAGGGGGGTATTAAGATTAGCATGCATGGTGGGGTAGGAGAAAAGGGAGGGCTGTACAACACAGAGAAGTCAAGTAGTGATTCTAAAACATTTTTCTATGCTGATGGACAGTGACTGTAAAGGGGTTTATAGGGGGGACCTGGTATAGGGGAGAGCCTAGTAAACATAATATTCGTCATGTAAGTGTAGATTAGTGATAACAAAAAAAAAAAAGGCAGTTCCTGTGTGGTAACCTCCAATGAGTTCTACACGAGTATAAAGGGCATATAAAAGTGTAGGCAAAGGGTATGTTTGTGTTTATACAGAGGATCAAAGCCTAATTGGGCTACCCCGAAAATGAACTAAGATACGATATGAAAAAGAACTTCCAACATCAGCACTCTCTGGAAGACTCATGCCAGAAGATGATCATCAAAGAACCCCAACCAAGATCCACGCACTGCTACAGCTGTAGATGCACTCATCCCACCAGTTCCTGGACTTGCCAAGGGAATGAGGAAGGAGATATCTAAGCTGGCCTGTGCATACAGTAAAACAACAAATTTGACTGGATCTATACTGTTGGAACTCAATCAAGAATTAGGAGAAGTGCAAATTGTAGCGCTCCAAAATCTTACAACTACAGACTATTTACTATTAAAAGAACATAAGGGATGTGAACATTCCCCAGGAATGGGTTGTTTTAATTTGTCTGATTTCTCTCAGATTGTTCAAGTTCAGTTGGACAATATCCACCATATCATAGATAAGTTTTCACAAATGCCTAAGGTGCCTAACTGGTTTTCTTGGTTTCACTGGAGATGGCTGGTAATTACAGGTATGCTTTGGTTATGTAACTATACTCCTATTATGTTAATGTGTGTGCGCAATTTAAGTAGTAGCTTAAAACCTATACATGCTGAAGTTACTCTACAAGAAGATATGTCAAAGAAATAATCAATCTTCCCATGTTTTCTGCCGCCTGCTACTTCTATAGCTTTTCTTCTTCCTTCCTAATTACAACCCTTAAATAGAATTCGTGCCTCATATCAAATTTACCGAGTATCATAATTCTTCCAAGTGGTAAAGATACCTCAAGACAAATGCTGGGCATAGAAGCCACAGGGCATAAATATGCAAAGATGTAAAAAGCTAACCATTTCAAACAATAAGGCTTTTCTCTCACTTACCAACTTTACATTTCCCTGTATGGCCCGGGAAGATGACTGGTTAGCCAGAGACGGGTAAGATTCCTCAAGGGAGGAACAACCTAAGACAGGCACAGTCGCAGGGGGGTCATCAGGTGAGAAATTGGGGATCAACAGAGGTGAGGCTTAGAACCTCACCCCCCCTGCTCTGAGAGAAATCTTCTGCATACGTGGATGTTTTATTGCCCTTGTCTAGCTTGGATTAACACGTACAGCCACACACCTGATCATCTACATTTGCTCTCTTACAACACTAAACTATGTTTTCTACCTTTATCTTGTATCTACCTACCACTTCAGCATTTTATTAAAATTAATAATAATAAAGAGAGAAATGTGGTATCCACATATAAATCAAGTATAAAAATCAAATGAGTATTCATATTTGAACTGACTGTTTATAGTTCATAATGCATGAGCAAAACCGAAGGTTTCTGTGATGGCTGCCCTTGTACTGTTCACCATGTAAGAACTTACTCACTATGTAAGAATTTGTTCCCCATGTAAGAACTTGTTTGTTATGCCTCAGAAGATTGGAGACTGATGAAAATTAGGCTTGGGGTGGATTAATGATTGTGCATTGAGCATTGACTCCCCTATACAGAATTTTATTGTTGTTAACAACCATTTGATCAATAAATATGAGAGATGCCCTCACAAACAAACAAAAAAAAAAGTACACACTTCCAATGGTAAAATAATAAGTAACCGGGATGTAATGAATATAGTCAAGATATTGTTACAGCTTGGTATGGTGATAGCTGGTACCTAGAATTGTCATGTATATAAATGTTGAATAAAAAAAAAAACAAGATTCAGCTGAATAAATTTAAAAGGTCTTATTGGATCTGTTCAGTGATTCATGAATTAGGCAGCATCCAATCTAACAGAAAGAAAGGAACTCTGTACAAAATGAAAACCTTTTTTATGGGAAGAAGGGAGCAAGAACAAAGAAGTTTTACTAGGCAAAAAAGTGGGTTGGTTATTGCAAGGTTACTTTCCTTCAGGGAATGGCAGGAGTCCATCAGGCAGATTACCTAACTAGAGTTGATCAGGAGATTATTGATTGACTGGTTTAAAATTTCATTTATGGGAGAGTTGAAACTATAATTACGTCTGCATTTAGTGATTGTAGGGCTTAGCATAAGTGACTCTATTTTGGTCCTGTTGTCTTGTTTACAACCCTGCATAGGTTAGCAAGGCAAATGTGTTATATTCTGCCTCTTGCCCATGGCCAAATGTGAGTACTAAATATTTCATGGAGTGAGATATATTGGGCACAAACTCTATGAACTCACATCTAACATCCATCCAATCAAAACCCACACAGTTTGTCCAGGACAAGGGTGGTGAGGCTAGAAGTGGGACTCCATCCACTGTGAATGTGAAAGTCAAACCAAATCAGTGAAAAGAGTTGGCTTATCCTAAAAAAACACTTCAATATGCTCTGCATAAAGTACATTTACAATGGTCAAAGAAATAAATGTAAACAAGAAGCAAACTATAAAGAGGTTATGTAAATATTCACCTCCCAAAAAAAGATTTCCTGAGTGTACTAGGTAGAGGACTATTTCAAAGAATATCATTCTCAAAGCTAGTACCAGAGTTATGAATTACAGTTAGATTTTTTCTCTTTGCCTCCCAAGAAGCAACCTCATTAGCTGATAGTAAAAAATTTAGTATCTAAAGCATAACTGAGTGTATACATCAAAGAAACTGTTAATGACTTCATGAAGTGCTCTGTTCCTTAAGCAGAAATGTGAGTCCACATGAACAAGTCAGATTTCACAGATGAACTATAAGTAATCCAATAAATTGAAATAATGTTATAAGATAGGAGTACTTGATATATTATGACCTCGACAGGGATTATTTATTATTATGATATGGTTTAAAATATACTCCAAAGGGAGAAAAGTGAAAGGCAATCCATTTGCTCATACATAATTTATGCAAAATGTCAAACCAAATGAGCCTAAATAATTGAGAGTACTTAAAATTGCAAAGAGTTCTAAGAGTAAAGAACACTAGGGAACTCTGAATGGAGAAACAAAAACTTTGGCAAAAACGCTAGTAAGTAGAAGAGTTAATAACAGTTGACAGTTATGGAGTACTTAACCTGTTTCAGGCACTTTTTGAAGCAGTATATATACAGCATCTCTTTTCATCATCAAAACAATCTTATGTGGTAGATACTCTTGGTAGTTTTATTATATAGATGGGGAAATTCAAACACAGAGAGAGACTAAGTAACCTGTTCAAGGTCATGCAGTAAGTGACAAAGTCAAACACTGACAGTCTGCTTCCACATTTGACAAGTAGTCAAATGCTGAGCTGTGGGAGAGCAGTTAGGAGGCCCAAGTCAAACTGGAAGGTAATGAGTGCTAAATGATGATAGATGTCACAGAAATTTAGAGGATTTATAATAGATTTTGCAGAAGAAGCCTCAGAAGAATGTGATAACTGACTATCTATGAAGGATTAGAAAGAGTTGTTTAAGTGACTGAGATTTTAAGTCTGAGTGATTTGGTGGTGATACTAACTAACCTAAGAAAAAGGAACTGCAGCTGGTTTATGAGGAAAGAGGAGTTTGGTTTTATATGCATAAAATCGAGATATCTGAGGATATATTGTGTATATATAAATGCCAAGAAAGCCAATGAAAATACAGGCCTGGATTTTTAAAAAGGCTATGGACACAATTGTGGGAATATATATTTATAGCAAATTGATCTGGGGATTGAATCTTTGTTCTAATAAGGAGTGAATATGAGATGAGTCGGAGAAGTAAACTTTATCAGTGTTTATCAGCAAGGTAATGGGAGAAATAGGAGAGCTCAGTGTTCTAGAAACCAAGAAAAGGAACATTTCCCAGCAGAAGAGGTATTCCAAAATGTAGTGTTACAAAGGAACTGAGCAGGATGAGAACTGAGAAGATGTCATTGTATTATCAGAACAGTTTGAAAGAGTATTTTCTTTAGAGTGGTGTGGGCAGAAGACATATTAGAAGTCACTGAGAACAGAGAAATATTAGTGGAGATAAGAGATGATATATAACTCTTTCAATACATTCATTCAGAAAGGAAAAGTGAATGATAAAGCATAGTTTTAGGAAGAAAATGAAGTCAAATAAGGACTTCTTTAGGCACATGTGTAGACAGAGATAAAGGAACTAGTGCAGAGAAGTAGTCAAAATAAAAGATAGAAGAAACCATTTATTTCCTTTCCTAAGAAGAGATGAGGGTAGGTCACAAGAATGTAAAGACCTAAGACGATGACATCAAGATCAATGCTATCCAAATGCCAGCTCACCAACTGATTCCACAAAGATAGCATCAGAATCATCCCAGGAGCTCATTAAAAGTGTTGATTCCTGGGCTTAGCCCTCACGGGTCCAAATTCCTTAGGCTAGAATTCCTAGCCTAGAAATCTGTATATTTAAATCACTGCTTAAGCAACAGTATTGCATAGCTATGGAGCAGTGGTCCTCACCCAGATCTGACCAGTGTCTCCTTGTCTTAACAAATATTTTGTAATGCCTTCTTCTTGAAAACCATAAGTAACTCATTGACACACAAATTTCAAAATGCCAACATAATGGCATAACTAAAACACAAAAGAGAAATACCAGGAAAGGACATCATAATATGATAATATGTAAATACAATACATCACCTATTTCACTATGTGAATGTTTGGGCATGAATACACAAAAAGACATAATGAAGTACTCAGATGTCTGTACCTACTGAAAATGAAGAAGTTTGGATTTGAGATAAGACGATATTGAACTGAATCTTTTCACTACTGTTTATTTATATTTGATACTTTAAAATAAGGGCTATCAAAATATATCCATAGAATTACAATGACTGTGACAAAATTTCATTGAATGTGTCACTACAAATGCAGAGGAATACAGGGGTATTGTATTAACCACTCAAAGACTACAAGTGGGCAATGATTTTTGGAAATGGTAAACAGCCCTGCATGAAGTTCTGAACAAAACAAAGCAATTTATATGGTAGTTCATTTATATGGTAGTTGCATTTCTGGAAAAGTCGGTGTGTATTAAAACCGTACAAAAAATACTTTGCATTCATACGAAAAATGGAGTCATATTCTAGGCCCAGATAATTTTGGATTTTCCCTTCACAAACGTCTGAGGCAGGCATTTGAAAGTCACATGGGATACAGGGAAAATCTTCACTGTATGGGCTTTTCCCATGCATTGCAAGGTATCTGGTATCACTGGTCCCCACCCATTAAATGCCAATATCATCCTCAAGCATGTGACAACCAAAAGAAAATGCCATTCCTTCCATTTATAAAACATCCCCTAGGAATGGTGCTGCCCACCTAGGTAACCACGGCTCCAAGAGAGGATAACAGTCTGCAAGATTAAGTGCCTTCAAGTACTTAACAGATCATACAGATGTGGGAAATGCATGATTATTAAGCAATAGTGTTTGTGGGGCCTGTGAAGAACTAGAGAAAATGGGCTTCACCTCAAGTTGTTTACATTAAAAAGAAGTTTTCAACATTTATATCAGCAAATGTGCTTACTTTTCAAATGAATGAATTTAACTTGTAATATAAGGCTAGCCTTTGTGTAGTCTTGTGTCACATTTGCACATTTAACAAAAAGCAATCCTTAAACATAAGAATTTATTCTTTAAGAAAAGTTTCCAAGCATCAGCCAGAAATGAGCTTTTCAACATGAGGGTTTGATATTTAGGAATTGTGACTAGCTATGTTCCAATCAAACTGATTAAAATAGACTAGAGTACATATGGGTAGCTATTATTTTGTCAAGTTTTTATTCCAGGGGTGTTTGTATGTGTGTCGTGGGGGTCATGTATATATTGGACATGATATAAACTGTATTTTACTTGGAGTCTTAGTAAAAACAAGTTTAGAAAACACTGGAACAGATGATAAGGTGAGGATCTGGGGTGCAGGAAGATCTTTCCCAACAACACTGCAGCCACCCCACAAAGTGGTCTTCTTTGGCGTATTTGTTAGAGGTAGATTTGGAGTGAAAGATAATAGGATTTGAGTTCCAGCCGTACCACTCAGGTGTGCAACTATAGGAAAGTTGCTTAAATTCTCTTAGGCTCAGTTTCCTTATATGTAGATTGAAGATAGTAATGTACTATAAGATTTTTGTAATAATTAAATGAAATAATATATGTAAAATGCTTACTATGTTATTTGACATATAGTAAGCAATCAGTAGCAACTGGTATTATTATTTTAATAATCACCCACATATAAAGTTTGCCTTGCAGCACAGCAAAATATGTGATATAAATGTCACGTGTTTATGTATCAAATGTTTTCCTCCTTTTCTAGAGATATTCTTTGAAATGTCTGAAGCCATCATATTTGTATTATTCATCTGTTGCTGTGTAACAAATTACTCTAAAATTTAGCAACCTAAGACAACAAATATTTATTATCTCATAGTTTCTGAGAATCAGGAAAATGGGATCAGCATAGGTGGGTGGCTCTGGCTCAAGGTTTCCCATAAAATGACAGTCAAGCTATGACCTGTGATGCACTCTAAAAGGGCTCAAGTATTCACTGAAAATCACACTTATGTGACTACTGGCAGGAGTCTCAGCACCTTGCAACATGGGCCTCTCCATAGGTCTTCACATGACATGGCCTCCCCCAGAGTATGTGAACCTGGATAGAGATAGACAGACAGAGAGACCAAAGATAGAAATCACAGTCTCATATAACTTCTTCTTTGAAGTGACAAAATATCACTTCTGTCATATGCTATTGGTCACAAAGTCTAACACTGGTACCATATGAGGAGACTACATGCCAGTATGAATACCAAGAAGCAGGAATTATCATTGGCAGGCATTTTGAGACTGGCTATCACAATATTATTGAATATTTGTCCTCTTCAGGTAAATATTTAATGCAAATATGATATTGTTCCAAACATAAGGAATTATCACTCACTGCCTAAGTTAGCATTAATATAAATTTGAGGAGTCACTGAATTTGTTAATGATGCATGGCACCAGCTTACTTAATAAATCATATTTAACTATCAGGAAAATTTTGCCTAATCTTAGTGTGTTACCTCAAAAAATTAAACTTCAATAAAGGCCGTTCAAATATGCCTCCATGTTTTCCACAACATACTATTTGACTCTATTTTCTATAGAAAAATGATTTCCTCTGTATATACCTTATTACATTCTAAAAATAAATGTTTGAAGGAAGCCTGCCTTTTCCAGGCATACAGTCAGATGATAATTTAGAGTTAAGACTTCAAAAGCAAAAATAAATGGGATCTTTTATTAGCATAAACCTTTTCAAAGCTGATGAAAGTAGAATGCAAAGTGTCAATATCCTTAATGCCAAATATTTGATGAATTACAATACATTAAAATAATTGCAAAAGATGATTTTAATCATAATATAAAAATGAAGTTCCTTATTCAGATAATGTTAATGAGAACAAATAACCAAAATCAAGCTAGAAGATCAATGTCTTCCTTATCAAACAAATAAAAAAACACACTTATTTCTAAGGAAGGTGTCACCTAAGAAAATGCTTGTATGTATTTTTAAAATTTGACCTTTATTTTAATGTAAAGTTTATTTTGTCTTCAATATCAATCATTGTATGCTTCAGATTTTCTCTTGAGTTCATTCATGTTTTTAAAGTAATAGATCAGTTTTGGCCTTTGGCAAAATAATGTAATTAACTCTTCCCTCCCCATCTGATCTCTCCTTCCCTTCCCCCGTGTCTGTTTTCTCAGTCTGCACTTTCTAGTTGCTACACTTGTCCCATTAGAATATCTCCTGACACTCTCTCACAATGAGGCATAAATGAGTGAAAAGAATTCAAAAGTACTACACATACATATATACCCTCAGGGGATAGTGTATTCATTGAGATTAATACATGTAAACCATCACAATTCTTGATACCATGTAGGTAATTAAAGATTGTGAGTTTCCCTTGTTTGCAGCTTTGATTTTCACTGCTCTGAAGAGTCAAAACTGCCTAATAGCAACTTGCACTTTTAAATAATGCTAATTTCTTGCCAGCCCCTTTGCTTAGCACATTTCTATAATCATAACCTAATTTCATTACCACAAGAACCATACAGACTAGGTGTTATTATGATCCTCATTTTGTAGATGAAGAAACTAACAATCAGAGCTTGCCACAGCCAGTAACTGGTGAAGCCAGAATCAAGATGAGGTCTTTTTGATTCCTGGATCCAGTTTCTAATCCTCTACCCTTTGTAATGCTATTCACAATGAAGATGCCCTGCAGTTCTTGGGAGTTTTGCTTTATTCTTTGGCTTTTATCCCCTTCCCATCCCCTACAAGTGTACAAATTCAACATAACACCATACAAGAGCCAGTGTAACTGCAGATACACAAGAAAATAGTGTATATTGCATACAAATTGTTTTCACCCCTTTTATTTTCCATTGCAAATCACTCAACAGATCAGGTTCACAAATGGCACACATTCCCATTGACATTGTGATTCAGGACTTGTTATTCATCCCTTTCTTTCTTGAGAAAGTGTACAGAAATACAACTGTGACAGAGTCTGCTAGTTGTCCAACAAAACCAGTCATCCTATTTGTCTATAGGACTGAGGAACAAGAATAGCTAGATGTTACATTTCCAAACCACTCTTGCAGTTAGCTGGCTAATTTTGGTCAATAGGATGTGAATCAATGTGACATGTGTAACTTCTGTGTGATTTCCAATATATGAAACAATAGCAACCTTAAATTTTCACTTCCCATTAAAGCACGAAATGCCTGAGACTTATTTTGACCATGCTGATAACGACAATTCTTTTGGGTACAGACAGGCAAACTATTTCTGTAAAGGGCCAAACAGTAAATATTTTAGGTTTTGTGGGCCACATGGGGTCTTTGTTGCAATTACTCAACCTCGCATTGTAGCACAAAAGTAGTCATAGACTGTACATACAAATGATCATGGTTGCTTGCTAGTAAAAAGGTATTTACCAAAAACAGATGGTTGGTGGGTCAAATTTGACCCTCTGGTTATGATCTGCCGATCCCTGCTCTAGGGGATAATAGAGAAACAAGATGAAAGGAACCTGAGTCCCTGAATATCCACCAGTCAGTCTGGATCATTAGTATCTAGGTTTATTGTCTTCTGTAAGCCATAAAATTTGGGGAGTCCATTAGGCTTACCTTCTGTAAGCCACAAACTTGGGGGAGTCCATTAGGTACAGCAGCTTTAACTTTATCCTAATATGGTGAGTGATAGAAAGTGATTGATTATATAAAGCATGATTCTGCAATGAAAAAATTTAGGTAAAATCACCCAATGTGCCAGTATTTTTTTATAATAAATTTGATATATAAATTAATTTAATGAAGAAATAAACAAACAAAAAATACTTGTCACATACTTTCCAAACGGATTGCCACAAATTAGGGAACCAAAATGCTGAAAGGGAAAACAGCTTTTGGATGTGATTAGCTCTACCACAGTTTCTAGAAGCCCAAATTATTAGAAAATTGGGGATCACTTTTATTTACACTTTTAAAAGGAATCAAAGCCTTTAGTTCTGCTGTTGAATTTCAGTTATAAAACAATGAATGGGTAGATGTATTGAGGGAAAACAACAGGACTCTCCACCCTCAATGCCTAAATCATGTGACAAATGCAGCGGCCTACTTTGCCTGTATGTATGGCTGTCCCTAATGAAAGTGTGCTAAAAGACCACATTAACACAATTCTACATACCAGGATCACCAACTACATATGGGGACACTTGTGTCTACCTACATTGTAGATCTTAGATTGTGCCTTCATCCCCATGTTTATTATTCACTAGACCAGTAAGTCAACAAATTGCTTTGCAAAACAAGTCTTCCTACATGGTAATAGCCTATTCCTTCTAACTTAATGGCATCTAGTTCACCATGCATAGTTGTTAAATCTAGTCATTTTTCCAAATCACTAAGGAAGCAGATTTAAAATGTATTTTCAGGTATTGCCCTCAAAGTTTCTATTACAGATAATCTAATATGAAGCCTGAAGAGTATATTTTTAGCAGCCAGATGATTATAATGTTTTTTTCCAGTAAGTCATTTATTTCCATACTAAGTTTGGGAAGCACTGGTCCAAAAAACTAAAGTAGTCTCCCCAGGCAAGGGAAACAAAAGCAAAAATAGACAAGTGGGATCTCATGAAATTAAAAAAGTTTTTGCACAACAAAGGAAACCATCAACAAAATGAAAAACCAAACTGTTTAATGGGAAAAGATATTTGCCAATGATATAACTGAAAAAGGGCTAACATCCAAAATATATAAACAACTCATAGAACTAAACACCAAAAAAACCCCAAATAATCCAATTTAAAAATGTGAAGAGGACCTGAATAGACATTTTTTTTTCCAAAGAAGAAATACAGATGGCCAACAGGCACATGAAAAGATGTTCTACATCACTAATCATCAGGGAAATGAAAATCAAAACCAGAATGAGATATCACCTTTTACCTGTCAGAGTGGCTAATATCAACAAGATGAGAAACAGTAAGTGTTGGTGAAGATGTAGAGAAAAGAGAGCCCTCCTACACTGTTGGTAGGAATATAAATTGGTGCAGCCACTACGGAAAGCAGTATAGAGGCTTCTCAAAACTAAAAGTAGAAATTCCATAAGACATAGCAATTGCACTTCTGGGAATTTACATGAAGAAAGCAAAATCAGAAGTTTGAAAAGACATGTGTACTCCTATGTTTATTGCAGCATTATTTACAACAGCCAAGATATGAAAGAACTTAAGTGTCCATTGAAAGATGAGAGGATGAAGAAGATGTCATACGTATATATGGTGGAATATTACTTAACCATAAAAAAGAATGAAATCTTGCCATTTTCAACAACATAGATGGACCTGAGGATATTATACTAACTGAAATAAATCAGACAAAGACAAATATAATATGATTTCACTTATATGTGGAATCTAAAAACCAAACCAAACAAAATGAACAAAATAGCAATAGACACAGATACAGAGAAGTGACTGGTGTTTACCCTGGGGTAAGGGTTTTAGGGGGGTGAGTGAAATAGGCGAAGGGGATAAAGAAGTACAAAATCTCAATCATAATATAAATTAGTCATGGGGATGAAAATATAGCACAGAGAATACAGTCAAAAGTTCTGTAACATCTTTCTATGTTGGCAGTAACTACACAAGTTAGGGTCAGGATTTAATAATGTATATAACTATCGAATCACTATGTTGTATACTTGAAACAAACAATATTGTATATCAACTATACTTCAATAAAACGAACAAACAAAACAGACATAGACTATAAACACAGAGTATGGACTGGTGGTTGCCATAGGTGAGAAAATATCCAAAATATCCAAATATATATATTTGAAAGTGCATAGAAGAAGTCTAGAAGAAAACACATCAATCTTTTCACAGTAGTTACCCCTTGAAAGTGGAACTGGTTAGGTCACTGGGATGCAAAGAGTTTTAATTTTTTACTATCTATACTTATGTACAGTTTGAATTTTGTTTCAAGGAGCATACATTATTTTGTGTTAAAATTAATAAAACTAATGACTTGTGATAATAGCAGTAAAAGCTATTTTTCTTTTTCTCAGATATAGTCCTTTGAGATTTAATTGCTTTTAAGAAAAGCTCAGTTTAAAAGCATTGTTTTTTTTATTTTTTTAATGTTTGCAGAGACCATTTTGGTTCAAAGTGTTTAGTACTTAGGTATAATGAATCTAAAAAGTTTGTGCTGAAGACTCCAAATACAGAACTATTATTTTCAGTTTTATGGAAATCACTAACTACAGCACATTGATATCATTTGGTAGATGCAAACCAAATCCCAATGACATTTTTTGAAGAGTGGCATAACCTTATTTGCAGCTAAAACTGAAGAGACTGACCTCTAATATATAAAGTACCTGAAATCCTCCACCAAAATAGCCGGATGGCAACAGATGTGAAATAGCATGAGGCCTACAACCAGAGTAATTCCTCCACTTTGGAGGGAGAGAGCATGCTGTGCCAGCACTTACCATACTGTGCAGTAAGATTTGATTCTAATTACACACTATGGGTTAGTGCAATAAAGGGAGTTTGTCTAAATGGGCACAGTAAGTGAACCAAGTAGAGAGAATGGAGGCCACTTTGAAAGGGGACAGGAGGTTTGAAGTTATACACAGTGATCAAGGCTAAAACTAAACCAAAGATGACAATGGAGCCATAGTCAGGCCAGGGCCACTGCTGGCTCATGTAGTGTTGTGCAAATTACTTAGAGGCTCCTGTTCCTCCAGGCAATAGAACCCCATGCCAGACTCCATTTCCCCCCTTATCCTGGTACTTTAATACACTTTAACATTCTGCACAACTAGATAGGAAGTAATCATGAGTCAGTCCCAGGAAAGCAAGGAATATGAAATTTTGATATAATAAGGCTCTAGTAGAGTTACCTACTTCTGATGTGACATTGTGCAAAGCCAGCTTGAAGCAACGTTGGGGTCAGACATGAGTAGTTCTCCTTTACAAGGCTAAGTACACCTGAAACCTTACATTAGTGAGAGCTGACATTTAAAATTAACCGTCACAGACACCACCAGAATCTGCAAGATAATAACCATAAGGTAATAGCTCCATTATCATTGCTTAGAAGTGATTATTAAACTGGACCAAATGAACTTATATTGAAACTAATATATAGATGTTCAAAATTTTATAAAAACAAACAAACTCTCCTGACAACCAAACCAAAAATATTCAGTCTAATCAGGTTAAATCACATTTTATTTTACACTATTACTGACACTAAATTTTCTACTGCACTCATGTTGATGTTGTATGTCTGCTGGTCAGTGATGAGAAAATGATAAATTAAATAAAATTTATCCATTAATCAGATATCCTAATGGCACATCCTTCAAGGCATCAGAGTGTCACATTTGTTTTCTCACACTTGCACACAATCCATGTCACTCTGAATCATTTTCATCAAACCACACTGATTAATCAATCATTTAATCAAGTGCCTTCTATATGCCCAGAAGAATGCTAAATGTTGTGGGAAATCACTGGAAGCAGAGAAAGAGAATCCTGTGTTTGAAGCTCTTGAAAACTAGTTGAGGAGACAAAACTTAACAATCATAAACAATATAAAGAAAAAGTGAACATGTGAAAGTAAATATTAAAGTGCTGAAGTCTGTGATATCAAAATGAAACAGTAAGGTCATATTTGCATGTATATATATATTAAATGAAAAAAAGAGCAAAGAAAGGAGAATTCACCAGAAAAGCCTTCACCAGAGAGGAGAGAGGACTTGAATTGAGCCTTCGAGAATAGGTTGGATAAGCTTAACTTTTCTGAGCTCGTCTTTTTGATAGCAAAAAATTGCATAGAAAATTGTATTTTTTCCCATGTCAACTACACATCAATGAAGGACTTCTAGAGAACACTAATGTGCTCCCAGCCCTCAGATGCTTTGTTTGGAAGGGGGGAAAGGGGCAAGGTCTCAGCTATTGGCACAGAAGGCTTGCTTATGCTTTGTTGAGGGAGACAATCCTAGCTTCCACTTTGCTTGGTCATTCACTTTAGATCAGTCCTGCTTCATTGTGGCTGAATAATTTAAGTAATTAGAGCATTCAGAGTCTCCACTTCCTTGTGACCAAGTCTTTTCTGCCATTTCTAAGGTTATATAACTTCTTTAATGAAAGCCTTTGGAATGGTTTGAAATTCAATATTCATTCTCTTCTATCTGCAATAAAAGCTCACTGTTTCCTTAAAGAGCAAAATAAGATACAATTTGAAAAGGCTGATCACAGTATTCCATTTTTCAATTACTTTTGCAATAATTATCCATCCCAGTTCTTGTATCTTGCAACTGTGTAATAGAAGGCATGCTCCTTAATTACCACAGGGTATTTATGCTTGATAATTGAGCAGTTGTATAACTAAAGACGTAAGCATATACTGAAGATAGGAATCATTTATTAAAATGACTAGAAAGGACAATCATAAATTTCTAACTTCTTACGGTATCCCACTTCTTCAACCATGGGTTTCCATTTTCACTGCTCTTTAGCACCAATTGTAAATGCCATGCAGAAATATACAACAGGGCCGGGTAGGCCTGCGGGCGGCGGCGAGGCCGCTCTCCGCTGCTTCTACGCCCGCCCGTGCCGTGCCGCCGCTGGGGCTGCCTGGGACTCGCAACGAAAGGAGGGGGGTTGGTTCTGCAGCTTGGCACGCTGCCAGGCACTCTGGACAGATACCTCCCCGCTGTGCACAGAGACCCATACATGTGCTCATTGCAGGATTCTGGTCACCAGGCGAGATCGAAGCCACGGTCTTTTCTTTCCGGCTCTGTATTTAGCCATCGTGCTGCACCGAGCCGTGAATCAATTCAGGCCACAGGACTCGCCTGTCCGTCTACCTTCTGCCAAGCATGGAGCGTGACAGAAAGAAAAACTCCATCTCGGTAGTCAGGAGCCTTTGCTCCACTGCAAGTGCCAGTCTAACAAACAACTGATCATGACAGTTTTTAGAAGAGCCCTCAGGTGCCCTTCTTCACTCTTGGTGGTGCTCTGTAAAATCATCTTGAGAAGCTTTATAATGCTTTAACTCCTTTGTTCAAGAACCGTCTATTGTTCCCTGTTGGTAGTCCATAGGGACTTCTTCCTGACTGACAAGGTCCTTCATCACTTGACCCCATTGCTGAGATTCCCTAATAAAGGCAATCTACCAAGTTGACTTGTCTCTTCACACATTCCTTGCCCACTACCACCTTTATTTTTCTTCCACTCTTAGAATTACCTAATTAAATATTTCTAATTTATTAATCCAAGAAATTGAGATCCAGGTAAAGCAATTGAGGAGAAAAAAAGAGTTGAAAAAAGAAAAGGGTCTACGTGAACTAGTATGTGAAACTAGCACGTGTCATTCTCTATACACCTGCTAAGACTGACAACAGGGCAATACTCAGGCACTGCCCCTGCCTTCAAGGAGCTTACCTCCTCAAAGAAAAATAACAGTATAATCAAAGTTGTAGAAATGTTCATGTTATTTCATTTATTAATATCACTCATGAAAATTAATCCCCAGAAATTATTGTCTCTGGCTTTCTGGCACAAAATATATGCTCACAACATTATTACTGAACCCAAAGGAGAATAATCCAAAAGAATTTTTAAAGTTAGTTGTATGAAGCAAAAGTAAAACTGTTCTTTGAATTATTATTCACTAATCAGGGTATCAACTTTTTTTTATTATCATGATACACTTCTCAAGCACTTGCATAGGAGTTTACAAAGAGGTGGGCACTTTGCATATATTAGTTTATTCCATTATCACAATAACCTATAGGTACTATTGTAAACTCCAATTTATAGATGAGAATCAGAAAAGTTGTATCTTGCCGAAGGCTACAAGCCTACAAATAGAGAATGCAAGATGAGAACTGAGGAAGTCAGTTTTTTTATTCTTAACCTATACACAGTCTCTTAGCTATCATGTAGTCTCATGTGCTTCCTAGAAGTCATGACTGTGTGTCAGGCACATGCTGGTGATCCAAAATTGAACCAGATATAGTACTGGAAGTTGACAGGCTACTCATAACTTAATGAGGATGACAGGCATCTTGACCAATCGTTGTAGTATTATATATTATAATTTGAAGACAACATAAATGGTTGAGAATAAAAATGATCAGAAAACTAATGCTGTATATTCATACAATAAAGTGTCTGCTGTCACAGTTAATATACTATGAAAATATGTCTACAAAGGAAAAGGCTTACAATGTAATTAATAAGGTTTTATAAAAGTTATGAGAACATGGACAGTAATTAAAAGGAATGTGGAGCATTATAATGTGTTAAGATTATGGGAGTGTAAATATACTTTTACCTTTTAAAATTTGCTTTACTATCAAAACATTGTAACAAAAAAAAATTTGAACTCATTTACTAGACATTCAATGAACAATTGTCCCCTAAATGAATGAATGAATGAAGTTGCAAACTTATTGGTGTCAGTGCCTGACAGTGTTGGGTGTGTATAAGATGCTCAATTAAATGTTTTTAAATTGAAAAAATACAATAGCTAGTATCTTTTTAGGGCTAAATATATACCAATAGAATCAGAGAACATCATCACTGGAGGACATATTAGAGATGATCCTTCATGTTACAGAAGAAATAGCCAAAGAGGAGAAAACTAGCTATTGGCAGAATCAGAAATCAAATTCGTGTCTCCTGATATGAGTTAATCTAGAGTTTTGTTTTGTTTTTTTCAAAGAGGGAGGTTAAATTTAGAAGAGAAGAAACTTTGGCAACCTGGAAAATGCCACCAAGGTTCTACCAGGCATCAAAACTCTGAAAACCTTGGTGCCAGCTTAAGGCTGATCTGCCAGCACCAAGATACCCTGCAAGAGTTCTTGGTATAAGTCTACAGCCAAGCTCAGTGGTAGTCTATAGGAAATACCTACATACTCACCAGCTTCTGTAGTTAATCTAAAATATGCTGTGCTTCCTCCCCATTGTAGCTCCCAACTCAGGCCTGCACTCACACACTGCTAACACTCCAAAGCTACCTTTTTGTAACCTACATGGTCACTGATAATTGTTGAGATATACTATATAAATATTGAGGATGAAATTACAGCAGGGAAAGTTTTAATAACTAAAAATTGATTAGCATGCCTCCTACACTGCCAGTGGGAATGAAACTAATTCAACCATTGTGGAAAGCAGTATGGGGGTTCCTCAAAAAACTTAAAATAGAAAGCAGGGGCCCAGTTTGAAAAAGACATATGCACCCCTATGTTTGTCGCAGCACTATTTACAATAGCCAAGAAATGGAAGCAACCTAAGTGTCCATCAGTAGATGAATGGATAAAGAAGAGGTGGTACATATACACAATGGAATATTATTCAGCCATAAGAAGAAAACAAATCCTACCATTTGCAACAACATGGATGGAGCTAGAGGGTATTATGCTCAGTGAAATGAGCCAGGTGGAGAAAGACAAGTATCAAATTATTTCACTCATATGTGGAGTATAAGAACAAAGAAAAACTGAAGGAACAAAACAGCATCAGACTCACAAAACCCAAGGATGGACTATCAGTTACCAAAGGGAACGGGACTGGGGAGGATGGGTGGGAAGGGAGAGAAAAGGGGGGAAAAGGGTCATTACGATTAGCATGTATAATGTAGTGGTAGTGGGGGGACTCCGGGAAGGCAGTATAACACAGGAAAGAGAAGTAGTGATTCTATAGCATCTTACTACACTGATAGACAGTGACTGTAATGGGGTATGTGGTGGGGACTTGATAATGGGAGGAATCTAGTAACCACAATGTTGCTCATGTGATTGAATATTAATGATACCAAAATTTAAAAAAAAAAGAAGATCAGCATCGGTGATAGGCCCAGAATAGCACTAAAATATTAACCAAAAGCCATATTGAAAAAGACCCAGTAATGGAATTAGAAAATTCATGATTTTTCTCAAGATTCAGTATCCAGCATAGTGCTCTGTACATTAACAGGTGCTTGATATATAATTTTAGAATGAATAAAATCTCTAGTAAGCCATGTATAAAAGGATGTTGCATTGGAATATGTATTAGATTTCAGAGTTATAGTGACTCAAGGGGTAAAGAATTTGTTTAAAGTGGAGGATAAAGGTAAAATGGTAAGACAGGCATATAAATAAACACACCAGTTATCAGATTAAAGAGAACTGAGTACTTCTCTTGGATAGCATTTAGAATCAAATAATAAGTTGGATTTGTGATGCTATGAAAGTGTAAAAACAATTACTAGTAATTGATTGAAATAGGCCATCACAGGTTATAATAATCTGAACTTCAAAGTAAAGCATAAACCCTAAAAATTATACTTTAATAATCATAACTGTAAATATAGATGCATCAGCTGATATTGTGATTTTAACATATATATACAAGGTATAAACTTTGCCTTCACACTCACCCCTAATGTGTGGGATTTAATAAGCAACTCAACGAGAGCAATAAAACCTCATTTTCTACCTCCTCCTCCTCTTATCATAGGGAATCCTTCTGGAATGACCAGAGATTCATGGGAAGTGCAAGAAAAGTCCCATCATTCATCCATATGGGGAATAACTACCTGATTCCTGGATACAACTTTTGTAAGGGCCAGAAATAACAGCAGCATCAGAACATGTGAGGCCTATGCCTTCTCTGTATAACATATCAACATCACAGAGGAAAAATTTAAGTCAAAAGTATATGGAAGTTTTACAAACTGTAAAATAAGGGACATGGTACTATTTGACTTGTGACTGTCACAAAATTTTTCATTTAGAGAACATAAACAAATTGTAAGAGAACTATTTCATAGAAAGATATATTCTTAATATATCTACATTATCTTTCCAACCATTTATAACAGAGTCAGGGATTGTCTTAGTTGAAGGAGACTGTATTTCCCCAGATCAAGGCTTTGAGAAGGCTCTTAGGAGGCAGATAAAGCTCATAATGCATATTGTTACAAGCTATGAAATCTGACCATACCCCGTGGTTGACAAGTTTTTTTATCCTACCTTCCAATATACAGGATTCTGTACTAATATTGAAGGCCCAAAGAGGTGGCCAAAGGGTCCTAAATCAAGCCCTTTCCAACTCTATGGTCTCTCAATCACTTACTTAATAAAATGTTATTGAACACTTATTATTTGCCAGTTACTATATCTATAGCCTTTGACAATTACAACAGATTCTGTAAAGTACTTTACCACTATGAGTAATAAGACCAATAATGAAGGGGTAGCAGTTACTTGTAGAAGGCTTTTCCCATGGCTCTATCAGGAAAGGCAAGAGTGTCTGGCTATACAAGCAATTTCAAATCACCTTGCTCATATTAAATTGGCCAAATTGGTCATAACAATTCATCTGGCCAAGAATAATAACACTGGAGAAAGGAAATTACTCCTCCAGTGGAAGAAGACTGGGTGATAAATTTTGCTGACCAATCATCATATCTTCTGCATAGGATATTGTAGTAAACTGTGAATACAGAGGTTTCTTCAGCTAGGATGACTTGGGACAAACCCTCCAAGGAGGTAATATTTGAGTTGATCTACAATGCTGAAAAGGAGAGTAAGCCATGGAACTATTTGGAGGAAGAGCGCTTCAGACAGAAGAAACAACAAATTCAAATACTCTGAAACAGAAAACAGCTGTGTGTGTATGTTCAAACATAGAAAGGTCAACAGAATGGCTGGAAGGTAGGACATGAGGGGAATGACAGAAAGATAAATCAGATAAGTAGACAAATGTAAATCTTATAAGGTCTCTATAAAGAGTTTGGACTTTATTATAAATGGTTTGGGGAGTCATTGGAGATTTGTTTGCTTTTTAATGAAAAATTCCTATAGATATATAACAGAATAATATAATAAACCCCATATGACCATCACCCAAATTCATTAATTATCAATATTTTCTCACATTTGCTGCATCTGTCCTCCTTTTTTCTTTGTGTAAGTATTGAAAACAAATCCCAGACTTCATGTTTTTTCAACTCTATATACATAATTCAGTATGCACCTCTGAGAAGTGTGGATATTTTCTTACATAGCCACTGTGCTATTATCACACATAACATAGGTAACAATTAGCTTTTTGGTTTTGTCTAATAACTAACCCATAATCAAATTTATCCAATTATGTCACAAGTATCTTTTCACCATTGGTTTATTCAAAGCAGGATTCAAACAAGTTCTGCACATTACATTTGTTGTTGTTCCTTCTTCACTCTAAAACAGCCCCCTCCTTTTCTTTGTTTCATTGACTTGTAAGGGAATATAAGTCCATTCTCCTGAAGAATGCCCTGGAATAGTGGATTCACTTCCTTGAGATGCTGTTTAAGTTGTTTATCTAACTCCCATATTTCTTTAAATGGAAGCTACTCCTTAATTAGATTCAAGTTCAACTTTTAGATTAAAAAAATAGATACAAACTGTGCTGTGTGTTTCATCTTGAGGGGACATTCAATTTTGGGGTGTCATTTTTAGTGACTGATCAGTAGATTAATATGGTGGCACTGTGATCCCTCCATTGTAAAGTTCCCTATAAATCTTTTACTCAATGCTTCCATCCATTAAAGATCACCGTCTAAATCAAGTATCTCCTTAAGTGTTGCACAGGAGTGATTTTCTAATCCTTCATTCTATCCCTACCAACTAGGTGGAATTTTTAGCTAGAAAAGGAGAAATTTCACTCATCAACTACAGCTATTTTAGTAGCCTAAAATGAAGTCAGCAGGTTTTAAAGAGGGGAGTGATACTTCATTTACTCTTTAGAAAGATGCATGGTGGGCTGCAGAAGAGGTGGTATAAAGGTAGGAAAACTAGTTAGAGAGGTGGAGCAAGGTCCAAGTAGGGGATAATGCTATCCTGGAAATGTTTTAGCACTGGACATGGGAGACGTGGTCATAATTAAGATATATGTTGGAAATAAATCTAAGAGGACTTGTTGAAGGGTTGGATGTGCACTGTGAAGGAACGAAAAAAATCAAGAATGCCTTCTAGGTTTTTGGCTTAGAAAGATGGTGTCATTTACTAAAATGAGAAATGTTTAAAATAGTGGAAAATAGATTTGTAAAGGGTACGATGGAAAGCTCTGTTTGACCATATTCAGTTTGTTATGACCATTAGATACCTAAGTGGAGATGTTGAGTAAGCAATGATACCTAAAGTTCAGGTCAGGGCCAGAGATGTACATTTTAGAAAAGCTTTTATTGTAGTATTATATATACCCAGTAAAGTGTACATATTTTAAGTACTCAATGAATTTTCAAGAATTCCAATATAACCGACACCAGGATCAACAAACAACGTGACTAGCAGTATCATGTGCCCCTACTCACTCCAAATCAAGTGAGTATTATCTTAACATAGCCTAAATTTTTGACCTCTTATATTACATAAAAACAGGGGAAAGCATGTGAGAGAAAGAAAACTCTGTAAGTCATATTTTACTTTTCCCTTAGAACTAAGCAAAAATCCTTTTCAGTTCTTCCTCAAACTGATTTACTCACACATGTAAACATTCTCACATCACAATTCTATCAATATGGGCTTACAAGTAAAATCATCTAGAATTTGACTGTTGAGCTGGATTCATATACATTCATTGTCAAACCAGTATCTAGACACTAATAAGCCACTCACTTGCACTTAATAAAAAAGTTGTTTTTTTATCTATCAGAGTAATAACAGCTTTTCAGAAGAGAAGAATGGATGTAGACAAGGAAAGGCAGTTTTTAGTGATACAAATTCAGTTTCTTCTACAACTTCCCTTGACTTAATGAATAGTACACGTTATGGATAGAGAGCTGATGTAGGTATTCAAATAAAGGAACATCTGCTCTGTTTTATGCCTAAGACAGGTAGTCATGACTAGAATGTGGAATCAATATAAAAGCCCAAAAGATGCTCTTCAAATATGTACTTCTTCTTTGCTCACAGCTATATACACAATGACAAGCCATCAATTGACAAATAAAAATTCAGTCAAGCCTGTTGTCATCATATAGACCATCAGACATAGTCTGAAATGAGCCATTTAATTATCCTCAATTCATGGTCTTCACTGACAACTGAATGCTCCATTATTATGCATTATTAGTGAGCTGAGAGTAGAGTTAAAGAAGCAACTTATGAGAAGATTGCTTTAATGAAAGAAAAATAATAATCTCATTTAATATTTTCAGGCTATGGGCCATATTCATATCAAGCACTTTCATTGAATTACTGGATCCACATACTGTTACAGACTGTTCAAAAAAGATGGAAACGAAAGGCTTCTCACCTTCCCATCTGTACATCTTTGCTCATGGTGTGTCATCTCTGTGAAATTCCACCCTCATTTTTGCAGATTGAATCCTTTTCTTCCTTTGAGTTCCAGATTCAATGCAATCATCTCAATGGCCTCTGCATCAGTGGGTATGTATCCTTCTTCCTCTGAATTTCCATGCACATGTTTTAACATCTCTATGGCACTTACACTTCCTAAAATATTATGACATTTTGGAGAGAGTTCTTATTCACCCTACTAGATTTTAAACTTTTTTTGATGAATAATACATATTAATCGTGTTTATCCCACAACATCTAGCTCAGTGCTTTACACATAGTGGGTCTTCGATAATTATTCACTGAGACAATGAAGTACATTTCATTCTACAAAAATCAAAATTTTCCTCATTTTGTGTTTTAAATATTGTCTAGATAGTAATTTACACTTCACCTATGACAGATGAATTTCAGTCTTCTTTAAAACAACACAATTTAAGCTAGAAGCCTATATCTGTCTCTTTTTCAGTTATACTTTAGCCTTTCATTTTTTCAGGCTGCCAAAAACCCTGTTTGAATTTTCAAGATGACCATCACATATGTTTCGTGTGTGATCAAAGGGGAGGAAAAAATGAAGCCATAGTTCACACATATAGGACTTAGTATCATAGTTCAGAATATTTTGTTACCTACCTCTGGTCCACCTGTAACACCTCTGAGTGAGATGATTTGGCTTATGTGTGGTCAAAGTGACAGAAAAGACATAAATAACTTTATATACTGTCAACTCAATATTTTATCACTGATAATTACCTATCATTCCATATATGTCAGCTTTATGAATATTGAAATAAGATAGCAATGGACTAATATCCTGTGCTTTCATGCTCCTGTACTTTATTTACTCTTTTTCTTCTCTCTGAAACATACTTATGTCCAAACCATGTCCAAATATTTACCCACCATGTGTCGAATACTCTTTTGCCTATGATGTCCCCCCTGATCTTCCCTCTTTTAACTCTCATGGCACATTATCTGTGTCCTTTCTGAATTTTTAATTTTTACCTTATATTAAAGTTATTTATATACACACATTATATTCCCTACTAAATGGCTCCTTGAAGTCAGTCCTGACATGGCTTGTATGCCTATGTGCCTAGTACAGTATCTTACACATAGAAACAGTTCAATAAATATATGCTCATTGAAAAATGAAAAGTTCTCCTTTTAAATAACTCATTTTAGTTCTCAAAGAATTTATATATTCTGTATCTCATTCATTCCTCCATTCATTCAGTCATTCAACCATTATATATTATCTATTATGTGCTGGACAATGTTTTACGAACATTGAACGTAGCAATAAGCAAAACAAACTACATGTTCTCATAGATGTTACATTTTAGTGAGGAAAGACAGAAAACAAATAAATATATAATATTCCAGGTTGTAATAAATGGTGTGAGGAACAATAAAACCAGGGTAAAGGAAGGGAGGGAGAACTGATAAGGTATCACTAAAAATAAGTTGGTCAGGTAGTGAACAGCATGGTTACTATAGTTAATAATCCTATATTGTATATTTGAAAGTTGCTAAGACAGTAGACTTTAAAAATTCTCATCACAAGGAAAAAAATGTATAAATGTATGGTTATAGGTGTTGACTAGACTTATTGTGGAGATTATTTTATATTATATATAAATATTGAATCATATACACATGAAATATGGTGCTATATATCAATTATATCTCAATAAAGATAAAATAATATACATTTCTTAATAATATTTATTAGAGATATATCAAAAGTAGAGGTTTGATTGCAAATACACAAGAAGATTTGGAATCGTCAATTCCAATAAAATGAAACTAAGATTGAAAAAGTTTAAGAACCTCCATTCAATAGCACTCAGAACAATTCAGAAAATATATTCCTGGAACAAGCCAATCCAAAATCCAATTATTAGATTTGAAATATTTTCTGGAAACTTACTATCTCATTAAGAAAAGAAACATTTTCTTGATAATAGGTACATTAAAAACTCAATATGATGGACCACAAACTAATTTCACACTATTTTAATGAGTTAGAGCTACAGAAAGATGAATGCCAATTTAAGAAAAGTTTTGCTTCTCTGTTAAGGAATATCTTTCCTCTCATGAGTTCAAAGGACTCCATCTACATTTCAAAATGTATAAACGACAGAACTTGGATTAGTGCCCAGGGACAAGGGTCACCTCTAGTGCTTGAATTTATGAGGACCATGTTTGTAGTTCTAAGGAGAAACATTTTATCAGAAAAAAAATATTTGGAGAACGGGGGAAATTCTGCTTTCATGATAATACTCTATAAATTACTAAGTTTCTGTTAGGAAATATAAAGCTGATGCAATTCAAACATGATCCTTAATACTTTGTAAATGTGAACTGCACGGGTCATTTAACAAATACTGATAGACACTGGTTACTCCAGTAATGAACAGAGTCCCTAACTTAAATCAATACATGTGGTGGGTACTTTTGTCTAATCTCTGCTAAATCCTGCTTTTATACTGACTTAATCCTTTAATCAACAGCCTTTAAACTATTAGACTTGGCATTCAAAACTTTTATAATCTGATACCACTCTAAATACTCAACTTAATTATTTTCTATTCCTCAGCACCCATTATTTTCCCTGACTATTCTACTAACATGCCAGGATCATGCCTGGTTCTGTCTTAAGTTAGAGTGTTTACCTTACACAAATACCAGTCATCTTTCAAATTCTAGTTCAAGACCTATCTCCTCTACGAAACTTCTCTTAATTATTCCAGTCCTTGTTGATTCAGTTTTTGAACTCTTACAGAACTTCACATACAAAACACAATTCAGTCTTGGATTATATATCAGCTTGTACCAGGAAAATGATTTCACATGTATTCTTGCAGTGAACATTAGCTGAATATGCCTCGGGAATGCCTGGTACTATGCTAGGCACTCAACATAGGAAAGGGCATAAGATACGGCTCCTTTCTCAAGAAGCACATAGTTTACTAGGGGAGAAGGCAGATACACAAAATGTGAGAAGTAATATTACAAGGTTATAAGCAAAGTTCCATGATGACATAGACAATCAATTAATTTTGCCCTAAGGGAAGGTGTGTGGTGTGGAAGAAAAGGCTACGATTAGCATGTATAGTGTGTTGGGGGGGGCACGGGGAGAGCTGTGCAACACAGAGCAGACAAGTAGTGATTTCACAGCATCTTACTACGCTGAGGGACAGTGACTGTGAAGGGGTATGTTGGGGGGACTTGGTGAAGGGGGGAGCCTAGTAAACATAATGTTCTTCATGTAATTGCAGATTAATGACACCAAAATAAAAAAATTAATTAAAAAAAAAAGATTAAATGTGAGTTGGGATTTGAAGGATAAATTTTTTGGATTGGTAAGGGAGAAAAAAGCATTGTAGTGTTTCTACTTTCAAAAACAGCCTAGCAGATGAATTCCCCTGCCCCATGCAAAAAAACCTGTAAAACATGGTTATTCAGGAAACTGCAAATTGTGTGACAGAGCACCATTTTCCAAAATATGCTCTATGAGACAGTTTTATGCAGGGTGTTAGGAAGTATTCATCAAAAATTGATTCTGGGGTCAATAAATTGGAAAACAACTGATTTTTTTTTACTGTGAAATAGACCTCTTCATTACAGTATTTTTTTCAGTTTTAAATATACTAATATATTGCATACATTTCTAAGAAGTGAATATAGTATGCAGTACTTCCCAAACTTAAATGATCATGACAACTTTCTTTACCAAAACTAATAGAATTAAGTTTATAAGGAAAGTTCTTTGAAAAAAATTGGATTATAACATAATTTGCATTGTGAATAAGGTTAGGGTGATGAATGATGTAGTTAGAAACAGAGCTGGGGTCAGATTTTGAAGTTATCTTAACTTTCTAAAGATATTAGATTTGTTTTTTTCTGTAGGTAATAGGGAAACATCAAGTATTTTGTAAAAGGGCATTATATAATTAGTTATATAACTAATATAAAAAGATACATCCGGCTGGCCAACAGATACATGAAAAGATGCTTAACATTGCTAATTGTCAGGGAAATGCAATTTAAAACCACAATGAGGTATCACCTCACACCAGTTGGGATCGCCAACATCCAAAAGACAGGAAACAAATCCTGGCAAGGATGAGGGGAAAGGGGAACCCTCCTACACCACTGGTGATAATGTATATTAGTTCAACCATGTGGAAAGCAATATGGCATTTCCTCAAAAAACTAAAAATAGAAATAACATTTGACCCAGGAATTCCACTCCTGGGAATTTACCCAAAGAAAACAAGATCCCAGATTCAAAAAGGCATATTCACCCCTATGTTTACTATAACACTATTTACAATAGCCAAGATATGGAAGCAACCCAAGTGTCTGTCAGTAGAGGAATGGATAAAGAAGATGTGGTACATATACACAATGGAATATTATTCAGCCATAAGAAGAAAACAAATCCTACCATTTGCAACAACATGGATGGAGCTAGAGGGTATTATGCTCAGTGAAATGAGCCAGGTGGAGAAAGACAAGTATCAAATTATTTCAGTCATATGTGGAGTATAAGAACAAAGAAAAACTGAAGGAACAAAACAGCAGCAGACACACAAAACCCAAGAATGGACTAACAGTTACTAAAGGGAAAGGGACTGGGGAGAATGGGTGGGAAGGGAGGGAAAAGGGGAGAAAAGGGTCATTACAATTAGCATGTATAATGTGGTGGGGGGTACACAGGGAAGGCAGTATAACACAGGAAAGAGAAGTAGTGATTCTATAGCATCTTACTATGCTGATGGACAGTGACTGTAATGGGGCATGTGGGGGGATCTTGATGATGGGGGGAGTCTAGACAACATAATGTTGCTCATGTAATTGTAGATTAATGATACCAAAAGAAAAAAAAGTCAAAGAAACATAAATAAATAAATAAATAAATAAATAGGCCTCTGTCCACTGGGACTGAATTGCCTCACACATCCATTATAGGTGAACCTTTTCTGAAGATGTCATTGTGACAGCTAGTAGAACAGAGTGCTAAAACTACCAAACTTACAAAACAGTTTATATGAATTATTTTGTGCCTGCTTGCTAATAAATTCTTAACATAAATATAAAAAAACAATCATCATGTTATATCTCATAAACTTATACAGTGATGTATGTCAGTTATTTCTCAATAAAATTGGGAATCAAAGAAGACAGACAGTAACAAGTATTGGCAAGGATGTGGAGTTTCCTCAGAGAGAGGTGCCAGGGAACAGGGTGCACAGGCTCGCAACTGCACTTTATGCTTGCAGGCCCGGGTCCGCAAGGGGCCAAGGCAAGAGCAGTGACCTCGCCAGATATACGTCACAAAGCGTGCTCCACAACCAATAAGGGAATGAGGGGCTGGTCCATGGTTGCTGGGATATGGAGTAGCGTTCTGAGTACCTGCGGTCTTGAGAGGCAGGGCCAACCAGCACACTTTACAGCATCGCACCACAACCTGTCACTGTAACCTGTCGCACCGCATGCCTCCGCACCACAGAGCTAGGCTGGTCAGAGAAAACGCACCACAGCCAACGCCCAACATGCCGCAGCGTAGGAGCCGTCAAGCGTCATCTGGTGGCCAGAGGAGGACCCGCTCTTCCACCCGCCAAGCAGAGCTGCACCAGAGGAGGACCCGCTCTCCCACCCAACAAGCAGAGCTGCTCTTCTCCGTGAGCCAGGTGGAACGCATGCTGCAGGAGCACTACTCCTTTCAGCACATGAGCCCTCGCACACCAGTCTTCATAGCGGCCATCATCCAGGACCTAACGGCCAAGATCTTGGAGCTGGTGGGTATTGAGGCCCAGAAACATGGCAGCAGCGGCATCACACCAGAGGTCATGGACATGGTGCTCCACAGCAAACCCGCTGTTCAGCAGTCTTTACAGAGAGACTGTCTTCTCGCAGGTGGCCCCAGCTGAGCAGTAGCTTACTCAACACGATCTGAGTCCCTGGACCTCGGCCGACAGGCACCAGGTCTGCTCACAGCCGGCACAGTCCCAGACTGGTGCCTTGGGCAAAGTCATAGCCATGTTTTAAGAAAAATAAATAATAAATTTCAAAAAGTAATAAATGTTCCATGTTCATTTTGATGTTGTTAAGTTAAATGCATTTTAGTATTCTTAAGATGGCAATATTTCCCAAATTGATCTACAAGTTCAATGTAATCACTACCAAACTTCTAGCTGGCATCTTTGCAGAAATTGCTAGCTTATCCTAAAATTTATATGGAAGCACAAGAGACCCAGGATAGCTAAAACAATGCTGAAAGAGAACAACAAAAGTTGAAGTCTCACACATCCTGATTTCAAAACTCATTACAAAGCTACAGTAGTTAAGGCAGTTTGATATTGGCATAAGGATGGCCTTATAGATCCATGGAACAGAATTGAGAGACTGGAAATAAACCCATACATTTGTGGTCCATTGGTTTTCAACAAGAGTGTCAAGACCATTTAGGGGGGAAAAGATACTCTTTCCAATGAATGATGCTGGGATAACTGGATATCCACATGCAAACAGAGGAATCTGTATCCTGCTTACACACATAATAATAATAACATATTGACATAGTTAATGAAAAATTAACTCAAAATGGATTAAAGATCTACACATAAGAGCTAAAATTATAAAAATCTTAGGAGTATACAAAGGTATAAAGCTTGTGACTTTGGACTAGGCAATGGTTTCTTATCTATCACACCAAAACCATAAAAAAAAGAACAAACAAAAAGATAAATTGGAGATCATCAAAATGAAAAATGTCTGTGCTTCAGAGGACAACATCATAAAATAGAAAAGACACCCCACAGAATCAGAGAAAGTACTTAGAAATCACCTATTTGTTAAATGACTTAGATGCAGAGTATATAAATAACATCTACAGCTCAATAATACAAGGACAAATAGCCCAATTAAAAAATGGCAAAGTATCTGAATAGACATTTTTCCAAATAAGATGTACAAATAGCCAATAAGCACATAGAGCAATGCGTGACAATTATCCACCAGAGAAATTAAAATCAAAACCTAAATGAGATATCACTTCACACCCAATAGGATGGAAGTAATGAAGAAAGCAGATCTCATGGACAAAGAAATCAGAATTGTGGTTACCAGAGGCCTGGGTTGGGTGGGGAGGTCTGGAGGGTATTATGCTCAGTGAAATAAGCCAGGCAGAGAAAGACAAGTACCAAATGATTTCCCTCATTTGTGGAGTATAACAAAGAAGCAAACCTGAAGAAACAAAACAGCAGTAGAATCACAGACTTCAAGAAGGGGCTAGCAGTTACCCAAGGGGAGAGGTAGGATGGGTGCATGAGGATGGAGGGAGAAGGGGTTGAGGTGCATTATGATTAATACACATGGTGTGGGGTGGATCATGGGCAAGACAGTGTAGCACAGAGAAGACAAGTAGTGACTGTGGCATCTTACTACACTGATGGACAGTGACTGCAATGGGGTGTGAGGGGGGACTTGATAATATGGGTGAATGTAGTCACCACACTGTTTTTCATGTGAAACCTTCATAAGAGTGTATATCAATGATACCTTAATAAAAGAAAGATACATTTGGCAGCAAAATAAAGGATTCAAAGGAACAGTGTCTGGAACCAAGGATATCAATTGAGACATTACTGCAATGGGAAATAAGATGAGAGCCTGAACTAGATTAATAGCAATGATAGAAATGTTATGTTTGTCTCAAGTGAATGGTGATTATTTGAAAGCTAACACTATGTTAAGTGTTACATTTCTTACACTCCTCTCCCCCAACCACAGAATCTAGCACAGTGCTTAGAATGTCGGACATGTCTATTTTTTTGAAATGAATGTTCATTAAATACGTTCTGAGAAGTAACTGAGTGTGATAACTCTGGTTGCCTGGGGAACACAGGGCAGAAAAGAGATTATTCTTTAAAAAGACCTCTAAGTATAAACTTCATTTTTCAGGTTGTTAGTCTAAGACTATTGTAGGGTCTAGCCTCCAGACCAGCTCCAATGACCCTACCTCCTTGCAGAGTCTCAAAATATATCAGGATTCATTTGGGTGACCAACAGAATGTGGCAGAAATGATGATTATGTCACTTATGAGATTAAGTTTTAAAATCTATCTTCATCATGCATATTCTTTCTTAGATCACTCCCTCTCAGGGAAGCCAGGTGGCATGTCATGAACAGCCCTATAGAGAGACCCATATGGTAAGGAACTGAAGCCTTGGTCTACAACCATGTGACTAAGCTGGAAGTGAGAGCCATGCAAAAAGTGAATACAAGAAGCTTAGAATATCTTTACTAATATCTAATAAAATACATTTTAAAACAAAATATATTATCAGAGATGATATTATTACCATAGTAATAAAAGCATATATTCAATAGGACATAACAATTATAAGTATGCATTCATCCAATAAAAAGACTTCAAAATGCATGAAGCAAAAATGACAAAATTAAAGGGAGAAACAGACAATTCTTCAATCATAGTTGGGGATTTTAACAACCCTCTCTCAGAAATTGATAGAACAGTCAGACCAAAAATGTCAGCAAAATTAGATCTGAACTAAGCTATCAGTCACTTCAATTTAATTGAGATTTGTAGGACACACACAAAAATGACAGAATACACATTTTTTTCAAGTACACATAGTACCGTTCCATACTTATATAGTCAATTGATATTTGACACATATGTCAAGGTTATTTCATGGAGAAAAGATAGTTTGTTCAACAAATGATGTTGAATATGTACATATAGCTGTACAGAAAAAAGAATGAATCTTGACTCATTGCACACACAAAGATTAACTCAGATGGAAAGTATGTCTAAATACAAGAGCTAAAACTGTTAAAACCCTGGAAAAAATCATGGAAGAAAATTTTGTGACATTAGGTAAAATTTCTTAAACAGGATGCCAAAAATGTAAAGCATCAAAGAAAAAATATGAAATGGACTCTATCAAGATTAAAGTTTTCTCTTTGAAAAACAATTAAGAAAACAAAGAGACAAGGCACAGCCTGGGAGTAATATTTAAAAAACATGTATCTGACAAAGGGCTCTTGTATAAAGAATATATAAAGAACTCTTAGCACTCAACAACAAAAGGAACAAATAATCCAAATTTAAAAATAGGCAAAGAATTTTAATAGACATTTCTCCAAAGAAGATATACCAGTGGCCAATAAGGACATGACAAATGCTCAGCATTATTACTCATTAAGAAAATGCAAATCAAAGCTGCAATGATATACCACTATGCACCCATGAGGATGTCTAGAATCAAAATGATGAACAGTAACAAGTGTCAGTGAGGATTTGGAGCATGGCAAGAATGGAAAATGTGTATCCACTTTGCAAAACAGTCTGGTATTTCCTCAAAAAATAAGCACAGACTTACCATATGACCTAGCAATTCCACTCCTAGATATTTGCCCAAGAGAAAGACAAACATATATCTACACAAAAATATATGCATGAGTGCTCATAGCAGCTTTATTTGTAATGCTCTAAAACTGGAAATAACCCAATGTCTACCTTCATATGAATAAAAAAACTGTGATATATTCATCAATTGGAATATCATTCATCAGTAAAAAAGAGTGAACTACTGGTACATTCAACAACATGAATAAATCTCAAAATCATCATGGTAAATCGATAGTTCTCAACCTGGAGTGATTTTGATACCCAGGAAATAATTGGCAATAACTGCAGACATTTTTTATTGTCACAACTGGGGGGTGCTACTGGAGTCTAGTAGGTGGAGGTCAGCAATGATGCTCAGCATCCTAAGAAGCACAGGATAACCCCTGACAACAAAGAACTACACTGTCCAAATGTCAATAGTGTTAATGTTAAGAAACACTGTGCCAAGTGAAAAATATCAAACACAAAATATTATGTACTGTATGATTCCATTTATATGAAATTCTAGAAAAGGCAAAACTATAGTGACATAAAACAGAAAAATGGTTGCCTGGGGCCAGGGATGGAGAGAGGGAATCAAATTAAAGGGACACGAGGAAACTACTTAATGTGCTGTATGTAGTGGTGTTTGCCCAATTGTATATAATTACCAAAATTAATCAAAATGTGTGCTTAAAATTGATTGTAAAAATATTGCATGCATATTAGCCATACTTTAAACATAAGGCTATCACAATGGGGAAAAAGACAATGAAAGAGAAAGTAGGGGAACTCCAAAGTTGAGCTTTGCCAACCTTCTCAATATAACTGAGGAAAACTGACCCCCAACTGCACTGACACTTCTGTGTCACTGAGCTCTTATTCAGTGGAACATCACACCGGTGTACCTTGGTATCTTGACAAGAAAGAGTTAAATCAGTTTCCTACTGGGTTCTAGAAGGGACAATGAATAATAAAGAGGCTTTATACTCTTCTGTTTTTTCAAATTCTTCAAAGAACATTCCCATAAACAGCAAATCTGGTTTAACATTTTTCTTCCAAGTGAGAAATTTTGAGAGAATATTCACTATGGCAGGTAGAGTCGTATACACAGTACTTTTATGAATTTTTATAACCTTTACTATAGAGTTACCCTGATAAATGAATGAAACCATGCCTGGAGCTCCTGAGATCAACTTATTCCTTTGAAATTTTGGGAACACTGGAGCTCTCTTCATAACAGAGGCTTATATTTGTGCAATGGCCACAAAGGAACACCTCTTACACTTCCGTAACAAATGCTGCTTTGACTGTGAGAAGGTAGAATATTACAGTTGTTGAAATCTGATCAACAATAGGTGAGGGTTATTTCTCCTTCTGGGGTTAAATAAGAACTCTTCTTTCATTTTGAGTCTTGTTGAGACAGTTATATAGGAATAGCCCCTTGCCTCTGCTGCTTTGGAAAACATTTATTTCTCCCATATGTCTCATTAAACCCTTGGAAGAAAATCATCGTAGAAGTAATAAAAATCATTACATTCAGTTCTGTGTAGAATACTTCTTATGAAGGCAGAGAAATACATAGCCAGGTTGCCTCCAGAGTTCTTGGAGGCTCCAGAGTTCTGTTTGAATCCTGGCAATCATACTACAACTATTAAGGGGGTGTGGGGGGGAAAGCTTCAGAAAGCCCTTTTCCAGTGTTTAAACTCTGACAAGCAAGCATTTTTAATGCTGACTTAGAAAATTACTTAGAGTTACCACATTCATCCAAGTAAAAACAACCTACCCTTACATATTCCTCAGATGTCTTTGCATGTCCTTCTAGGTTGCATTTCTATTGATATGACTTGAAGGGTTTTGAATTAGGAGCTTCCAGTTAAACACTCTGGGATGATGCCACAGCTAGGAATGTTATCAGGTAAGCCAAGATGGCCAGTCTAATGACATGGAGCTGGCTTTTAGAAGTTGGCTCATAGTCATATTTAGCACTAGTCAGTCACACTAAATTAGTAAAATAATTAATTGTTCATGCCAAATAAGAAAATATTGACTGCTATATCTTGGCTTTCCTGTTGAGTTTCTAGAAATCTACACAAATTAGCCAGGATCTTTCCAGTAAGTCCTTCTGTAGGAGCCAGGGCTAGGAAAAATCATACTGAGCTACATTGCCTTACCTTCCCCACTCCCTCTACCTCCATCTAATGCCTCTCTCTATCTGCTTGGTATACAAAGTATGTTTGAACGAAGCAGAATAGTTTTTAGCTAGGATGTGGAAGGGGCTTGCTTTGGAACAGTAGAAAGTGAGAGCTTCAGGGGAAGACGATTCAGAATTATTGAAAAATAGAATGCTTTCAAAATATTATTCAGCAATTAGGTTTTACATAAATATGTATTATGCACCAGCTTTCCTAGTTACCCTACCTTGCTATAGAGAAAGTATAGGGATTGTCTATATCATCATATATAATACAGTTACTGAGCAACAAATTTTCAAAACTATTCCATTATTTTTGAATTATAATATTTTGATACCCTGAATAGTTCCAAGTACTTCCAACCTTGCAATAGCAAGAGTGAACACAGCCCTGGAACATTCTTCTTTCATGTGATTTCAATGCACTATATACGCCAAACATGCAAAAGAAGGGAAGGTTTTTGGAGAATCAGTGTTTTAGATGTCTACATGTGTCATTTTTGTTTCCATATCCTCTACTCACACTCTCTGCCATTTGAACAATCATTCTCCTGAATCACAAAGAATATTTTGCTCTATTGCCTTGTCAATGGTTCAAATCCAAGTACGCACAACTCTCCTCATTCTCTGTCTTGTTCATTCATATCCTCTGTCTTTCTTTTCTTTGCTTTCTCCTCATAAGTCTCATCACCCTCTAGATCTTCTTCCCTCAGGCCCTTACTCTCAACCAGGCAGCAAACACAGAAGATGTGAAGCTAATCTTAGTGGGCTCTTATGGGTTGTTAGGACAAGCAACCTAATGCATTTTAACACTATTCAAGAACCAGTTCCTCTTTCTATCCCAGCACATCCCTTCCTCGTCAGAATGATTCCAAAGCACAGTTTCCCTTTAGAAAGTTACTCCAATTCATCCCACCCATTCTCAAGCCTGCCAACAAAAACTCAGCATCCTCAAAATATTTCTGTGAGCATAGGCTCATAGCTACTGGCACAAAAACGAACGTCATCTCCAGATGTGACTGCAGCACCATGAGAGATTCCAATTCTGTCTTGTTAACCTACAAATGGAGTGAGCACTTTCACTTCCTGCATAATTCTACAGTCCACTCTTCAAACCAAAATGAGGTTGTTGCATACTCACACTCAGATAATATTTTTCAGTGAGAAACTAATCCCCTTAATTGTAAAGGAAAAAATGGCACTCAGTGAAAGAACAACTCAGTTACTTGGAGAGAATGTTTTAAACGCAAAACTCAAAACCAAGAAGAAAAAGCCCATTTGAAAATGATGCTTTGATATTGAGTCCATTAGCTGTCAAGTCTCATTTGTGCTGATACCAGATTTGAAGAACTCACAGATGAGATATAGAAAGTTGATTCAACGTCCATAATATGCAGACTGCTTCAGGACTTTGGGCTTTCTTTTTTAATATCAATTAATTGTTGCAGTCAGTTCTATGCCACGTACCTAAGCATACACATCCCATATTGTTATTTAACCATTCAATGTGGTTTGTTCATTTTTGTGCTTATATGTTTATTTTATATGGATAAGGTTTTGTCCCTATGTAGTCTATAATTCCCAGGTGGGTGTGTCCAATAAATAATTGAGCTGACCTGAATTGAACTGGGGGGAAAATAACATAGATAATCCCAGCTCATCCCTATTTGGCATTTTGATGTGTGTTTGTATTTCCATTTCAATAGAGATCTTTCTGGGATATTAGGACTTTGCATCATTTCAGATAATGAAGTCACATTGGGAAGAGGTGATTCTGAAGAAAATGGAAAGTAACTCAGTTTAAACTCACACTGAGGACTGAAGGAAGGACCAATCCCACACTTGGGGGCTTTTGATGATTACAGACTGAATGACTCACATCTCCCCCAGGAAATGGAAGAATGAATCACAAGGCTGTTTTAAAAGACCTCTCCTGACCCTGGAACATGGATGGGACTCTAAGGGTAGTAAGGAGGTAGGGGGAGCAGGGCACACACCCTGAAATTCCCTCTTTTCCAATATCCCCTGAACAGCATATTGAATTAGTAAAATGGAGAGTTAAAATAAATTATGACAATGTTAACAAAGGAATTAGAAAAAAAAGAAACTAGCATGGCTTTCTTTCGTGTTCTAGTCACTTAGGGGAGAATTTAAAGATTTGCTTCTGATAAGCTTTAATGCAATAACGGAGAGTTAACTCTTCCACTGATCCCACACCCATCCATCACTTGCCACACACAGACAAGCAAATCCTTCCTGAAAACCACTGCTAGATTAATCTTCTTAAGGCACTGTTTTCAGCATGTCACTCCCCTACAAGAGCATCCATCTCCCTGTAGGATCAAGTCAAAACGAATCAACTTGGCATTCCAGGTCTCCCATCAACTGGCTCCACCCTACCTATTCATTCTAACCCCCAACTAATCCCCAACATGATCACTGGCCCCAATTCTGTCAAACTGGCCTCCTTACAAATACATACCACATTCCTGCCTTCATACTTCCACTCATTCCTTTTCCCTCTATCTAAAATACTTTCTTTCCTCTCTACCATTCAAAACCCAAAATTTCCTTCTTTCAAAGCTTTAAGTTCGGAACTCCTGTTCTCCATAAGAGGTGTCCAGTCTAACCCTTTTCCTCAGTGACCAACTCCTTACTTGAAATATCTACAGCATGAATATGTGTGTCTGTACGAGATGACTTCCACATACCTTAAGGTCCTCAAGTATATGACTAGCTTCCTTAATTAGATTCTAAGCAAAAGACAAAGGACCTTTTTGTCAACACCAACATCACTTAACACAGTACTCAAGATACATATGTATCTTAATATTAATAATCAATAAACAGAAGCTTGCAGGTTCTAAAAATTCAACTCAGCGTTAATTTGACATGGCAGAGCAGGCTCGTTTGGACTTTTTTTTCTCTACATGGTTATAGCCATGTTTAAATGCCCAAATCCCTTCACTTGCTTCATTTTTCTAAGTTGAGCTCATTTTCATTTTACTTTCTTTTTAAAGAAGAACCTGCTCTTCATGTTCTATTTTTAAAGCTCTGTTTTTTAGTATGGCACTGAGAGCATGAACAACTATCAGGCCTTAAATGTTCCAATTGAGGTATTGCAATTTAATCTTTACACATATCTATAGCTCAGTAATCTAGACTGATGAAAGAGGAAGATCTATCCCACCAGGAGGCCTCGAGGAAAAGATGCTGTTCTTTAGAATTGAGTTTCACAGGGAGAATCACTTTCTCTCCCACTTGGATATAAGCTCTCCTTGAAGTCTGGAAAATGATTTCATGACTCAAAACAGACGGATTTTCTTTTCCTTTACATGTTATTCTTTACTTAGGTAAAGAACAGCTTTTTCAATTCCTTTCTTTAAACCAAGTATTTTATAAATCACACTGTTTATTTTTCTCTCTTCTGGGTATTTAGAATTCCAGTCAGAGATAATGATTATTTTACATTCTTAAAAACTAAACTCATTCATTTTCTTGTCTCTTTTAGACAGAGTACTACAGGAAGAATTTAAAATCTGCTAGGGCAGTGAGGTGATATGGCAAACAGATACCACAATGGTCTGGTTTTTAAGAGCAGGAAAACGTCCTAGAAACTCTTCAGTTTAGTGTGATCTACTTGCCCATGCCAAAATTCTACTAACTAATGCATTGGCCTCTCCAGGCATCCTCCCACAAAATGTAAGTGTCCCTGAAAGCAATAACAAATGAGTCAGTGTAAACACTATAGTTTAGACTAGTTTATCAAATATCCTTCTTAACTGATAATTAACTGTGCATTGTGGGAATGGAATTTGTAATGGTGTATTCTCTTAATTAGCCACTCTGGAAATCTCAGGATCAGCTTGGATTAGCTATGTTAGTCTTATCTTCCACATCTCCCAATACACTCACATTTTTGTAATCACTCAAATCAAATATTTTTGAAAATCATGTGATTCTGTGCCTTCATTCATCCTATTTCCTCCTCCATAGATTCCCTTTTATACCATTATACATTTCTTTATGGCCCACCTCATGTATCACATCCTTCAAGAAACTGTCTCTACATATTTTGCCTGGCAACATGCCTCATTCATCTTTCATCTCTCGTTCAAATGCTACCTCCTCTATGAAGCATTCTCTGACTTTTCCAGAGAGCTGTAGGCACTCATCCCCTAGGCTCCTACACTGTACCTTAAATTCCACCCTAGCATATTATAATATATAATTACATATATATTATAATATAATTATAATATGCTTTGCCTGTCCCCATAAGACTGAGTTCTTCAATGGCATGGACTGGACCTTATTCATCTTTGTTTTTTAGCCTATTTTTCCTGAAATACTCAATATTTGTTAAATGAATAAATCACAGGATTAGCCTAAATAGAAAATTTAACATGATATGAAGTCACTTCTACAAGTATCAGATGGTTACTTCATCTTAAACCATAAAGACTACATAATCATAGGCATGCACTTTATCAAGGTTAAATAGTAGAGCAGTTAGCTGTATGTGAAAACATCAAATTAAATATGATGTATCCTGTTATACTGAAAGTGAGTTCCTAAATATATTTCTCATGTTTGAATTTTAGTCATCCCAAGTCAGCCTTTCCTTACCTTAACTTTCAGAGCTAAAGAAAAGAGCCAGATGGAGAGCAGTGATTGTGAAATGAAACTCATTCATTTAGGCATTGAATATTTATCAAATACCTATCTATCATGTGCAAATCTACATTACTGAGCAAAACAGACATAGTCTCTCCCTGCCCTCATGAAACTTAACATCTAGTGGGGGAAAGAAAATAAATTACAGATAGTTAATAGCAGCTGATGGTAACTTTTTTTTGTATTTTCTTAATTCATTTTTTAATTAAAGTATCACTGATACACAATCTTATAAAGGTTTCACATGAGCAAAATTGTGGTTTCAACATTCACCCATATTATCAAGTATCCCCACCCCACCCAATTGCAATCACTGTCCATCAGCGTAGTAAGATGCTGTAGTCATTCCTTGTCTTCTCTGTGCTATACTGCCTTCCCTGTTGTCTACCTATATTGTGTGTGCTAATTATAATGCCCCTTAATCCCCTTCTCTCTCCCTCCCCACATACCCTCCATAACCCCTTCCCTTTGGTAACCACTAGTCCCTTCTTGGAGTCTGTGAGTCTGCTGCTGTTTTGGTCCTTCAGTTTTGATTTGTTGTTATACTCCACAAATGAGTGAAATCATTTGGTACTTGTCTTTCACCACCTGGCTTATTTCACTGTACATAATACCCTCTAGCTCCATCCATGCTGTTGCAAATGATAGGATTTGTTTTCTTTTTATGGCTGAATAATATTCCATTGTGTAGAAGTACCACATCTTCTTTATCCATTCATCTACTGATGGACACTTAGGTTGCTTCCATATCTTGGCTATTGTAAATAGTGCTGCGATAAACGTAAGGGTGCATATGCCTTTTTAAATCTGGGATCTTGTTTTCTTTGGGTAAATTCTGAGGAGTGGAATTCCTGGGTCACATGATATTTCTATTTTTACTTTTGAGGAACTTCTGTATTGCTTTCCAGAGTGGTTTAACTAGTTTACATTCCCACCAACAGTATAGGAGGGCTCCCCTTTCTCTGCAGCCTCACCAGTATTTCTTGTTTCTTGTCTTTTGGACGTTGGCCATTGTCACTGGTGTGAGGCAATATCTCATTGTCATTTTTATTTGCATTTGCCTGATAATTAGGGATGTGGAGCATCTTTTCATGTGCCTGTTGGCCATTTGAATTTCTTCTTTGGAAAAGTGTCTGTTCAGATCCTCTGCCCTTTTTTTTAATTGGGTTCCTTGCTTTTTGGGTGTTGAGGCATGGAGCTCTTTATATATTTCTGATGTTAACCCCATGTCAGATAAGTCATTTATGGATATAGTCTCCCACACTGTAGGATGCCCTTTTTTTCTGCTGATGGTGTCCTTTGCTGTACAGGAGCTTTTTAGTTTGATGTAGTCCCCTTTGTTCATTTTTGCTTTTGTTTCTCTTGCCTGAGGAGATGTGTTCAGGAAAAAGTTGCTCATGTTTATATTCAAGAGATTTTGCCTATGTTTTCTTCTAAGAATTTTATGGTTTCATGGCTTACATTCAGGTCTTTGATCCATTTCAAGCTTACTTTTGTGTATGGAGATAGACAATAATCCAGGTTCACTCTCCTACGTGTAGCTGTCCAATTTTGCAAACATCAGTTTTTGAAGAGGCTGTTGCTTCCCCATTGTATATCCATGGATCCTTTATCATATATTAATTGGCCATATACATGTGGGTTTATATCTGGGCTCTCTATTCTGTTCCATTGATCTATGGCTCTGTTCTTCTGCCCGTACAAAATTGTTTTGATTATGTGGCTTGGTAGTAGAGCTTGATGTTAGGGAGCGTAATCACCCCAGCTTTGTTCTTCCTTCTCAGGATTGCTTTGGCTATTCAGGATCTTCTGTGATTCCATATGAATTTTAGAACAATTTGTTCTAGTCTGTTGAACAATGATGATATTTTGATAGGGATTGCATTGAATCTGTAGATTGCTTTATGCAAGATGTCCATTTTGACAATATTGATTCTTCCTATCCATGACCATGGGATGTATTTCCATTTATTGGTGTCTTCTTTAATTTCTCTCATGAGTGTCTTATAGTTTTCAGGGTATAGGTCTTTCACCTCCTTGGTTAGTTTTATTCCTAGGTATTTTATTATTTGTGATACAATTTTAACCGGAGTTGTATTCCTGATTTCTCTTTATGCTAATTTGTCATTAGTATATAGAAATGCAACATATTTCTGTGTATTAATTTTGTATCCTGTAACTTTGCTGAATTCAGTTATTAGATCTAGTAGTTTTATGTGGATCCTTAGTGTTTTCTTGTAAAATATCATGTCATTTGCAAATAGAGTTTAATTTCTTTCTTACCAATTTGGATGTCTTTTATCTGTTTGTGTTATTTGATTGCTGTGGCTAGGAACTTCAGTACTATTTTGAATAAAAGTGGTGAGAGTGGGCATCCCTGCCTTGTTCCTGATCTTAGAGGAAAAGCTTTTCACTTTTCACTATTAAGTATGATGTTGGCTGTGGTTTTCTCATATATGGCCTTTATTATGTTGAGGTACCTACCCTTTATACCCATTTGGTTGAGAGTTATTATCATGAATGGATGTTGAATTTTGTGAAATGCTTTTTCAGCATCTATTGAGATGATCGAGTCATTTTTATCCTTCTTTTTCTTAATGTGGTGTATGATATTGATGGATTTACAAATATTGTATCATCCTTGCATCCCTGAAATAAATCCCACTTGATCATGATGGATGGACTTTTCTATGCACTTTGGGGTTCAGTTTGCTAATATTTTGCTAAGGATTTTTGCATCTATGTTCATCAGAGATATTCATTTGTAACTTTCATTTTTTGTGTTGTCTGTCTGGTTTCAGTATTAGCATGATGCTGGCCTCATAGAATGAGTTTGGAAGTATCCCCTCCTCTTCTATTTTTTAGAAAACTTTAAGGAAGATGGGTATTAGGTCTTCTTTAAATGTATGATAAAATTCAGCTGTGAAGCCTTTTGGGAAAGGACTTTTGTTCTTACATAGTTTTTCATTACCAATTCAATTTCATTGCTGATAATTGGTCTGTTCAGATTTTCTGTTTTTTCCTGATCAGTCTTGGAAAGTTCTATATTTCTAGAAAGTCATCTATTTTTCCTAGTTTATCCAAATGTTAGCATATCATTTTGCATAGTATTCTCTAATAATTCTTTGTATTTCTGTGGTGTCCTTAATGAGTTTTCCTTTCTCACTTCTGATTCTGTTTATGTGTGTAGCCTTTTTTGTTCTTCTAAGTCTGGCTGGGGGTATATCTATTTGGTTAATTTTCTCAAAGAACCAGCTCCTGATTTCATTAATTCTTTCTATTCTTTTGTTCTTCTCAATTTTATTTATTTATGCTCTGATCTTTATTATGTCCCTCCTTCTACTGACTTTGGGCCTCATTTGCTCTTCTTTATCTAGTTTCATTAATCGTAAGTTTAGACTGTTCATTTGGGATTGTTCTTCTTTCTTGAGGTAAGCCTGTATTGCTATACACTTTCTTCTTAGAACTGCTTTCACTGCATCAAACAGGTTTGGGCTGCTGTGTTGCTTTCAGTTGTCTCCATATATTGCTTGATCTCTGTCCTTATTTGGCCATAGATCCATTGATTATTTAGGAGCATGTTGTTAAGCCTCCATGTTTTGGGGGGCTTTTTGGTTTTCTTTGCATAACTTATTTCTAGCTTTATACCTTTGTGGTCTGAGAAGCTGGTTGGCACAATTGCAATCTTTTTTAATTTACTCAGGCTCTTTTTGTGTCCTAGTGTGATCTATTCTGGAAAATGTTCCATGTATACTTGAGAAGAATGTGTATCCCGCTACTTTTTGGGTGGAATGTTTGGTAGATGTCTGTTAGGTCTATCTATTCTAATCTGTTTTTCAGTGCCTCTGTCTCCTTAGTTATTTTCTGTCTGGTTGATCTGTCTTTTGGAGTGAGTGATGTGTTGAAGTATCCTAAAATGAATGCATTGCATTCTATTTCCCCCTTTAATTCTGTTATGATTGATTTCACATATTTAGGTGCTCCTATATTGGGTGCATAGATATTTATAATGGTTATATCCTCTTGTTGGACTGACCCCTTTATCATTATGTAATGTTCTTTTTCTCTTGTTACTTTGTTTTGAAGTCTATTTTTTCTGATATAAGTACTGCTACTTCTGCTTTTTTTTCTCCCTATTAGTTGCATGAAATATTTTTCCATCCCTTCACTTTTAGTCTGTGTATGTCTTTTGGTTAGAAGTGAGACAGCATATATATGGGTCTTGTTTTTTTACACATTCTCTAATTCTATGTCTTTTGATTGGTGCATTCAGTCCATTTACCTTTTGGGGTGATTATCGATAGATACATATTTATTGTCATAGAAGGCTTTAGATTTCTCATTACCAAAGGTTCAAGGACAGCTTCTTTACTATCTGACTAACTTAACTCACTTATTATGCTATTTCAAACACAACCTAAAGGATTTTTACCTCCCTCTTCTTCTTCTTCTTCTTCCTCCTCCAATCTTTATAAATTAGGTGTCATATATTTGTACTCTGCGTATCCCTTGACTGACTTTGTAGGCAGTTGATTTAATATTGCATTTGCTTAGTAATTAACTGGTCTGCTTCCTTTACTGTGGTTTTATTTTCTCTTGTGACAGCTATGTAGCCTTAGGAGCATTTTCATCTATAGCAGTCCCTCCAAAAATATACTTTAGAGATTGTTTGTGGGAAGTAAATTCCCTCAACTTTTGCTTATCTATAAATTGTTTAATCCCTGCTTCAAATTTAAATGATAATCTCATCAGGTAGCGTATTCTTGGTTGGAGGCCCTTCTGTTTCACTGAATTAAATATATCATGCCACTTCCTTCTGGCCTATAAGGTTTCTGCTGAGAATTCTGATGATAGCCTGGTAGGTTTTCCTTTGTACATGATCTTTTTTTTCTCTCTCTGGCTGTTTTTAATAGTCTCTCCTTGTCCTTGATCCTTGCCATTTTAATTATTATATGTCTTGGTGTTGTCTTCCTTGGGTTCCTTGTGTTGGGAGATCTCTGCACTTTCATGACCTGAGAGACTATTTTCTTCCCCAGATTGGGGAATTTTTCAGCAATTATTTCCTCAAAGAGACTTCTATTCCCTTTTCTCTCTTCTTCTTCTGGTACCTCTATAATGCAAATATTCAGTTTGCAGTGGTCACACCCTTCTCTTATTATTCTTTCATTCCTAGAGATCCTTTTCTCTCTGTGCCTCAGCTTCTTTGTATTCCTGTCCTCTAATTTATATTTCATTTACTCTCTCCTTTACCTCATTTAATCTTCTTTTAAATCCCTCCATTGTGTGTTTCATTTCAGATACTGTATTTTTCAAAGTTTCTATCTCTTTCTTGAAGTCCTCCCTGAGGTCTCATATGTTTTTCAGTAGCTCGGTGAGCATGTTTATGAATTTTATTTTGAAATCTTTATCAAGGAGGTTGAGGATTTCAGTTTCACTCAGCCTTCTTCCTGGTATTTGCTGAATATTTGTTTGTACAACATTTTTTTGCCATTTCATTTTTCTAGTGATTCCTATGGAATAATAACTTTGTGTAGGCAGTGCCCTCTAGCACTCTGAAGCTCTACTCTCTGGAGTTGCTGAGCACCTGGAACAATGGCAGTGGTCACAGGCAAGAAGCACCAGTGTCTGACAGGAGGAGAGAGTCCTTTCCTGCTTCCTGGCTGCAGTGTCTGCCTCCACTGCCAGGTCCAGTGGGCCATGCATGCAAGCAGGAGCCTCTGTGTTATACCCCTGTAGCTGCTGTAGGTTGGAACACCCTCTGGCAGGGGCAGCAGTTGTGCAGTCCAGTGTCTGCCAGGAGGAAGGAGCGGCAGGCTGAGTATCACAGTGGGTGGCCTTGGGGCTGAATTGTCAGCCAGGGGGATGGAGCATCTGAAGCTCCTAAAAGTTCCCATCCTGCTGGGCTATGTGTGTCAGGATGACTTTGTCCACCTGTCTTTTCTCCTGAGCAGCAAGCTCTGTGTAATCCTTGCCCCTTTAGCACCCTTCTCACTGTTGGGAAGTCTTTCAAAGTGCCCACCTTTATTTTGCCCCAGAGTATCCAGTTGTGCATACCTTTTCTCCACAAATGCCTGGAATTTTAGTCTCTCCAAGTGTTCTGGCTGTCTTTGCTTTCCAATACCACTAATCTCCACAGAACCATGTAATGTGGTTTTGTGCTCCTGGAGAAGATCTCCAGGGGTATGTGTTTAGCAGTCCTGGGCTTCTACTCCCTCCCTGCTCTGTTTCTCTTCCTCCCACCTGTGAGCTGGGATCAGTGGAGGCTTTGTTCCTGTGGATTATGGCTTTGCTTCTTTACCCTGTTCTGTAAGGTCTTCTTTTTTCCCCAGATGTTGGAAGTCTTTCCTACAGTCTTTGGATTGCTTTTTCAGGATAAGTTGTATTTGCTGTATTTTCATGTTCTATGTGGTTTTGGGATGACATTTCTGCCTCATTTCTCATGCCACAATCTTTTTACCCCTTCCACTGATAATAACTTTATAAATAAAAATTAATCAGGATGGAAGCATAAAAAGTAATGATATAAAGACATGGCTATTTTAGACAGAAGGGAATCTTTGAGATAATTTAGGAAAACTCTAAAAGTAGCAAGTGAGTAATCACCATCAGTAGGAAGAGGAGCAGGGTCAGCAAGTATAAGATCCCTGAATGGAGGAAATATGTGTGGTAATCTAGCAAAAGCAAAGAAGCCAGAGTAGCTGGAATACTGTGATCCAGGGGGAGCTTGGTAAGAGATGAGGTAAAAAAAAAATAGCAGGGATCCAGATCATATAGAATTGTGTAGGTTATAGTAAGATCTTTGGCCTTTATTTTACAAATGACAGAAAGTCATTTGTGAGTTTTGAACAGGAAAATTATATGACTTAATTTCTGTAGTTTTAGAAAGTGTCTTAGCTCAGGCTGCAATAACAAAATACCATAGACTGGGTGGCTTAAACAACAGGAGTTGATTTCTCATAGTTCTGGAGATTAAATATTCAAGATAAAGTTGCCAACAGGGTAGATGTCTAGTGAGGGCTCTCTTCTCATATTTCAGAGAGCTTCCTTCCTGCTCTGTTCTCACATGGCTTTTCCTCTGTGCATTTGGGTAGACAGAGAGAGGAAGCAAGCTCTCTGGTGTCTTTTCTTTAAGGTCACTAATCTCACTGTATGGGCCCCATCCTCAAGTTCTCATCTAAGTCTACCTACCTCCCAAATTCCTGTTCTCCAATACCATCATATGGAGGGCTAGGGCTTCAACATGAATTTTTGGGGGACACATTCAGTTAAGAAAAGAAAATTTAATCTGAATGTTGTGTGAAGAATAGATTTTCAGGGCACAAGAGCAGATACAAGAGAACTAGCCAGAAATGTATTGCAATAATCTAGTTGAGAGATGATAGCAGCTTGGACATGGGTTAAATTGATGGCAGTGGAGATATTTTAGGCACATTTTGAAGGCAGAGCCTACAGGATTTGCTAATAAACTGTATTGGGTTATGGAGAGGATAGTCAACAATGACTTCAAGGGTTCTGGCCTGGACAACTGGTAATGGTGGTCTGATTTACTATAATGGGAAACACTGGGAAAATACAGTTTGGGGTGGGGAATCAGGAGCTCAGTTTTGAGCATGTTAAATTTAAGCTGCCAAGTAAACAGTGGAATAAATCAATCTGGAGCTCATGGAACAGGTCTATGATAAAGATAAATTTGGGAGCCATTTGTGTGTAGCTGATATTTAAGGCCAAAGGTTGAATTCACCTACGGAACAAATGCAGATAGAGAAGAAAATAGGACTAAGGATTGAGTCCTGGGGCATGCCAACATTTTAGGGGGTGAGAATAGAGAAGGAGAATCCAAAAAATAAGACAGGTGGAACAGTTAGTGAGGTAACAGAAAAGAAAAACAGAATAATTTAGTTTATGGAAGCCAAATGAGTAAAGGATATCAACTTAGAAGGAGTGGTCATCTGTGCCAATGCTGCTGAGAGGTCAAGTAAATGACAGCTGAAAATTGACCAATGGAGTTGAAAACATAAGCCTCATGTCCTTTATCAATAACAGTTGTCAAAATGTAAATGAACTTGATGAGCAGTAGCTACCTTCAGAGAGAATTCAAATGGAAATCGGATAAACTGGCAAGTTCGGTAGAAAAGAGAAATTTATCCTGACAATAGTTTGTGGAACATTAAACATTAACACTGCAAGATTGTCTCAAAAGTCTTCTCTAGAAACCTATAAAACATGATGGGTGATGATTTAAGGCTGCTAGTAGGAGAATTATTCAAAGGTAATCCTGCAGGGAGGTATAAGCTAGATTGTCTACATATCATTTTCAGCTTTCAGGAAACTACTATCCTTTATGCAAACCAATGGCTTTTACAGAGCTGCCAATTAACACTGCGGTTCACTTTTATAGATCTCTTTATGCATGGAAATGTTCATGAGGCTTACCTCACATTTTTTAAAAAGGGAGAAGTTCAGTGTTAGAAGCAAATGAACAATTGCGCAACAATGTACAGAGAAAGAGGAGAACTAACATAAATACTGGGGAGTATATTCCTGGTAATTGTTCATAGTAAGGAAATGCCAAAATTGAGGTAACTACTTTTGAATCCTACCAATGGTATATGCATTTTAAATTTCTTGGTTCAGAGATGATAATAGGGTTGACAAAATTTTGTAATGAAAATCAAAAATCGTTTTTACACTTGACTGAATATTAGTCAATCTATTGTTTTGGGACATTATAACACAGTTAGGGTTATAAAAGCCCAGATGCCTTTATTCATATACCAAGGATGAAAGAAACTTAAGGTCATAAAGTCATAGAATGCATTTATAGTTGTATGTCTTCTTACCAAGAAAAAACAACCAGAAGAATTACTCAAATAAAATTTAAATAAATGCCTATCATTTTCTGAAAGGTTGAATGGCATTTTTGCTAGTGAAATAAATTTCCCTTAATTGCAAATTTTCTTTGCTGATCATGTTTTTCATTCAAGCATGACTTCTCTCTAAAAAACATGCCCTGTCACATCCATCTGTTTTTTTAAACAAAATAAAACCTCATTAAGGAGTTTTGCTTAGTGTAAGACATCCAGATTTTATGTGTGTCTCCTATGAAATCTTAGGTTCTGGCTAGGTGAATCATCAAATAAGAAATGTAAATGACTATCAAAGTTGTGTTAAAAAAATTAAACATCACTACACACTTATTAAAAATGGTTAAGATCCAAAAAACTGACAAAATGAAATGCTGATGAAGATGTAGAACAAGAGGGACTGATGGGAATGCAAAAATGGTACAACCATTTTGGAAGACAGTTTGGTAGTTTCTTATAACACTAAGCATAGACTTATCACATGATCAAGCAATTTTGTTTCTTTATATGTACCCAAATGAACTGAAAACATATCCACACAAAACCTGCACACAGTGTTTATAGCAGCTTTATTCATAATTGCCAAAACTTGAAAACAATCAAACTGTCCTTCAATAGGTGAATGAATAAACAAATTGTCATACTTCCATACAAGGAATAATATTCAGTGGCAAAAACAGAGAAAAGAAATGAGCTATGAAGTCACAAAAAAAGACATGGAAAAGGCTACATACTACAGTACTCTAACTATATGACTTTCTGGAAAAGGCAAAACTATGGAGTTTTTTTAAAAAAAAGTTCAGTGGGGCTGCCAGGGGTGGGGGTGGGCAGGATGAATAGGTGGAGCATAGAGGATTTTTAGGGCAAAGAAAATGTTCTATATGACACTATAATCATGGATATATGTCATATACATTTGTCAAAATTCATAGAAAGTACAAGAAGTGAATCCTAATATAAACTATGGGCTTTAGTTAATAGTAATATATCAATACTGGATCATCATTGTAATAAATATACCACACTAATAATGCAAGATGTTAGTAATTGGAGAAACTGAAGTGGGGAGAAGTGGAGTTTTATGGAATCTGTAATATCTGCTCAATTTCTCTATAAACTTAAAACTGTTCTAAAACAAAAAGCATATTAATTTTTTTAAACTCACAAACTTCTGAAACTGACTCAATAAGACATGAGTTCAATGGTTTCACTGGTGAATTCTACCAAATATTTAAAGAATAATTAACACCAAACCTTCACAAAATCTTCTAAAAGTAGATGAGGAGAACACTTTCCACATCTATCCTTCCTGATACCAAAACCAGCCTTACTATAATTGCTTATTAGTTCCAAGAATTTTTTGTTAATTCTTTGGGATTTTCTACCTAGACAATCATTTCATCCACCAACAAAAAGCTTTATGTCTTAATTCCCTACCTGTATGCCTTTTATTTCCTTTTCTTGTCTCATTTCTGATTTTGCTTATTTGTGCCCTTTCTCTTTTTTTTTTTTCCTCAATCAGTTTGCCTCGGAGTTTGTCTATTTTCATTATCTTCTCAAATAATCAGCTCTTGTTTTCATTGGCTTTTTTTCTAATATTTTCTGTCTCTATTCCACTCTGATCTTTACTATGCCCCTCTTTCTACTAATTTTGGGCTTTGTTCTTTTTCTGGTTCCTTTAGTTGTAGGGTTAGATTGCTTGAGATTGTTCTTGTTACTCAAGGTGGCATGTATTGCTATAAACTTCCTCTTAGAATCACATTGGCTGAATCCCACATATTTTGAATGGTTGTGTTTCTGTTTTCACTTTTGTCCATGTATTGTTTGATTTCCTCTTTTATCTGTTCCTTGATTCATTATTTAGAAGCATGTTGTTCAGCCTCAACATGTTAGATTTCTTTCCAAATTTTTTCTTGTAATTGATTTCTAGTTTTATATCATTGTTTTCTGAGAAGGTTCTTGATACAATTTCACTCTTCTTAAATTTATTGAGACTTGTTTGGTATCCTAATATGTGATCTGTTCTGGAGAATGTTCCATGCTTTAAACTTTTTATCAGGTAGATTGGTTAACTGTTTCATTTGATTTTCTGGGATTTTTCTTGTTCATTTGGATCACATTGCCTGTGTCATTATTTCCCTCCCCTTCCCCTTTGTTGGTAGCTGTGCTGGGGGTGGAGTTTCCAAGGTTACCGTGTCTCTATTTCTCCTGCCCTTTGCTGTGTGTGTTTTCTGTCCCTCATTGTACTGAAGGTGTTCATTTCAGTCTTTCTTCAGATTGAAATGCTCTCTGTGTAGGTGTATTTTCTGTGTGTATGTGGGAGAAATGGATCCATGCTCTCTCTACTTTCCAACTTACTAGAATCCCCCTTGATTCTTTCTTAGTTTCCATCTCTCTACTTACATTACCCATCTGTTCTTTCACTCTGTCCACTTTTTCCATTAGAGATCTCAGCATATTAATCATAGTTTATCAAGGCCCTGGTCTGATAATTCCAACATCTCTACTATATCTGAGTCTGATTCTGATGATCTCATTTTCTCTTCAAATTATATATATATTTTTGTCTTTTAAAATGCCTTGTAATCTTTTGTTGAATGAAGGGCATCATGTACTCGGTAAAAGGAAATGAGGTAAGTTGGCTTTTAGTGTGAGGTTTTATGTTTACCTTGATAGGAATTAGGCTGTGTTTACTATTTGTCATAGCTAGGTATGCCAGAGCATAGATTTCTTCTGGTTTCCTTGTTTTTGTCTCCTCTGTTGTTTTTGGATTTCCATAGAGACTTCTCAGTAAGGCCTTACATGTACAGTTCTTTCCATTGTATTCCCCTGCTATACAGGAGCACTATTGATATGGCAGCAAGTTGAAGGGAAGGGGAAGTGTTCTATTGTCCTATGATTAGGTCTCTGTCTTTTAATGAACCTGTGCCCCTGAGCTTGACATTCACAAAACTGGATTCTCACTTTTATCCCCTTTAGGTGAAACAGGAGGTTAGAGGAAACTGGAAAATTATTCTTCACCCAGATGGAAGGCTAGACAGGGCTGGTGTTGGATACTTCCCTTTCCCCAGGTTGGTTGGGCTCCAGTAAAACTCTAGTAAATTAAACTCTGGAAATAATTTCCCTTGAAGTCAGTCCTTGTTAACAAGATGAGGATGCTCTGGGTGTACATCAAAATGACTATTTTTTCCCTCCTCATGCCAGAACCATAAAAAGATTTCTACCCTGTCTTCACTGTGAGAACCTGGTAAGGCTATTGGAAGTAAAACTCACAAAATGTGAGCCTCGCCCCCTTCCAAGACTAAGAGTATCTCCTGGAGTTTTTAACTCAAATTTATCCATATTTAGTTTCCAGCAATTAGTCGATTATATAGTTTATATTTCCTTCCCCAGTACTTATTCCAATGGAGATTTCTGCTCCTGGGCTTTTGCTCCAATAAGCTGAGATTCTCTGTATTCACCTGTCTCTCCAATTTTGAGAGGCAGTGCTTTGACATGGGGTCTCAATTCTCTGATTGATGAAAGAAGTGTTGCTGATTTTCAGTTTGTTTAGATTATGTTTCTTATTGTAATGATGACTGTGACGACTTCCAAGTTCCTTACTAGACCAGAAACCAAAAGTAGTATTTTTTTTCTAGGAATTTGTACATTTCATACTGGTAATCTACTTCACTAGCATAAAATTATTCATCAAATTCTCTTACAGTCCTTTTTATTTCTCTAAGTTCAGTAGTGATGACTCCTCATTCACTTCTGATTTTGATTCTTTCCTCAAAAACTTTTTTATTTGATTCAGTCTAGATACAAGTTTGTCAATTTTATTTTTTCAAAGAACCAACTTTTGGTTTCCCTGATTATCTTTATTGTATTTCTATTTACTATTTCCTTAATTTCTTCTCTAATCATCATTATTTTATTTATTCTGCTTTCTTTAGGTTTGGTTTACTCTCACTTTTCCAGTGATTTAGATGGAAGCTTCTGATTTGAGATATTGTTTTCTTATATGGGCATCTACAGTTATAAATTTCCCTGCAAGAACAGTTTTAGCTGTAACCCATAAGTTTTTGTGTGTTTGTGTGTGTGTGTTTGGTATCATTAATCTACAATTACATGAGGAACATTATGTGTACTAGCCTACCCCCATCACAAAGTCCCCCCCACATACACCATTATAGTCACAGTCCATCAACGTAGTAAGATGTAGAATGACTACTTGTCTTCTCTGTGTTGTAAAGCCCTCCCTGTGCCCCCACACACATTATACATGCTAATCATAGTGCCACCTTTCTTTTTTTTTTCTTTCCCTTATCCCTCCTTTCCCACCCATGCTCCCCAGTCCCTTTCCCTTTGGTAACTGTTAGTCCATCCTTGAGTTCTGTGAGTCTGCTGCTGTTTGCTCTGTCAGTTTTTTTTCTCTGTTCTTATACGCCACAGATGAGTGAAATCATTTGGTACTTGTCTTTCTCTCCCTCGCTTATTTCACTGAGCAGTGGTTCAACAGTTACCCATATTATTAAACCCTCATCCCAACTAGTGCAGTTACTATCTGTCAACACTGGATGATGTTATGGAATCATTGGCTATATTCTCCACAGGGCTATATATATATATATTTTTTTATTTTGGTATCATTAATATACTGTCACATAAGCAACATTGTAGTTACTAGATTCCCTCCATTATCAAGTCCCCATGACATACCCCATTACAGTCACCATCCATCAGCATAGTAAGAGGCTACAGAGTCACTACTTGTCTTCTCTGTGCTATACTGCCTTCCCATGCACCACCTCTCCCCATGTTATGTGTGCTAATCATAATGCACAGGGCTATATTTTTTAGTTTCCACATATTTGTGAATTTCCAAAATTAATTTCCCTTATTTCCAATTTTATGTCATTGTGATCAGCAAACATTTTATGATGTTAACCTTTTTTAATGTATTGATGCTTATTTTAAGGCATAGAATACAGTCTATTATGGATAATCTTCCATGTGCACTGAAGAAGGTGTATTCTGCTGTGAGGGGTGGAATATTCTATATATGCCTGTTAGGTCTAGTAGATTTATAATGCTATTCATGTCTTCTATTTCTTTGTTTATCTTTTGCCTAGCTATTCTATCAGTTACTGAAAGTGAGGTATTGAAGTGCACAACTTTTATTGTTGAATTGTCTATTTCTTCCTCCAATTCTTTCAGTATTTTCTTCATGTATTTTAGGACTCTCTTTTTAGGTGAAAATATGTACCTTTGTCTGCTAGGGCTGCCACAAGAAAATACCAAAGAAAGGGTGGTTTAAACACCACAAATTAATTTTTTCCACTTACCTGTCGATGGACATTTGGGTTGTTTCTACTTTTTGACAATTGTAAATAAAGCTGCAATGAACACTGACATACAAATATTTGTTTGGGTCCCTGCTTTAATTCCCTTAGAAATATACCTGGAGTTGAACTGCTGGATCACAGGATCATATGGTATTTCTATGTTTGGATGTTTGAGGAACCCCCAAACTATTTGCTATAGCAGCTGTTTGGGAATTTCACCTGTATTCAGAGTGACATTGTTCTTTAATTTCCTTTCAGGTACATTTTTTCTCAGAACTTGGTACCAAAGTTATTATAGCCTCATGAAATAGGAAGTGTCCCTTCTTTCTCTATACTTTGGAATAGCATGTAGAAGACAGAAATAATTTGTTCCTTAGTTATTATGTAGAATTCACTATTAAAAATTGTGAGAACAGAATTTTATATGTAGAAAGAAGTAAATGTTTAACATTTCTAATAAATATGTCAATATTCAGACTTTATATTTCTTCTTGATACACTGTAATTTTTTCTAGGGATCTTATGATGTCATTAATGTACTGGCATGAAATTGTTCATGATGTCCTCATCTTTTTAATAACAGCTGCATGTTTTGTTATATGTCCTTTTGTGCCCCTAACATTGTCATTTGTACCATATGCTTATTTTTATTCTTTGCTTATTTTTGCCAGTGACTTGTCAATTTTATTTTTCTTCCTAAAGAACTAATTCTTGGCTGTGTTAGTCCTGTTTGTTCTGTATTTCACTAATATAAATTTTTATTCTTTCCTTATCTGTTCTTTGGATTTATTTTTCTATTCTTTGTTTAAATTCTTGAGATGTACGCTTGTCATCAATTTCCAGCCTTCCTTTAATATAAACATTTAAGACTATTACAATTTCCATCTAATCCTTAGCAGGATTTAAGTTTTGTTATACTTTAATTTTTTTATTTCCAAGTATTTCATAATTTCTATTTCATTTCTCCTTTGATTTATTAGTTATTGAAAAGTGTATTTTAATTTCCAATAATATGGGGCTTTTGTAGCTACCCATTGATTTTTTAACTTAATCACACTGCGACCAGAGACTATTATCTAATTGATAGCAATCATTTGAAATCTTAAAGTTAATCAGTATATTTACGCTCCAATTGAAGAATATAATAATATAAGAATATAAGGCTTAGAATACTCTGAGCCTGATCTAATTTGATCAAACCTCCTCTTGAAGTTCTGTGGATCTTATTGGGTTGTTTTTTGTTCCTACAGGCTTCTCACTCATAGTGACTTTTTCTTCATGAGTTTAATGATTTTTTTCCTCATTTTCCTTTGATCTCTGTGGAAATTATCTTGCGCTTGGGATAAAGGTAAGCTCCCTCAAAAAAGGATTTGTGTTTGGTTCTGTCAGGCACTTGGAGGAACTACCAGTTGGGATTTGCTTTAAACTAAATACTCAGCTTTAGGTTTTCCAGGCCACCCAGATGGTGTGTATTTGGGCTCTAAACCTGTGTAAACCTGTGTGAGGGCTAGCTTGTTATTCCTACCAAAGCTCAACGCAGGTAATATAATTTTCCTTGCTGTCTCCCGGATGAGGAACAGATTTATTTCTAGTTAGCCCTTACACTGTGGGTGTGGCTCTTTGGGGCCCAAGCTTTGTTGAAGAATCTCCTGTTAGATCCTCCATCTTAGATGGACCATGGGCTTTTTCACTGGACTCCACAAGGTTATGAAAAACAATTTTGCTAGGCTCAGCAAATGCTGTTAAAGTAAAACTTGGCTTCAGAGAATTGCTTAGCCTTTTAGGCCTCTGTCTCCATTTGGTCACTGGATGATAATTTCCTATTTTCTTTTCAGCTTACAGATGTATTCAAGATTTATGAGGTATTTTAAATCAGAGTTTTATTTGTTTTCCATGAGAAAGCCAGTCTGGGCACCTGGTCTACCAGTTTAGTAAAAACAAACATGATCACCATTTTTTCCATGTGGTAATACTCAATTTTGGTGAGAATACAGTCAGACAGATACTCTCATTTATTATATTGGTGGCTGTGTATATAGGTATAATCTTTCTAGATAATAAAATGTATAAAGAGCATTATAAATATTCATATATTTGGGCACAATACTTGCAAATATAGGTTTATAACCTAGTGATATGATCAGAAATGCAAGAAAGTGAGTTTTGTTTGTGGCAGTATGGCTCACATATCCTATACATGAAAAGAACTTAAATATCCTATGTAACTCCGGGGGAAAATATGTTCCCAGCCCAGGGCAAATAAACCTTTAAAGCTGAAATCAGCCAAAGGGAGAAGTAAAGTGGGCGAAACCCATTGATTGCTTACAAGCAGTCGTCTGCTCCTGCTCACCCTTGTCTCTCATAACCTGGCTGCCAAGGCCTCACCAAACCCCTTTGGTCCAGGTGCACGCTAGCTCTCCACCTGCCTTGTAAACACCTACTGATATGGACATGGACTACTTCTCTCCACCCCTTGGAAACACCTACTGATATGGAGATGCACTAAGGCCAGGCGAGAGATTCTGGAAATATTGCAATTTTACCCACATCCTATAATACAGTAATAGTAAAAGAAAGCTTTCTACATCCATATGACATAACATTATGCAGCATTATAACTATATTTTAGAAAAATATTTAGGGACATATGGAAATGCTTTAGGTATAATATTAAATAAAAAATTAGGATACAAAAGCATATACAAAGCATCATTCTATGAATAAAGTGTTAAGATAAAGTACTTGAGATTTTGTTGTGTATCTTTTTTGTATAAACATGAGTGCTTTTAGTTAACTTTAAAACTTTTTCTGTATCTTCAAAGATACAGGGAATTCAAAGATACTTTTAGCAATAAACTCTAAAATAAAAAATAAGGTTGGTATTCTTTGTTTTTAAACAAAAGCCTTAGGCAGTAAAATGGTCTTCATTGTTGATACTCTGAAAAACTGATCTTCCCTAGCGCTTCAATAACATACTTCATTTTGCCAGTGTTGAATGATTAAGAATGTCCTTTGTGTAAAAGACAGCACTTTTAATGAACAATTTGAAAAAATTATTCCTGATTAAAGGTGATTAAGAAATAGCCTGAAAAATGGTCAGTCTGATGTTTTCAGACATTTTAACAAGCAGAAAGGATTTACTACAAAGGTGAGCCATTGATTATGCAAAAGTGCAATCATTAACAGGTCTGAAAAAAAACTTGGCCTAAAAAGATCTCTCTAGCAACCAGTAAAGTTGAACCAATTTTGCATGCCTTTCCCTTTTCCTCATTCTCAACCAAGCTCGAAACCTTGCTATAATAATTACCATGTCATGGCCTCAAATATCATGAAGTCTTGATGGATCTGTCACAGGTGACACAACAGAGACTTGGGAAGTGTGTAAAACTCATAGTGTTTAAAAGCATAACTGTAACTAACAAGAAGTAAACAGGTCCAATCTATGCAGGGGAGGTTTTACAATAGGCTACAAGAGCCATGGATGAGATGCCAAAGGTGGTAGTTTAGTGCAGAATGAAAAAATAAAGGGGATAGAAACTCAGAATATAATTAAGGGGTAGTCCAACTGATTCTACAAATTTATTGTCCAGTGGACCATATTTAGTGTCACACCTTTATAGTGGCTGCTTTTTCCCTCATGATACTCTAGCACCAAACATTCTTTTTTACATATGTAAGCTCCATGAAGATACAGACTGTTTTACTTGCTGCTTCATCTGAGACTGATACTTAATCAGTAGACACTAGTACAACCTACCAGACTTTATGAATTCTGATTGGTGGAAGCCTAGGATATACATCCATGTTGTATCAACTGTAAAAAATCCTGCACATCACCCCTGGATGTATCCTCAATGCCTTAGTACATTGCCTGGCACATATTAAGCATTGTAAATATAAATATACTCCCTATTTCATCCATCAGCTCAAGTTCCACTTTATGAAGTCCTTCCTGGTTATGCCAACCCATTATAAACTCTTCCTCTTATGAAATCCAATATCACTTAAGTTTTTTATTTTTGATGCAAAGTATAACCTACTTTCATTTTTAAATATATACATATGTTATCTTAAAAGTGTAAATCCTCAGAGCGTAGGAACCTTACTTGTTATGTGTATCATCTCTGCTACCAAATGCAATGGTGTATTTGTTCCCTACATATATGTATAACATTAACAATATTATTCACATAAGTAATACTAGTGTAACTTCATTCAGGTACCTGGACCCGATTCCAATGTGTATAAATATGTGGGAGGGGGTCTTCCCACACATTCTTACACCAAGCAATTCTCAAACACCAGCAGGGTGCTGGAAAACTGAACTCAATTCTGACGCTATCTGCCTGGAGACAGCACCAGATTTCCAGGTTAAGGGCTCCGTCCTACAAGACTGACCTCCACCCCCCACTCTAGATGCCAGTGACAAGCCCCAGGTAGTTCCCTGTGCTTCTGACCTACCAGCTACAGATTGGAGGTTCCCATGACCTCCCCCTTAGATTTGATTAATTTGCTAGAGTGGCTCGCAGAACTCAGGAAAACACTTATGTTTAATAAACGATACCATAAAGGATATATGTTAACAGCCAGATGAAGAGAGACATAGGGAAAGGTACCAAATAAAGGAGCTTCTATCCTTGTGGAGCTTGGGGCCTGGCTTGGTGGCACGTGGTGACATTCTGGTTCCCCAAGCATAGAAGCTTTCCCTGACCAAGAAACAGGATCCAACCAACAACAGCAGGCAGAACAGAGCACAGAGAGAGAGCAAAAAGCTCTTCTCAGGGGTTTTTGTGAGGGCTTCATTGCATAGTCATGATTGACTAAATTATTGGCCATTGGCTGATCCAACCTCCAGCCCCTGCCTTTGGGTGGGGGGTCCAAAAGTCTCTCATTAACAAAACACCCATTTCACCTTTAAGAGTGCAGTGTTTTCAGGAACTGAAAAGACCACATATACCTGGGAAATAGATATTTGGTCATCTAATGACCAAATATGTATTTCATTATAGCACATGCCTTTGCTTCTTTGCCCACAATCCTAGAATAATATGTGAAAACAGTAGAAAAGAACACAATTCTAGAATAATATTTGAAAGTCATTCAAATACTTGCTGGTTAATTGGCCCACTCACTCTTCTCTCCCTGACTTCTTCCCTCTTTTTCTTCCCTCCATTTATTCATTAAATACTTTTGAGTGCCCATTCTGCGCCTAGCAGTGAGGACCTAAATATGACAAGACACAGTCCCTGATTTCAGGGACTTTACTGTCCAGATTTCTATCATTGCAGAATATTAAGCAATCCATTATCATTCAATGGAAGGGGCCTGAATTATAAATTCTTGACCCGATAACCATTATTGCTTTTTCAAAATTCTATTTTTGTCTCTCTTATTGTTGCATTTTTTAAAGGATACATCCACAGTTAAACAGAAGTTAGACATTGAATGTCATACATAGGAACAGATGATACATACTGGGAAAAACAAAAAGGACCTCCATGACTGGAATTAGGCACTTTCTTCTGCTTTTCATCCTCAGCATTTCACATAAGATAATTAGTCAGCCCATTAACAAATACTAACTGAATGCTTTTGATATATTCATTACCAAGGGATAAAGGTGCTGATAATTTGTTGCCTTAAATATCTTTTATAATTACAGGGAAAAAACAGCTAAAACACTGGATGTCTTAACATGTTTTAAAAGACACACATAAATGTGTTTTTTTCATGCAAAGAGATTGAACCACAGAAGGGATTTAGAGGTCATTTAATCCAATCATTTAATTTCAGAGACATGGAACTGATTGAAGCTTAGTGAGATCAACAATTAATTTGTTCCAAGTCCCTAAACTATTGAATGACACAGCCAGTGACGAGATTTCAGGTCTCATATCAGTCCAGTGCTCTTGCTTACACACGTCAAGATTTAGTGAATATTCTAGCAGCCCAAGTTTGTGAAAGTGTCAAACTCACTGACTTCAATGCCATTTACATTTATACATAGTGGTGCTGGGATGGGGGTATGGCTTCAGAAATTCACATCATTGTCCATTTTGCAAAGGCTTCACATAAAGTTAGAAATACGAAATGAATAGCAAACTCTGCCATATATTTTTATAGCAGTATGTGCTCTCTAGGTGTAAAATTTGTCACCACACTAACAAAAATTAATTGCTAGATTATCTTGCAAGCTAAGAAAAATAAATCATTAAGTACAGTAGATCAGTACACTCTCCAGGTGATATTTATTCTCTTCATTTGATAATTGACTGGTCACACCTGCTCTTTTCCATAATATGCACATGGAATTATATATAAAGGCCTACCATTCAATTAACCCAGCTGTCACACATCTGTTGCTTTCTCTATAAATGTAGCAATTCGGTGGTAATCACTCTTTGGATAGCAATTGAAAACTTCACACCTCTTCTTCATCCAAACTGCCTCCATGACTTCATGATCCAAAGATTTCAGAACATATCTAACTATGTCCGATCCTCCAAATGGACTTGTAAGTAAGTCTACCATCCACATTAAGTGATTTGTAAGTTTACAGATGTGTTCTCTGTATTCCACCAAATTTCAAAATAAGAGCCTACACTAATAAAGGTCTAAAGTTGCTCTTCTACTTCAAACATGATTACAAACTTGCTGTGAGAGTGTAGGTAAGTCATATTACTGCTTTGTAACTAAGTTTTCTAACCTGTAGTATCTGCAAGAAGACTAGGCTCTCCATTCTACTTCACAAAACTTGCAGAGCAGAGCTTATAGTTGCTGCATCTGAATGCTGACAGGTCCTTCCACCCGGGAAAATTCTATGTTGAAAACCTAATGCCCAAGGGGCTGGTATCAGGAGGAGGGGAACTGGGAGGTGACTAGGTCGTGAGAGCTGAGCCTTCATGAATAGGATTAGTTCCCTATAAAAGAGTCCCCAGAAAGCAACCTTATCCCTTCCAGTATACGAAGACACAAGAAGGCTGCAATCCAGAAGAGGGCCATCTCCCGACCATGCTGGCACTGTGGCCTTGGGCTTCCAGGCTCCAGAACTGTGAGAAATAAATTTTCTGTTGTTTAAAAGCTGCCCAGTCTGTGCTACTTTGTTATAACTGCCTGAACTGACTAAGACAATGGTCATATAAATTTCCTGGGGCATCAGCTATGTCATGGTAATAGCTTCTCCTGGAAATTAGAAATACATAAATCTACTAGTACAGCACTGTTTTTTTAATAAATAGTAAATATTACCATTTATTTGCATAACACTTTGTATTATTCAAAACAGTTTCACCCATAAGACATAAATTAAGTATCTATGTTCCAGATGCTGTGCTAGGTGTTAGAACTATAAAAATGACTAATACCTAGCCCCTTGCTTTTAAAGTCTTTGAGACAGCCCCATAAATCTCTCTTTCCTGCTCAAATTCTAAGCTAATTGAGATGTAGGACATAGTAGTGAGTTAGATACCAAAATATCAACATCATTTCTCATAAAACTTAAGCACTTAACAGCATTAGACCAGGGAAAAACAGAGCCAGTCCCTGGAGAACAGGGCAGGCTATTTGCTTCCTGTAGGCAGCTGCTCCCAAGGAGGCAGGGGAGAGGAAAAGGCTGAACTCTGTATGCTTAATTTTTGCATCCAAAGTCACCAAATAATTTATTCCTCTCCCATCTCTGGTTTAGAATGAGTAAGGAATAGATAGAGGCCGGGTGTGTTATGCTATTGGATGTCCTTCCACTTGGAAGGAACCATCAGGAGTGGAGAGGAAGTATTTCTCCCCACAATACCTGCCTTTAAGGACCTCAACTTCTTTCACAGAAATCCTGAGATGTAAATAGGAATACTTACCTGTTTTATGCAAGAGAAAGCTGACATCTAGACAAGTCACACAGGTCGAAATCAAGAGAGTAATATTTCAACTCTTTATGGTAGGAATTTGGATATTGTTACAAATGAAATTAGAATATGGGCTTGTCTATATACTATGCTACAATTGTTTTCTTTTTGCAAGTCAAACATACGCTTTGATTCCAAATAGTTTGTCTAGCTAACATTTTGACAAAAGCATCTATTATCTTGCAGATGTGGGGTTTCTTACAAATTTGAATCTTCCGCCATAAAAGCAGATAAGTTTTAAAAAGCTGAATGCCACTATAGTAAAGTTTTAAAGGGAAAGCAGCCAGGCAAAGGTGAGACAAATAGACAAGGGAGGCTAAATAAAACCAGGCAGTTACCCAATGTTCAATAGGAGAAAGAATGCTTAATTTGGTCAACTGTCACTGTGTTTCTATAATAGATATGTCATTAACACTGACTGAGAATCTGGTATTTTTAGGTTCTGGTTAAGCAATATTTAGGTACACTACCTCACTTAATTTCCACAAATATATGAGGAAATTATCTTTATTTCAGATAGGAAAACAGACTTGTTTACACCAAGTGACTTTTCACATACTAATATGTGGTAGTGTCAGGATTTGAATGCAAGATCCCAGAGTCCATACTCTTAACTAGTACACTCTACTGGTCAGCTAACAGCATAAATTGAGTTACTTCTGGATGCAGCACATTCCAGCAGTGGACAATAAAATACAACTAAGGTGACTGCCTTATTTTCAAGCTTGTAAGGTATATTTCAAGCAAGTTAGGTATACATGACATGAATATTAAAAAGGGTGAAAACATGTTTACAGTGCACAAGTGAGCACAAACAAACGTCCTTAACAAGCACATGAGCCCTGAGAAGAGCTGAAACGAAAAGCCATCAAGAGCAAGAGTTAAACTGACAAACATGTGCTAACAGTCCGAGCTATTTAAAGATGGGATAAGTGGCTCCAGGTAGAAGTAAATTCTCATCATGGGAGGGGTTTCCCACACAGGTTGGATGGACAAACACTTTATAGATCAAATTGGGTGGTTTTAAATGCATCTAAAATCCCTCCAACCCTGAGACTCTGTGATTTAGTCAAATAATTCTGAATAGCTACTATGTGCCAAGTACTGGGCTGAACTCCTTTCCCCAAGGGGAACACCCTCAAGGAGCCACAGTCTAGTGGGGCATATAGCACAAACCCAGGAATGTAGAATGAAATATATAGTAAGTACTCATATGGCATGGGAGCAAAGAAGATCTACAACTCACCCAAGCTGGGAAGAGGCATTAAAAAGGGAAATTAGACAGTTCTTAGAGGTGATACCTAAACTAACCCTTGAAGAAAGGGTAAAAATTTGCCAGGCGTTCCAGCTATCTACTGCAAACTTAAAACAACAAATATTTTATTAAATATCATAATTTGAGTACTTACTTAGCAGCTGGGCTGGTTGGTAGGATACAGTATGATTTCACTCATCTGGTACCTTGGAGGGGATGGTTTTAAAGGCTAGTCCCAGCAAGAATACTGCCTTTTTCCATGAAGTCTCGGGGCTTTTCCATAAAATCCCTCCAGTAGGGTAGTGGATTCTTATAAGGTGACCGAGGGCTGCAAGAATGAGTGCCTCAAGAGATAAAGGTGGAGGCTGCAAGGCTTCTTATACCTTAGCCTTAGACGTCAGGCAGTCTCACTTACAACACATTTATTGGTTACACATGAGTTGGTGTGGGAGTGGACACACCAGTGTGTAAATACCTGAGAGGTGTGGTTTATTGGAGGCCATTATGGAGACCGGCTACCACACCAGGATAAGAGGTCTGGGAGATTGAGAAAGTGCAGTTTTCAGATTTCCTGTGAGGAGCATCATACACAAAGGCAACGAGGTGTCTGAGAATAAATCCTGAGAAACACCAGGCCGCTGATTACACAAGGGCAGCCAGTTGGGAGCAGAGGGGAGACCCATGCGGTGCACCGCTGCTCCTCCCCTTCCCCCACTCCTGCATCCTGAGCCCCACAGATGACCCTAAAGCCAGAAACGAGGACTAGTTCCAACAGCATCTTAAAACGTGGTGGACTATGATGAAGTTCTAGGTGTGCAAAGACATGCCTTAGCCAGGATATTTAAAAAGATATCAGAAACTGAGCTGTGAAGTGGCATCCAGATAGAAAGTCCTAAGAATACTCAGCAGAGAACATTCAAACAAGTAGCTGAGGCATATAAAGTGTAACTAGATGCTTAAAAACAGGACCTGTGTGGCAAATATGGCAAAGAAAGGTTAACTGGCGGAGGTGGAGGTAGAAGTCATCTTGACCGTTTGAGTTTGGCTTCACATCCTGTTAACTCAGATGACACCTTTAGGGAATTTTTGGTGGAAGGGACCTGTTATTACTTGACTTCTTTGAAGACCCATCTGGGGATATTTTAGGAAATCAAGGGAAGCAGAAACTGAGCACAGGGTCATTTTCCACTGCTTTCTGGGAATTCTATATTTTGGAGGGCAGTTTTTTTTCTTTTGATACACAATTTACTTCCTTTTGTTTTCTAGGTCATGGGACCTCACTTCATTCTCTTCCATGTCATTTGATGGTAATGGGATGGGCAACTTTAAATCTATAGCAACTTTTACTAAAATTATAAATGGCAGAAAAATCATTACAAAGAGAACGATTGAAAATGGTCAAAGAGTAGAAGCTGAAGGAGATGGACAGTCCTTAATGATAAACGGTAAGCAGCAGCTGTGCTTGCATAACAAGTAATTCAATGCATACAATTACCAGAAATGTTAACTATAACAAGTGCCATCTGAGAACTAATAGGAGGATTTTTTTTGAGGATTTCAAATGAACTTGACTTTCAGTATAACTGCATCTAAAGTATTTACAAACAGCTCATGGGAGTCCCTATTTGTCATAGACTTTTGAGCTTATTGTTAAGACTGCATAATAAGATCATGTTTTTGTCTTTGACATTGTTATAAATGTCATCAGGCACTCTGCTCTTTTTTATTAAACATAATCCAAGGTGGCCATGACTCTGTACACCAACACTAGCACGGACCTACTTTTCCATTGTGCTTGAGATGTGAGCCAAGTAGTGTCAATCTGCTGTGAATTTAACATAGACAGGATGGATCTTCCACAAAAATAACTTTCTTTTTTTCAGTATTTAGTGGTGAAAGAAATTAATACTAATACATCTCTATATTTCTGTTTAATATAAACTGGGGATGTTTTCTAATAGTGCATGACTGCTGGCAACTTAGTAAGTTTTTTTTGGTATCATTAATGTACAATTACATGAGCAACATTATGGTTACTAGACTCCCCCCATCATCAAGTCCCCACCACATACCCCATTACATTCACTGTCCGTCAGCATAGTAAGATGCTATAGAATTACTACTTGTCTTCTCTGTGCCCCACACACACATAATGTGTGCTAATCGTAATGCCCCATATTCCCCTTCTTCCTCCCTTCCCACCCATCCTCCCCAGTCCCTTTCCCTTTGGTAACTGTTAGTCCATTCTTGGGTTCTGTGAGTCTTCTGCTGTTTTGTTCCTTCAGTTTTTTTCTTTGTTCTTATACTCCACAAATAAGTGAAATCATTTGATACTTGTATTTTTCTGCCTGGCTTATTTCACTGAGCATAATACCCTCTAGCTCCATCCATGTTGTCACAAATGGTAGGATTTGTTTTCTTCTTATGGCTGAATAATATTCCATTGTGTATATGGACCACATCTTCTTTATCCATTCATCTACTGATGGACACTTAGGTTGCTTCCATTTCTTGGCTATTGTAAATAGTGCTGCGATAAACATATGGGTGTATATGTCTTTTTCAAACTGGGATCCTGCATTGTTTGGGTAAATTCCTAGGAGTGGAATTCCTGGGTCAAATGGTATTTCTATTTTGAGATTTTTGAGGAACCTCCATACTGCTTTCCACAATGGTTGAACTAATGTACATTTCCACCAGCAGTGGAGGAGGGTTCCCCTTTCTCCACAACCTCACCAACATTTGTTGTTTGTCTTTTGGATGGGGGCCATTCTAACTGGTGTGAGGTAATATCTCATTGTGGTTTTAATTTGCATTTGTCTGATGATTAGCAATGTGAAGCATCTTTTCATGTGACTGTTGGCCATCTGAATTGCTTCTTTGGAGAAGTGTCTGTTCGGATCCTGTGCCCATTTTTTAATTGGATTATTTGCTTTTTGTTTGTTAAGGTGCATGAGCTCTTTATATATTTTGGATGTCAACCCTTTATCAGATCTGTCATTTATTAATATATTCTCCTATACTGTAGGATTCCTTTTTGTTCTATTGATGGTGTCCTTTGCTATACAGAAGCTTTTCAGCTTGATATAGTCCCATTTGTTCATTTTCACTTTTGTTTCCCTTGCCCGGGGAGATATGTTCATGAAGAAGTTGCTCATGTTTCTGTCCAAGATATTTTTGCCTATGTTTTTTTCTAAGAGTTTTATGGTCTCATGACTTACATTCAGGTCTTTGATCCATTTCGAATTTACTTTTGTGTATGGGGTTAGACAATGATCCAGTTTCATTCTCTTACATGTAGCTGTCCAGTTTGCAACTTAGTAAGTTTTGACAGTTATTAAGTATGTAATGTTAAACCTAGCTTTAAAAAGACAAACTGATAAACTGGGTCTTTGTAATTTCTTTAAAAAAAAAAGAAAATATGAATGTGTTTATACATTGAAAAAAAAAATCCTGAGAAACACCAAATCAGGAAGCAGTAGAGTGTTGTAGTTAAGCACACAGGCTCTAGAGTTAGACTCTAGAGCCAGTTATTCCCTAGTGCAGATTTTGTATCCTAGAACTGAGCTGTCCGAGGCTATTAATTAAATTAAATTGGGTTAAATTAAGAATTCAGTTCTGCATTCTTACCTCAGTCACAGCAGCCACATTTCAAGTACTCAATAGCCACATGTGGCTAATACCTAGCATATTAGACAATGCAGATATAGAACATCTCCATTACCACAGAAAGTTCTATTAGACAGCAATGTGCTAGAAGCTCTTTTTAACAGACTACTATTTAACTAATGTGCCACATTTATTAACTCTATTTTCATTGTAAAACATATCAATTGATGCCCAAAACATACTGAAACTCATGGGTAATCACACATTCCTTCAGCCACCAGCTTACCTATTTGCTTATAAAAAAAGTTAGTTGTTTATTCCTAAAACTGTCTATTCCAATTTACTTTTGTAATTATGTAACTTAGTTAAATTTGTCAACAGATAAAGTTGAATGCCTTATTAAGAATTAATGAAGACAAGGTGTTGAAGTGTATTTGCTGTAGAATTAGGCATAGGATAGAGAAATACGAGATATTAAAGGAAAAACGTCTAGAATTTTACACTATGCTCACTTCAAGAGAGTCGTTAAGTGCTTGCTTTGCTTTAAAGAACCTGAAACTGAAGTGTTAGGCAATACAATTATGGGTGTGATTTATGAAAGAAAGATGAAGCTGAACCCCAATAAATAGAACCACTTATCACAGAGTAGATAAACACAAATGATCTCCTAGGTTAGTATAAATATATTCACAGGGACAATCAGACACTACATGATTTCCAGTGGAAGAAGACAACATCACATATAAAGTAAGTCCTGAAAAAAATTAAACCTCTGGATCCAATTAAGTCTCTACATCCAATTACCATTTTATAGGAAATATAGAGGACAAAAGAACTTGTTAAACTACACCATGGAAATGCAACCAGCAAAATCCATACTGTGGGAATTCTACAAGACAAAAAACCTGGTTTCTTCAACACATTTCACAGAGCAAGTAGAGAGATGGAGAGGTAACTGATAGACTGAAAGAGACTTAAAAAATAGAGCAACCAATCACACTGTGTAGAACTTATTTGGATCCTAATATGTAGTGTGTAAAATATTTAACATTTTTGACACAGTGGGAAATTTACACAGCGACAGATTATTTGATATTAAGGGAATTATTGTTAATGTTATAGGTAAAATAATTGTAATGTCATTATGTTAAAAAAGTGTCCTATTATTTTAGAGATGCATACCAAAATATTTACAGATGAAATGATACAATGACTGGGACTTGCTTAAATATACTATGGGAGGTAGATAGTAGGTGGAGGTATGGATGAAGCATGATGGATTATTATTTGGTCTAGGTTTTGGGTACCTAGGGATTCACTATACTATTCTATCTACTTTGTGTACATTCTAAATTCTCCATAACATGAAATTTTAAAATGATAAAATAATATATCGTTTTTCTCACCAATTTTTTTTCTTCTAAGATATCAGCTAAATTCAGTAACATCAGATCAGGAAAATGAAAACAAAGTGATATAATAAAGATTGAGAAAGTTCTGATTATTTTCCATGATGCACCCCCTTAATAACAAACCAAATTTTAAAAAGAGAAATTATGTCCCTGCTTCGAACACAAGCTGAAGATGCTATATTCTGCCTACTGGGTATTCAACACCGATTCTGGAATTAATACTGGTTCTAATCCCAGGTTTGCCAGTAATTGCGTTATGCTTGGACAAAGTACTTAATGTTTATAAACTTCCTTTTCCTCATCTGCAAAGTAAGAATAAATGTATTTGTGTCCATAAGGTCATAATAAAGCCTCAATAAGATAATTCAATGTCACATAGCTTGTTTGTGTCAGAGCCCACACTGGTAACTAATAAGAGAATACACTATGGAAATTGCAAATGAGAACAATGTAGAGAATAGCTTTGAAGGTCATATGAATGAATTAGGATTTGCTCTATCACATGAATTATAAACATTCTAAGCACTTGAATAAGAGAAAATGATGTTTGAGGAAATTGATTTAACTACTTTCTATATAGGGTGGGCTTTGTGGGACAGAAATAGAAGGCAGAGAAACCAATTGTTGCAATTTGCATGAAGACCTACACTTCTGTAGTAGCTATAGAAATGGAAAATAAAGTCCATCCAGTCATTACTGTGAAGAGTCACTAAAATTACAGATAGGAAAGTGTCCATTTGACTCCTGATCACTGATTATCAGAGAGCATCATCTTCAAACTACTCGCTTCAGATGGGTACAAACACAGAGGAAAAGAAATGGAAAGAAAGGTGGAGTTAAAAGCAGACATCAGTTGTAGGTTTTTAAGACTGATACCTATTTATTCACTTTATTCATGCTACCACTAAAGATGTCAGAGGCTTAATGTAGAACTAGATAAATTTATAAAGTATCAATTGAGGTTTCATAAGACCTGATTGCTTGAGATGGAAGTTTCAGGAAAATGCCCCATGAAGTTTCCTGTTGATGCCTTTATAAATTTTTTTCTTGCCACTCTCAGCTTCCTCCATCACCTGTAACTCCCAGCTGTGAACCAAAGGTAGCTAATTGTTCACAAAATCTAAAAGTCACTTACAACTTTTCACTGTTGCTCAATAAAATAGACTGTTTTCCTCAGAGAAGTAGCATTCTTTATAAAATTGTAGTTTCTTAAGCAAACTTTGTCAGACCAGAGCAGAAAGATATGCACTTAAGACTCTGCAGATCACATCCATTTGTGCTACCAGTATACCTATTTTCAACAGAAGGTTTTTAATCCTGAAAGCATCATGGGGCTTGGTTCATCAAACTCATTTCTTTCAGTAAAATTAATTCTGGAAGCATTAAGCACTCTTACGTGACAGAGAAAGATTGAGCTACACAACTCTAGAAAAAGAATTTTTGATTAACCTTTAAAAGGAGAGATTCAGAGCTTACAAAATGTCTCCTCTCAAATGCACTTTCTTTATTTGATCAGTTTCTCTGCTGTGTACATTTACAGCATACTTAAGGGTAATCCAGAACATCAGGACAACGAATCCATTCACAATTCATTGACTGTCCACATCCACGAAAAAAAATCCCCTTTTGTCAATAATAGGAATGTCCTCTACATCACTTCGAATTTCATAAGTACTCTCAGAGGTTGCTTTCTGACCTCTTTTTTTTAAAAAACAGTATCACCTTATTATTTTAGACTGCTGCTAAACTTATCATCACCTCATTGCTTCCGTTTTCCAAATTCTGGCTTCAGGAGTTTTTTTTTTTAATGTATGAAATACATAACCCTGCTATGTGAACATACCGACACCAGATGGCAGTGGTATGCCACAGCCTCCAAGGTGTAAGCTATAAGAAAACTGAGATTTGATTGAGATAAGAGGCAATCTTGAACCTTGTTCATATCAAAAGTGTATTAATAACTTAAATAGTCACTAAATCCTAAAACAATACTTTAGAATAAACATCAAGCAACTGAACTCCAGGATGCAATTTTATTCACCATCTTTCAAAAGTTACCACACAAAATATCTTATGCCAACCCCCCAACCATTTACCATTGTTTCATTAGAATATCAATCTTCCTATTTATTATCATTTGCACTAAACTGCTCTTTCTGACTTTTTTAAATCTTCAGTTTAGTCTTGTTTTGTACCCTCCCACTGACAGTCAAGCATGATGTAGCCTAGTTATGCCGGCTAAAGAACAGGGTTTCTTATGGTCTCTTCATCTCTCTGCAGCTTTCTGGCTCTACCATTTGTTCTCCCTTTCTTCTTCTTCACTCAGGAAACATAATTTATCCTCCACAATCCCCAGAAAATTTCTTTTCACGTTTGTCTCTGATTTCTTAAAATTAGTTTTATTTTTCTTGTTGAAAAGAATTTACTCTGCTCCATTGCTGGAGCTGACTGAAGCTTAGCAAAAATAGCAATTCAAAAATATGCCCAAATATCGCAATTCAAAAATAGGCAAAGGACTTGAATAAATAGTTCTTTGAAGAAAATATACAAATGGCCAATACACCCGTGAAAAGATGATCAACATCATTAGTCACTACAGAAATGCAAATTAAAACCACAATGAGATACCACTTCACATCCATGAGAATGACTATAAGCACAAAAAAAAAGAAAAAAGGAAAATAAGGAAAAAAAGGCAACGATGTGGAAAAATTAGAACTCTCATGCATTGCTGGCGGGAACGTAAAAGAGTATAGACACCTGTCTTGCCAATGGGATTCAGCCCCGGGCAAGTTCACTGTGGATTCAACGTGACCAAAGAAATGACAGTAGAATGTCTTGGGATGAAAGGGTTATACCCAACTTTATTCCCACGGTGGCAGGTCAATCACCAGAATCCTGTCCACTCAGAGCGAGTCTGCATGCAGCAAGACTGCCTTTGGCCTCTCTGCCCCCTTAGCCATCTCAGTCTCTATCCTCGGCGCTGCCACCACTCCAGCCTCTGTTCTCCTGTAGCCTTGCAGCAGCTGTGCCACCCTGTTGCCCAGAGCACTGGGTGGATCTCTTTATATAGAGTCAATAACAATGCATTGCCCACACGTGTGTAGTGAGCTAGACAACCAGGGCCAGGTGAGAATCCTGGCCACAGGAACCTTCATTTTATCCACAACACCAAAGAAAATAGTTTAGCAGTTCCTCAAAAAGTTAGACATAGAATTACCATATGATCCAGCAATTCCACTCCTCGGTATATACCCCCCAAAAAACAAAAGCAGCGACGCACATGTTCATAGCAGCATTATTCACACAATAGCCAAAAAGGTAAAACAACCCAAGTGTTTATCAACAGATGAATGAATAAACAAAATGCGGTGTGTGTGTGTGTGTGTGTGTGATATATATATATATATATGAATATTAATTGTGATTGTCTCACAGTTGTATTTTCCATAAACATATTTAGGGTCGCTCATTATGTAATAAAACTTTTGTTTATACTGTGTGCTCTTCTCATTTAACTGAAACATTTTTGGTTCATTGCTTCTCTGGCATGATAAACTCCTACCTCTGTGAAAATTATCTAACCATTGTAGAGCTAGGGTACCCTTTTCCTCAGTCCCAACTTCTCTAACCCATTGCCCAGGCAGAGGAAGGAAACTGGATTATTTTGTATCAGTAATATTGTATTAATATTACCTACCACTGACTGGGCCCCTAGTTTGTGAGACAACTGTGCTAGTGCTTTTCCTATGTTATTTCTAATTCTAAAAACACTGGGAGCTGGTCACGGATATCTCTATATTAGAGACTGGGAACTGAGGCAATAGCAGTTATGTGTCTTTGATCCAGGACACACAGCTTTGGAGTGTGCAGCAAGGTTGCAAACACGAGTCTCTCAACACCAAAGCCTGTGTGTGGCCTTTCTGAAACTGTGTTACCTTCAAAGCACTGGCTTGTTACAATCAGACAAGGTATACTGAGGGTTTGTACAAGTGCTGAAGAAACAAAAGATGCATTTCTTCTGACAGAGTGTATAATTTAGCTTTTCCCTGCCAGCGGCCTGGCTCTTGAGTTTTTTTCTGATTTAGTGGAGTTTGCCTGTAAAAGGCTTACAGCTCAAAGGTCCCTCTGCATCTGTAATCTTCAGTTCTCAGGTTAATGTTAGCATGTCTCCGGGGACAGCTTTCTTCCTGATGACCTTGGCAGGAACAGAGGTTAACCCCTTCATCAACTCAGTCTGTACACAGCACCAAAACATGAGAGGGCCTTGGTTTTGCCTGAAATATCTCTTTATGTAAATCCCTAGAGCCCAGCCGAGGCAGCTTACAAGGCAAAGCAAATGTCTTCTATGACCACAGAGAAGAAAAGTTTCCAGTAAGCCAGGGAGCTCTCAGCCCTGCTGTCAATGAACGAACAAGCAAAGGAATCAAGGACAGATAAGGAACAAGCAGATAAGGGAATTTCCAGTATGGTGTAAAACAAACTAACAAAGGAAAGATAAGATGTTTGCACAAAAAATAACCTTTGGATGCCGAAAGGGCTAGCCTTTGACAAAATTGTGAAGGAGGTTGTCTGTTTTCTTTCACTTCCTCTGCACTCACCTCTTCTCCCATCATTCTACTCCTCCACCCTAAGTAGTCCCAGAGCTAATAAATACTTGTGAATAAATGCATGCCCAAGCTTCTGGCAGCAGGGCGGCCTGCTCTCTGAGACCCTCTTAACGTATTTCATGTTCAACAGCGTCCTCCCCACCCAAGTTAAAACTTGCTCCTTCCTGAAACTTATTCTCATTTAAGGGCTCCAATTAAACTCACTTGGTCAATTTATCTAGCAAAGATGTTGATGGTTAGTAATGATTTAATGCATTACCCCTACCAGATTACATATTTGCATTTGGATGGGGCTTTCAAAACCTTCAACCTATCTTTCTTCCTAAGCTATCTCTTCCCTTTCATCCACTTGTGAACCCATAAATTCCATCATGGTGAATTTATAATGTCGCCAACAGCAGCAAGGAGAAAGTTCTGACTGTACGAGATAAAGGACTAATGGGCATAAGAGATGTGACATCTGTTTGTGAACATTAATGGAGTCATGCTTATCAGCCTGGTACTCCCAACAACTGAGCTAGGGAGACAAAATAACACATATAAAAAGTCAAAAAACCAAATATGATGGCCTTCCTGGATTTGATGATGTGTAGCACAGCTGGTGCCAGTGACCAGTGTTCTGACCCTACCTAGCAAGGGTAGGAGGGTTGAAGACCTGAAAACAACATCCTCAGAGTCTGGTATCAGTAACTGAATGGGAGAGGATAAATGAAGCAGTGACAGGGGCACAAATACACTGTGAAAATGAGGTCATGGCCACAGCATATGCTTCCATCAGTCCTAGTGTGTGCTAGATTGTTCCAGTGGTAAAGGTGCAGGCCCCAGGAAAACATGGATGAGCCACTGTTTGGTAAATACCTCCTGAAAACTGCCATCCATCATTTTATTGTGAGCACACTGGAAATAGAATTGGTGTTTTTTTAATTAATGTTGTGCCTAATATCCAGAAGGTAAGTTCAGCAATTATACAAAACAATTTCCTTAGGTTGAAGCTCTGAAATCGGGATTTAGGAGTTGAATTTTTGAAAAGATAAGCACTACTTAGAGCAGTGGTTCTCATCTTGAGCCAAAAGGGAGTTGGAGGTTTTCTGGGAAAGGGGCACTTAAAAAGAATTATATATTATGTTTTTCTGTCTGTCTCCAAACCACAGGCATAGAAGGAACAGCTGCATATATCTTCCTAACTATAGAAACAGCAGTAAAATCCTTCTAATTGTCTGTTTTCAAATAACTTGAATTTCTGTCAAATGTAGGTTAAATACTTATTTCCACACAGTACTTTTCTCTTGTTGTATGCCTTATAGCACCAAGTATAATGCCATCCACATAGAAGAAGAAATTTAACTAATGCTTTCCCATTGATTGGTTTGTTCTTGGAGAGATCCCAACCTATTTGAAAAATCTCTGGTATAAACTGAAAATTTCCTACCTCCAAGCTATTTCAGAAAGCTGTCTCTGAGATGACTGGCCTATACTTACTAAGAGGTTCCTTGAATGTAAACCACCAATTCCCATTAAGTGAAGATAAGATATTGATCAGACAGGAGGGGATAAGGTTGGAGTGTGTTTCCCCTGCAAGAAGAGAGGGAAGGGAAAAACAAAAAGATTGGTGGGGCAACAAACCCTCCCCATTCCTCCATGAAGAGACATACATATGACTAGGAAAACTTACAGGATTTTAAATAGGGTTTATAAAGGCACATAATTCTGGATGCCCCTGATATAGTCCAAAGTTAAGGATCTGTTGTTTTAAGTTAGGTATAGAGAACCTTCTCATTAAGGCCTTCCTCGGACCCTCCTAGCTAATTGCACCTCTACTTCATCCCAGCCACCCCACTCCCTATACCATTTCCCTGCTTTATTTTCCTCTATAGCCCTTAGTAATAAATACTTCACTGTACATATGTACTTACATGTTTGGTTTATTATCTGTTTGCCCCCCAGGATGTAAGTTCCATGAGGACAAAGATCATGTTTGTCAAATTCACCACCGTTAAAAGAAAATGTTTCCAAAAATGGCAAAATCTTGATCCTCATACAAATACAGAAATAAATACAGGTTAAAGATTTTATTTGACTCAGTTATGAGGAAAACGCTAATGTGTTACAACCTTAAAAGGAGAATCCAAAGAACAGACACATTTATAGATCAGTAATATTGAAATGAATGTGCAAATGGGAGGCAGGACTGGTCTCTCCAGGGGAGAGTTGTCCCTCCATTTGAGAGAAATAGATTTGCTTGTGTATAGACAAGCATTATTTTGCATTGCTCTCAGTCATCTCCAGTCTGCAGAATTGCAAAACAGCTGCCATCTAAGCAGGATTAGATAACCCTGAAGGTGTGCTATGGACAATACATAGTTTTCCACTGAAAGAGAATTTTCCCTACACCACAGCAGTGTCCAGCAGAGTACCTGGCACATAATGGACACTTTAGAGGGCAGCACAAGGGCTATTATTACCAACATGAACTTAATTCTCCAAACCAGAAACTTGGACATCATCCCTGACTGCCCTCTCTCTTACACTGTCCTTCTTCCTATCCAATCAGTCACAGCATCCTATCATTTCTACCACCTGAAAATATTTCTTTATTTTTCTTCATTAAAAAAATCTGTTCTCATACGTGAATCACATGATGCCATTTCCATGCTTAAAATCCACTGACCTCAGAATAAACTCTAAAATACTTTAGAATCCAAGGCCCTTTACTACTTGGTACCTCTAACAAAAGGGAAGGGTATAGACAAATCACCAGTTTACATAATGGGTGCTCAGTAACTATTGAATGAATGAATGGATGAACTCACAGGGTTAGTCAACACAGGTCCTATATAATTCATCTTCCCCTGAATGCTATTTTCTGATTATAATTACAGTTCATTCTACAAATACATCCTGTACCTTTTCCATTTGAATTCGTACCTCATTAAACAAATGAAAAATAATACTTAGATTCTATGAAAAGATGGATCTAACATATTAGTGTGTTAAAATTATAGTTAATTTCTCCAGTCTAACAAAGTTCTTTTCTAGTTGAATGAATGACTCCCATGCCCAAGGGAGTCTCCACATGGCACTGCCAAAGCTCAGACTGTTGCAATAAAAATGAAAAGCCAATATAATAGATCTGTAGATGGAGAAACTGTTTCTCAGTTAACTAGGGCTGGCTGGAATGGATTGCCTCTCTGACTCCACTATGATGTTATTTGGTGTTTTTATTCTCTTTGAAGGGAGGCTGACATCTAAAGAAACCTTTAGAATTAAAAGCAAAGGTGTGGCTTGGCTCAGTGGCTATGCTCTCTCCATGAGCTCACCAGGGAAAAATAGGTCAATTCAAAATTTACTTTCCAGATGCCTATCACTGTGAATTATTATAGTGAAATACAGTCATTTTATATTTAGCACAATACAATGTTTAAGAAATTACAGAGAGCACTGTGGTAGGACCCTTTTAAAATTCTAGGAGTGAGTGTAAGGCTGACCTAAGAAAAAATGAGGTAAATCAAGTTTGCTGTGGTATCTCCCAGCCTTCCCTTCTTTGCCTTATCCTCATGAGTACTGCTTCCCATCATTCCCCACTGAAGAACCAGGGTCCCTCGTGTGGTAGCCATAAGAGGTCTGCCCTCCTTGGTCAGTGTCCTGCACTTGGTCTTTGATCTACCGCTACCCCATCTGAACTGGCCTATTATGAGCCTCTCAGCAAACTTCCATGTTGGGAAATATCTAATATACTCAATCAGCAAGGATGTATCTCACTTACTAGATTATGTAAGTCTTTCATCAAGAACACTTGGATTTTACCATTCCTTAAATCAAAGATAAATAACAAAAGTAAAAGTTCAGGCATCATCAACAGGATGCTATTTGGGGGATGCTTCCCTGTATTACTCAAAATACAAGAAATAGGCCTACTCATCGGAATGACCTATGATTGCCAACGACATTGATATAATACTTGCTATGAAATTGTCTTGCCATTTGTCTTGTTCTCTCAAAATTCAAGTTCTTTTAAAATTCCATGACAAGATATCTAAAAAATATCCTGTTAATTGAAGATTCAGGTTAGTTAGATTCAGGTTAATCAAGGTTTAACTAAAAGAATTTACATAATGCAGCAACTTCCAAAATCTGTGAAATAAGTTTTTTGACTAATAAGTTCAGTTAGCTTATAATACTGATTTAATGACCTGTTGAACAGGTCACACTTATAGAACTAAACTGTTGTTTACAAGAGAAGCTGGTAGTGAAAAATAATGTCTTACATCCTTCTACAAAGTAAAATGAGCTGCATTGTCTACTTTTACTTACTGCTTAAAATTGGCTTGCATGAACTCCATTTTGAATGTACACCGATTTTTCATTTTACTTCATCTCATATTTGCATGCCCTTTTAGACATCACAGGGTGAGATGATTTCAACTGGAAAACTAGCATAATAAAATGGTGACAGGGTAGTCTTTCTAGTCTTGATCTCTTCTGAAGTTTAGTTTCAATTTCTGTGATAGTTCTGGGAAAGAGTGGTTCTTTGTGCTAACATAATTAATATTTTGGCAGGCATCAGAAGGAGGATATATACTAATTGCTTAAAGTATGCTATGGGAATATTTTTGAATGTGGAGCAAGATAGTGGGTACATCCTTTCTGAGGTTCTAATTGTAGAAATTTGAACTGTGCCAACATACCATTTTAAATAGTGTTATTTTGGCCAGAAGTATAGTGAGTCAATAGATTAAAACATTAGAATATGAAGGTCATGTCACTACAGCTTAGTCATTTTTAACCATCTATTGCTTTGCTTAAAATGTTGTTGCCCCTCCCAGTCATTACCTCAACCCCATCTGCAAGATGCTATGAAAATAAAGAAGCATATTTTATACATCAATCAGTAAATATTTATTATGAACCTACTCTGCATCCAGGATTGTGCTAGGTACTGGGAGTAATACCCATAGAAACCATTTTCTAGTTAAAGAATTTGAAATCTATATGAGGAGGCAAGATAAATACACATTAACAATAAACCTCAGTATAAAACACAGGATAACAGAAGATCAGAGGGAAGCAATAGGGAAGCTTCAGAGAAGAGACGGAAACCTCAGCCGGACCTTAAAGGGGGGCCAGTAATTGATAGGCAGAAAGGGGGAGGGGGTGATAAGGAAAAAAATTCTGAAATGTCCTAAAATTAAATGACATAAGTGCTGGAGAATGGAGGAGAGACAAGGGAAGTTAATCAGTAAATAGCCTCCCCCCATAGCTAACCAGAGACTCCACCTTCCTAAATGAAGTCGTTTCAACAATGATCTAGCTGGCCCCCAGAACTACTGCATCTTTCTTATGTATGAACAGTCCCTAACGTCACCCAAAAACCAACCCACGAGCCTTCTCTCTGAACCAACCCCAGGCTTTCCTAACTTTGCATTCACCCACCTTCCTTTTCTATGGCAAATATAAATTCAAACAACTTTCTTTCCTTAAGACCCCTTGTAAATGTTCCATTTCTTGAATCTGGCAGGCATGTTGCCTCTGTGAACTGGCCTTGCTGCTGGTGAAGCAGAAACTTCCTTTCTCAGGACTCAATCCTTTTCTGGCTAACATCTGTAAAGGCTCAATGAACCCTTTTATTTCAGAGATCTCTTGATCTCTAGAGTTTTTGATTTGTCAGAGGTCATTCCAAAGCAAGAGAATAGCACAAGCTAAAAGACTGAGAGCAAAATTGGCATGAAATGTATTTGAATGGGGAGGAGAAGAATGAGCCTGACATACCTCTAATGGTTATATTGTCCACAATGAGAAGACTGCATGAGTAATATGTTTTGTCTCACACATGAGATGATTTGATCCTCAAGAATAGAAACCATGTTTGTTACATATATATCAAACTTTTTTAAAACTTACTTCAGTGAAATATATGTAACAGTTGCTCGATAAAACCTGGTTGATAAATGTGGATAAAGTGAAGGTTCCTGTGGCCCGAATTCTCACTTGGCCCTGATGGGTGGCTAGCTCACTACACACATGTGGGCAATACGTTGCTATTGACTCTGTATAAACAGCTCCACCCAATACTCTGGGTGACATGGTGGCATGGCTACCCGGCTGCATGGCTGCAGGAGAGCAGCGACTGGAGTGGTGGCAGAGCCGAGGACAGAGACTGAGACAGCTGCGGAGGCAGAGAGACCCAGAAGCAGAGACCAGCTTGCTGCATGCAGACTCGCTCTGAGTGGACAGGATTCTAGTGATTGACCAGCCACGGTGGGAATAAAGTTGAGTATAAAGCCCTTCACTCCAAGAATGTTCCATTGTCATTTTTCAGTCTCATTGAATCCATAGTGAACTTGCCTGGGGCTGAAACCCATTGGCAAGACAATAAGTTAAACTGAAAGGGTGTGATGACAGAGACTAGAGAAGCTGGCCTGAGAAAAAATATGTGGGGTTATGACACAATGAAAAGGCAACAAATCAGGGTTGCCAGCTTTGGATATTTTCCTAGTAACTCACAATAAGAGGGGGTTTGCAATATTTTGCTGGTGACAAGGTGGTACAGGATCTGCCTAACAAGCTTCTACTTGCTTTTACCCACTTGATTTACCCATCTGCCCAATTAATTTTCTTTGCCTTGTACTGGTCCCTACCCCTACACATTCCATAGCAAAGCTTGAAGATTGGGTATATACTGCCTTCATGGATCTATAAATGTTAGGACAATCATGTTTTACAGATTAGTAGATCTGAGAGATGGTAATAGGTATACCTTAAAAACATGCTACATATTCAAATAAGTTTGGGAAGCACTGCTTATTCTATCACCAGCTTGAAGATTTCCAATGAATATTTATTCATAATTCAAAATGTTCTGAAATGTCTTATAGTAATCTGTTTTAAATTTTACATCATTTAATGTAGTATTTTTCCACAGAAATCTTTTTTTAATGGATCACCTACTAAACATCATCCATTCAGAATGTATTAAATACCTAAATATAAGACATGAAACTATAAAACTCGTAGAAGAAAACACAGGCAAAAATCTCTTGAACATAAGCATGAGTGATTTCTTCTGAATATGTCACCCCAGGCAAAGGAAATGAAAGCCAAAAAAACCAAGTGGGACTTCATCAAACTAAAAAGCTTCTGTACAGCAAAGGATACCCTCAACAAAACAAAAAGGCAACTTATAGTATGGGAGAATATATTTGTAAATGATTTATCTGATAAGGGATTAATATCCAAATATATAAAGAACTCATACAACTCAACACCAGAAAAACAAATAACTGGTTGAAGAATGGACAGAGGACCTGAACAGACATTTTTCTGAAGAAGAAATACAGATGGCCAAGAGGCACATGAAAAGCTGATCCACATCACTAATCATCTGGGAAATACAAATCAAAACCACAATAAGATATCACCTTACACCAGTCAGAATGGCTACTACCCAATAAACAAGATGTAACAAGTGTTGATGAGGATGTGGAGAAAAGACAGCCCTGCTACTCTGTTGGTGGGAATGTAAATTGGTACAGCCACTGTGGAAAGCAGTGTGGAGGTTCCTCAGAAAACTAAGAATAGAAATACCACAGGATCCAGTAACTCCACTGCTACAAATTTACCCAAAGAAAAAAACCTCTGATTTGAAAAGATATGTGCACCTCTATGTTTATTGCTACATCATTTGCAATAGCCAAGATATGGAAGCAACCAAAGTGTCCATCAACAGATGAACAGATAAAGAAGATGTGGTACATATATGCAATGGAGTATTATTCAGCCATAAAAAGAAAGAAATCCTGCCATTTATGACAATATGGATGGACCTAGAGGATATTATGCTAAGTGAAATGAGCCAGGCAGAGAAAGACAAATACCATATGGTTTCACTTATATGTGGAATCTAAAAACAAAACAAAGCAAAGTGAACAGATTAGCAGTAGATTCACAAACACTGAGAAGTAACTGGTGGTTCCCATAGGGCTGGGGTTGTGGTGAGTGGGTGAAATAGGTGAAAGGGATAAAGAGGCACAAAGTCTCAACCATGATATAAATGAGTCACAGGGATGAAAGTACAGCATAGAGAATATAGTCAATAGTTCTGTAACATCTTTCTCTGTTGACAGATATTAACTACACTAGTTGGGGTGAGAATTTAATAATGTATATAACTGTTGAATCACTGTGTTGTATACTTGAAATGAATAAAACATTGTATATCAACTATACTTCAATAAAAAAAAAAATAAATAAGTAAACAAATAAATGACTAAATAAACATCTTCCTGGAGAAGACTAGTATTCCAGCTTGTGAAAACCTGCATTAAGAATAACAAGAGATTCGCTGGAAAAATTGACCATACCCATTTTAAATTAGCAGCTTGCCTGTGCCTTGCTGTCAAATCAAAGAGTGTGCCCTCACGAAAAGGATCATAACTCTGCACCTCCACATACTGTAGTTTGTTAGTCAGACAATCTTTGTATTGTCTGTCTACTTGTGAAATGACCTAGCATTACTCAGGAATCAAATAGTTAAAGCAATGTGATAGCCATATACATAGTCTTTCCATGTATATAACAATGCATTGCACAATTCTGAAATTTGAGTTTCCAGGGAGTCTTCTGTTTCTATGTATTTGATTATGGTCCCATAAACATGGACTCTGAGTGGAATATAATTTCTATATGGAACAAAGATCTTGGGTACCAACACACTAAACCTGAAAATTGTTTGAAGATAATACTTTGTAATGTATCACATTTCATCCCAGTCTCCAACCTTAAGGAATTTTGGCCAATTCCTTTCTTTGCTGGAGTTTTGATTGGGATTGACCAGATTACATTTATGGGTTAATCAGGGGATTTAGTCATTGTTTTTATAGCATTGCTTCCATTGGAAAATGCATTTGGCACTTTATGAGAGTCAGCATGGTGTGATAAGGAGTTTGACTTCTGGAAACAGACATACCTGGGTCCAAACTCTGGATTATCTCATACAATATATGAGATTATATATAAGGAAGGTACTGTTATTTTTACCACTTAACAGATTGAGAAATTTGTAGCCAGTAGTTTCAAGAATAGGAATTATCTTCTCAGCAGTCTGCATTCCAAGCTCATTGCCTTTTTCCATACCTCTGCATTCCAAAGCTCTGCTCTGAAGGTGGTCGACGTGCTGATAGTAACAGAGACACTAATCACAGAAATGACGACTGTATGTGTAAACAATGCAAGTATGTATACTCTTAAACTATAAAACAGAGAGCCAGGGGCCTCTACTGAGTCAAAGACCCAGCAACTTGTTTCAGTCTGAGGGTGAGCAGACAGATACATGATACACATCAATATGGACAACTAAGGAGGAAATAAAGAAAAAAGAACTTGCATGAGTTTAAAGCAGAATTAGGGAACCCCCCTTCTTCAATCCTTTACTGTCTGGGACTTCCCCACAGTCTCTGGCTCCAAGAGGCCTCTTTTGCCAGTTCCTCTGCCCAGAATACAGGTGTTTCTCTCATAGTATGTGCTGTTGTGGAGTTCCATGCAACCTGGGCCAAAATTAGAGTGAAGGAAGAACAAGAGAGAGAAAAAGTAATTGGAATTATACTTTGGCCCACCAAGGTCCCTTTCCTTGGTTCCTCTAGAAAGAAAAAGGAAGACTGGTTTTGCCTCAAGATTTTAGGTAATGCCACATCATTATAGTGCTGCGACTTTGTAACTAGTGATGATCTCAGGCAAGCCTGGAGAGAAAAGAGAAAATACAAGAATTTCCCTTACATTCCAGACCATTTTCTCAGTCCTCTCGCTAAAAAGAGGGGGTCATTCAAAGAGTTTTTGCTCTTCACACCCACTGCACAGTTCTGGGACACTTGCCACCCTTGAGCCAAAGCCAAACAAAACAAATCAGAAAAAACAGTGAACTGATCGCTTTACTGGTCATTTTCAAGTTTTTAACTCTCTCCTCAATACCTCCTATCATTTACTTTTCAGTCTTCAACTAGTTACATTTCTTTGTTGTATCCACAGTTTTTAGTTGTAATTAATGGGGAGAAATAGGCTATAAAGGGCTTACTTACTCTGTCCTGTCCAGCACTGCAAGTCCCAGGCAATCTCTTTTGGTTGAAGAAAAGGCAAATATAGGGGAATTACACATATTAGATGTACTTGACGATCACCTCATGTGTCTCCTTCTCAAGGTTATACAAACATCAAATTATGTAGATAAAAATAAAATAAATCAGAACTGATGTTAATACAAAACTAGAATTCAAGGAAAAGGAGCATACTTAATACACAGGATAATTTTTTTATTTAAAAATGTGTAAGTTACAATAAGGATAGAACAGTAATGAACCATTATATATGTGCAAAATCTGTTATAAATTCAAGAAGAAATTGAGAGAAACGTAATGGCAGTAAAAGATTGATAATATCACTCAACCTTTGATAGAGGAAAGTATAGGTATAATACCTACTGTGCTTCACAGATACTGTGTTTTTTACAAATTGAAAGTTTGTGGCAACCCTGCTTCAAGGAATTCTGTTGGCAACATTTTTCCAACAGCATTTACTCACTTCATATCTGTGTGTCACATTTTGGTAGTTTGCAATATTTCAAACTTTTTAAGTATTAGTGTATTTGTTATGATGATCTGTGATCAGTGATCTTTGGTGTTACTATTGCAGCTGTTGGGAGCATCATGAACCATGTCCATAAAAGATGGTGAACTTACTCTGTAAATGTGATATGTGTTCTCACTGTTCCATTGAACTGCCATTTCCCAGTCTCTCTCCCTCTTCTCAGGCCTCCCTGTGCTCTGAGACACAGCAATATTGAAATTAGGCCAATTAATCACCCTATAATGGCCTCTAAGTGTTCAAGTGAAAGGAAGAGTTGCATGTCTCTCACTTTAAATCAAAAGCTAGAAATGATTAAGCTTAGTGAGGAAGGCATGTCAGAAGCTGAGAGAGAATGAAAGCTGAGCCCCTTGCACCAGTTAGCCAAGCTGTGAATACAAAGAAAACATTCTTGAAGGAAATTAAATGTGCTACTCCAGTGAACATGCAAGTAATAAGAAAGCAAAAGCAAAACAGCCTTGTGACTGATATGGAGAAAATTTCAGTGGCCTGGATAGAGGATCAAACCAGTCACAACATTCCCATAAATTGAAGCTTAATCCAGAGGAAGGCCCTAACCCTCTTAAATTCTCTGAAGGCTGAGAACAGGGAGGAAGCTGCAGGAGAAAAGTTAGAAGGTAGCAGAGGTTGGTTCATGAGGTTTAGAGAAAGAAGCCATCTCCACAACATCAAAGTGCAAGGTGAGGCAGGAAGTGCTGATGTAGAAGCTGCAGCAAGTTATCCAGATCTAGTTAAGATCACTGATGAAAGTGGCTGCACTAAACAACAGATTTTCAATGCAGATTAAACAGCCTCCTATTGGAATAAGTTGCCATCTCGGACTTTGATAGGTAGAGAAGATAAGTCAATGCCTTTCAAAACTTCAAAGGACAGGCTGGCTCTCTTTTTAGGGGCTAATGGAGCTGGTGACTTTAAGTTGAAGTCAATGCTCATTTACCATTCCAAAATATCCTAGGGCCTTTAAGAATTATGCTAAATCTACTCTGCCTGTGCTCTATCAATGGAACAACAATTCCTGAATGACAAAACATCTTTTTACAACATGGTTGACTGAATATTTTAAGCCTACTGCTTAAAATGTTGAGATTCACTACTCAGAAAAAAAATCCTTTCAAAATAGGACTGCTCATTGACAATGCACCTGGTCAACCAAGAGCTATAATGGAGATGGATGAGATTAATGTTGTTTCTATGCCTGCTAATACAACATCCATTCTGCAGTGCATGGATCAAGGAGTCATTTCAACTTTAAAATCTTATTATTTAAGAAATACATCTTGTAAGGCCTTAGCTGCTATAGATAGTGATTCTTCTGATGGATCTGGGCAAAATAAATCAAAAACCTTCTGGAAAGGGTTCACCATTCTAGATGACATTAAGAATATTTGTGACTTATGGGAAAAGGTCAAAATATCAACATGAACAGGCATTTGGAAGAAATTGATTCTAACCCTGATGAATGACTTCGAGGGGTTCAAGACTCCAGTGGAGAAAGTAACTGAAGATGTGGTGGAAATAGCAAGAGAACTAGAATGAGGAGTGGAACATGAAGATGTGACTGAATTGCTACAGTCTCATGATAACACCTGAACAGATAAGGAGTTGTTTCATATAGATGAGCAAAAATAAAGTGGTTTCTTGAGATGGAATCCATTCCTGATGAAGATGTTGTGAATATTGTTGAAATGACAATGAAAGATATAGAATATTATATAAACTGATTTGATAAAGCAGCTGCAGGGTTTGAGAGGATTTAGTCCAATTTTGAAACAAGTTCTAGTGTGGGTAAAATTATCAAACAGCATTGCATGCTACAGAGAAATCATTCATGAAAAAACACGTCAATCAATGTGGCAAACTTCACTGTTGTCTTACTTTAAGAAATTGCCACAGCCACCCCAGCCTTCAGCAACTACAACCCTGATCAGTTAGCAGTCATCAACATGAAAGCAAGACACTCTGCCAGCAAAAAGATTATGACTCACTGAAAGCTTAGAGGATGGTTAGCATTTTTTAGCAATAAAGTATTTTTTAACTAAGGTATGTACATTGTTTCATAGACATAATGTTATTGTACACTTAATACACTACAGTATGGTGTAAACATAAAGCACTGGGAAACCAAAAAAATTTCATTTGACTCACTCTATAGCAACATTCATTTTGTTGCAGTGGTCTGGAACCAAACCTATAATATCTCCGAGGTATGACTGTAGAAAAAATACATAATTCTAGAGAAAATTTGAAAATATAATTTATGTATTTGAATGATTAGGTATGTATCTAATAAATATTCTGAAAAGAGAATACAGATTCTTTCCCTCAAAATGTGTATGACCATCACATAAAATTGATCATCATCTCTACCAGAGGATCTACAAACTCTTTTCCTAAAGGGCCAGAGAATAAATATCTTAGGCTTCATGGGTTTTATGGTCTCAGTCACAAGTATCCAACTCTTCCATTGTAATGCAAGAACAACTATGGACAGTATATAAACAAATGGGCATGGGTCTGTTCCAGGGAAACTTTATTTACAAAAATAGGCAGTGAGCCAGATTTAACCCATGGGCTGTAGTTTGCTGATCCCTGACCTAAACTAATCAAAGGAACTGGAAACACTGAAGAATGCTTCAGTAGGAGGCTGAAAGATAGGTCAAATAACAAAAATGAATCTTATACCAGATATGAACTGAAATATTCTCAGGTGTCTTGACAGATGAAAAGTGTCCTAATGTAAGAACAGGTGGGGGTACTTTGATATGGATCAATGAGAAGTGAGAGCACAAGAGTTATGGCATCATTAGGGAAATTGTATTACATCCACCTCTTGATCTAAGAGATTCAGTGTGAGTTGAAAAAATGTATTCATTTACATTTTTACATTAGTAAATATTATACAGATGGAGACTGGCACTGATGGAAAGCCACTGGATTAAGTAAGGGATTCTGTAACTAATCAGCTCCATGTCCTGACGCAAACCATTTAGTCTCTTTGTCCTCAGTTTCTTTAACAGGTAATAAGGGGCTTGTAGTGAATATCCACTTGTCTATGCCTTATAGTTTAGAAATTCTATGACTTATTTAAGTTTTAGTCTACTTTAAAATTTATTGATAATACTTGTCAGTGTTTAATGGTCTACAGAGCTATTTTTATGAATTACTTATCATCTTTAAAGAATAATTACCTGAAAAATTGACTTATTTATTAAACAAGTCATCAACCAATGCACTTCAATTGCAAACAAAATAATGGAAATAAAATATATGGCTTCTTGAGGACATGTCTTAAAATCCCATATCTAAAAAGTAACAGTAAATATCATGGAGGATAAAAGCAAAGGCTTGAAAAAAGTGAAGGAAGAAAAATAGGTAACTGGGTATGGTAGGATATGATAGAAAGAAAATATATTAGCAATTGTTTGTAGTATCGAAGGTCATCTAGAGAACTAGGGGGTCCTGATTGTGGATAGTGATTATATTTTTATTGAAGAATAAATCCACTATGGATGCAAAAATTAAATACTGAATAAGTTCTCCTAGAAGGATTATATAAATTATATAAAATATAAATTTTATTCTTTCCGATGTTTTTGCATTTATTGTTTTCTGTCAACTACTTACAAGCATTATGACTTTCAATTCTTACAATAAACATATAAAATAGGTACTAGTCTTTTCCCCCTTTTACATAAGAAGAAAAAGAAGCATACATACAGCAATAAATTTACCCAAACTCACACAGCGAGTAGCAAAGCAATGATTTGAATTTAGGTTTCTCTAACAAAAACATTTGAAATATTACACTACATCAATTCTCAACAATTCCATCAGCAAATCAAATACTTGCAGAACACATTCCATGTAACTAATACTACTAGATTCACTGGTAGATCAAAAAATAAGTTTGCCACCTATTTGGGCAAATAACAGAAAACTTTGAATAAGAGAATGACCATTAAAAAAACCAACTGATTTCTTTGGGAAATATATGAGGTTTTGAAAGTCATTGTACTAGTTCTAGATTCTTGTATTTTAACTTTTTGTGAGCTTTTTTGAGGTATAATTTATATACAATAAAACTCTAAACTGTCAATGTCAAGTGTTTCCAGTTATGTAACCACCACCACTACAATCATTATATAGAATATTTCCACTACCCCAGAGTGTTCCCTATTGGCTCTTGGTACTCAGCATCCTCTTCTCTACCTCCAACTCTGGCAACCACTAATTTGTTTTCTGTCACTGTAGTTTTTGCCTTTTTTTTTAATGTCATATAAATTGAACTACACAGTATGCAGACTTCAGTGTCTGGCTTCTTTCACTTAGCATAATACTTTTTTGAAAATCATCCATGTTGTGTACACCAGTAGTTTGTTCATCTGTATTCCTGATTAGTTTTCCGCTTGATGAATGTACTACAATTTGTTTACCCATTCACCTACTGAAGGACACTTGGGTTGAATCTAGGTTTTGACTATTGTGAATAAATGCCAATGAACATTCAAGTAAAGATTTTTGTATGGATACATGCTTTCAATTCTCTATGCAAAAGTTTACAATAAACAGCAGAAAGTAATGTAGAACACCTAAATGTAGGAGGAAGTCCATAGTAGAGAAGGTCCTCCTTACAGAGATAAAAGAATTTTAAGAAGGATATGGTAGTCAACATATGAACTTAAGCCTCAAGTACATATGCCTTAGAGTAGGACTAAGAGGATGACAACTGGAAAAGTCATTATACAAAACTATTATCAGAACTTTGGAAAAAATAATTTCAATACAATTGTGAAAATAGAAATCAAATTTTCAAGGAGTACAAAGAAGCAGTAAGGAATGAAAACTGGAAGTACAGCCTACTCATTTAAAAATACTGACAGTAAAGGGGTGTGTGAGGGAAATGAAATGGCAGTTTTAGGAGATATCCAATTTCAAGGAAGATTGTAAATGACTCTGGGAGAAACTGATCTTATTCGTGGGAAGAGAAGAAAGAGTGGCATTGGAGAGAGGAGATCATTGATGCAGCAAGGTGCCAGAGAAGTGTGAAAAGGATGGGAACGAGAGGTACCTGCCTTGAAAAAGTATCTCTTACAGGATAAAGACAGATGTTAGGTGATTAGATATTAATGGAGAGGAGAGTTTGGCAATAAAAATCTACTTAGAAGGAAATCAGGAAATCAGGAAAGGCCAGGGAGCCGTATCAAATGGCCTCAATCTTACCCAAGGACTTAGATGGTAACTATATTCAAGCTGAAATACTAGAGCCTATATAAAGCCTGTATGGCGTCTACCATAGGGAATGATCAGATAAAGTCAAGAAGGGACAAAAGAACTAGCAAGTGAAGTGTGAAATCCAGCTAAAGTTCAGTAGTCCAAATTTATTGTGAACTTGGTCATCACGGTTTTGTGACTTTCCTCAGAAATCACAATAGAATAACAAAAAGCTTCTTTCCTGGGTTGAGAATGAGCTTTGCAGACTAAGCAAAAGATCAAAGAAATGAGAAATTATTTGAGTTAATAAGCAGGTATGTTAAAGTAGCTGATCATGGGTCCCATAATGGGAAGGCAAATAACAAAAAAATGAAAAATTCATCAGAAGAGCTAAAGAGACTGGAGATTATTTGTAGCAGGGTTGGGGAGCTAAAGGAGAGAAGTCAGTAGGTATAAAGGAGTAAGGATAAGGAAGGAATTATATTGTAGTCAGAAAGTCTTGATAGTTGGTTGGTACTTAGAATTGACTGGCTGAAGAAACAGTTAAACGGGCTAAATAAAGATGTTGGGAGCAATTTGCTGGAAATGGAATTGCTACAGATCCCTTATTAAAGATAAACTACAGCAAGACACAATGAAAGAAGAAATGTGATGATAAACTAAAAATCTATTAAGATAGTTTTACCTTTCTCTGTGACAACACAGATTGCCTCCAGAAAGACCGAGGCTCCATCACCAGCAAGCACATCACATCAGAGAGGAGAGACAAGCAGTTACCAGTTCTTTGATTGTGTACTGCTTTTCTTTACAATCTATTTGTCAGTTTTAGTGCATACTGCTGCTATGCTTACCCTTTCAACTGTTACCACAATCATCAAACAGTTGCTGTATTGTACAGCTTAAATGTCTCTCACAGCCCCCAAGTGTACACTGGCAACTTAAATAGAAAAGATTTAATTTGGTAAACTCAGCTAGAGTAATATATTTATTACAAACAACACCAATATATTCTTGCTGACTGTGGCAGAAACAAAAGCATGAGAATACAATAATAAAAACAGTCAGCTGCAGAATTTTGGCTACAGGATGGGAGCTTGGACCTGAAGATAAAGACATAGTACAATTATTTGAATCTAGGAGTTATGAGGTCCAACCTAGAGCCATGACACCAGTTGTAAGATTTGCTGGATACAATGAAGAAGACATGGATATACCAGATAACTGATAGTGGTTATCTCTGGATATCTCTGGAGTGGAGCAGGGAGGAGGAGGAGAAAGACTTTCAGTTTAACTCTATCCATTTGTAATGTTTAGGTTTTTAATGTCAAGTATGCATAACTTTTGAAATAAAATTTAGAAATGAAAATAGAAAAACAGAAGGGAAGAAGAAATTTACCACCTGTGTAACCTTGGGCAATATATTTCAGTTGTCTGAGCATCAGTTTCTTCAACTATAAAATGGCAATATTAAGAACTATGTTGTCTGTTCAGTCATTCAGTAAGTATTTATTGAGTTTATTGTCTTAGCTGCTGTGAGTGGGTAATAATTAGTATTGTGAGGAAGTCAATGAAATGATTTGATAATGTTTCTGGCACAGGGAAAGTATTCAATAAATGTCATTATTGTTCTTCCATTTCTCTAGCATAAATGCAGAATTGGTCCCAACTTGAGGCAAGTTAAAGCAGATGTGGTGGTTGGTGAATGAGGAAGCAGAACACTGGGAAGATTCTCTGTGAAATTGTCTAACTCCATGTTGCCTGGGAAAGTAGACTCTTGAGAAGCCTGCGAAGTCCCAGAATTCTTGCATCTAGCCTAAATGAGTCCATTCTTGAACCAATAAGATGGGGCTACACAGAGACCAGACCTGTGGTTGCCATGGGTCTGTGGGGGATGGGTGAAATAGATGAAGAGGTAATGTTTGATATCTAGATCTGGGCAATGGTTACATGAGTGTATAAACATGTCAAAATTCATAAAGCTGTACACTAAGATTTGTGTATTTTATTGTATGTATCTCAATTTTTTTAAAAAGATGCTGTTAAAAGCCTGAAGTCTTCCTTTCATCCCTAAGAACTTGCCTTTTGGAGTAGATTAATCTTTATTTCAGCCCATCAAAACTGTACCCTACAGGTAAATTTATACTTTTGTGAAATATCTCACTTGTTGGATGAAGGCTCTCTGAATCTTGGCTGTTCATGGCTAATTTTAAAGATTAAGTGAAATTAAAAAGCTAAAGTGTAACATTAAAGAGTGCAAAAAATATCTCTAAAAATTGAATGGTGGTGACAAAAAGAAAACATGATTTTTTTCAAGGTTGATCTCCTGTGGAATGGCTTATGGAGAAAGTGGGGGTGGTGCTGAGAGAAGTCAACTCATGATCTACCATTCACCTAATTAAATAAGGTTGTTGTGAGGAATCAAATTAAATGATCTGGGTAATATGTCTGGCATAGAATAATTATGTCAGCACACCAATTATTGTTAAGCTGCCAGACTCAGTCAGCTAAGTCTGATCTTCTCATCAGTTATGTTATGATTCTATAATAAACCACCATTAAAAGCCTTTTTTTTTGCAATCTCATAGAAACATCTCATCTTGACTACGTTTTGAAAAAAAGTCTACCCAATCACCTCTGCACATTACAATGACACATTTTATCCTGTTTTCTGGATTGGAAAGGACAAAATTCTTGAGTTAGAAATATGTGTAGTAACAATATAGTATGAGGATTAGATTTAAACTGTAGGTAAATATGATTGAGAAGAAAACTTTTAAATAAAATGTTGTAAGAGAATCAAAGTCAGAGAGATAAATTAATTTTTCTTACATATGAAAGTGTCCACATTTTACTAATGCTGCTATTGGAATTAGAATATCTTGACTTCTGATTTGTGAATTCTGGTTCTGCCATAGATTATATTAACTAGTCATATAATTTGGAGTTCACAGACTCATGCTTTCTACTTGTAAATGACGATAGTGCTAGCTGATTGGCCTAACTCATGGGGATGTGATAAAGCTTAAATGAGATAATACATGTATATACATTTGGAAGAGTATAAAATACTATATAAATATAAAGGAGTATTCTTTAATTTCCCTCTATTTACTTAACTAAAACTTTCTTCTACAATTCTAGCACATACCCTTTGGCCCTTCTCTAAGCATTTAAAACAGTAGTTTTGAAATATTTGTGTTTATTTCTAATCAGTGGCACTCTTTATTCAAGTGAAATAATGGGAAGACCAAGGAAATCCAAAATGTAATGTAAGTAAAACAAGAGCTATTCAATTTAAGCTGGAATATGAACTCTGCTGACGAAGCCAAACCATGTCTTCCCATCCCTCTTTACCCACCGTCTGGAGACCCCTGAGGCAGGCCCACCACACACAACCAGAAAACTACTTACCTAATGATAATAAATGGTAACTAACTGACTTAGTCCCAAATTACTCAAACATTTGTGCACATTTTACTTACCAATTGATTTGTCAGCTTTTCAAAGGCAGACATCATGTTCTCTAACTATTCTGTATCTACAGTGCAAGGCAAAATGACAGGCACTCCAAATACATGATGCCATCATTTGTAAGATGCACTTTATTTTATGTGCCACTAAGAAAGAAAAAAGCTCCATCCTGACCATTTTTCTACATTTTCTCACCATGATATATTATTTTGTAAACAGATTAGCAAAGATGAAAAACACACATAACATCCATTGTTGACAAATATATGTGAAAACAGACTCTCTCAGATACTGCTGGTAGGGAATGGGTATTATTAAAAGCTTACTGAAATCACCCTCATTAAGTCATTTATTCACTGAATGTCTGCTATGTATAACAACAAAGAAAACAGACAAAGGCCCTGTCTCTGGTAGAGCTTACATTCTTAACAGACAAAACAAACAAATTAACAAATGAATATTTATTGTGTCAAGTACTAATAAATGTATGACAAGAAGATTAAACAGGATAAGAGGGAAAAGAATGGAAGGGGGTGCTGTCTTACATAGAGTGGTCAGTGAGGTCCTCCCTGAAGAGGTAGCAGTTATGCATAAAATTTAATGAAGTGAAAAAGAACTGTAGGAGCAAAGGAGACATTCAAGGGATGACACAGTGTATGGAATAGAGAACTGTGGATTTCACAAAGTTACCAGGAAGCCATTGGAGGATTTTGAGTAGGGCATTGGGATAGTCTTATTCACATTTTTAAAGGATCACTCATTCTGTGCTCTGTAGACTGGATCTTAATGTAGCAAGGATAAAAGCACTCGGGAGCCAGTTGCAGTAGCTCAGCCTAGATAATGATGGTTTCTTGGACTAGATTGGTTGAGCAGAGATGGTGAGAGTTTGTCATCCTTAGGATATATTTCAAAGGTAAACCTGAATGTATTTGCTGATGGATTAGATGTGAATTTTGGAAGAAAGAAGAATCAAGGATATTTCTCAGTTTTTGGCTTAAGTAACTGAAGAAGTGGGGAGGGGGCGGTGCTAATAAATGAAAGGCAGGTTGAGGAATTAAGTAGAAATAAAAATATTGATTTGAGACATGTTAAGCTTGAAATGCTTATTAGATACCCAAGTGGATAGTCTGGGATTCAAGGAAAGGTCAGAGCTAGAGATATGAATTTAGAAGACAGGACCAACTGAGATCATGTAGAAAGCCATTGTAGATAAAGCAGAACTCCAAGGACTGAGCTTTGGGACATCCAACATTTGGATGTTTGGAAGAGGAAGATGATCCAGCAAAGGAGGCAGGACTAGTCAATGGATTAAAAGGAAAACCAAGAGAATATCAGTATCCTAAAGCCAAGGAAACAGTGTTGAAAGAAGGATTTACCAAATTGCCAGCTATACATCCAAAGTCTCAAGACTGTTTTACCCACTGACCATCCCCTAGCAAATTATCCTGCAGAAATGTTCGTGTGTGTGTACAAGGATGTATCTACAAGAATATTCTTTAGACTGTTGTTTAGAGTAGGGCAATTATAAACTACCAAAATGTTAACAACACAAATTATTTTTTAAATAATTAGGATTCCTCCATACAATGACAAAACAATATGAAAGCTAAAAAATCAAAAGAATGTTTTTATGTATTGCTTCGAAGGGGTGTCCAAGATAAAAACAAAATAAAATTACATGTGTGGCATTCATATCAAATTAGTATCAATAGCACAATACCACTTGAGAAAACAAGCTATAATCGATGTGAGTTTACTTATGTGCAGAAAAAAGTTCTAAAGAATTTGTACCAATTACCAGTGATTTACTTTGGGTGATTTTTACTTCTTTAAATTTTCTACATTGTCTGAAGCTATTTCCATTTTAAGAAAAAAAAGTCATATGCTCTATTGAGCCTTTATGAATTGTACTAAAAGTGAAAGCCAACATCCTTCCTTGAATCAACTCACAGATGTCACTTTTCACCACTCTAAGAATTTGCATCTAAGTCTAAATGTAATGCATATATTATGCTCTTTCCCTGTACACACACCCACTGTGAAAATCCAAATTACTGTAGATTGAACCATGTGAAATTCTGATATTCAACCACTGTCAGCCTATTAAAAAGAGCAATTTCCTATAGTTCACCTATTATTTGAAGTCTGACCTAACACTATGATTCAAAATCTGGGAGACCCTAACTCTAATAGATTACCTCCTAAATAATGATTCTCTCTCTGTCTCCCATCCTTAAAGGTTCCATCCCCAATCTGAAGAGATAACTGTAGTGTAATAAAAAGAACTCTAGACTGAGGATCAGACAACTTTTAAAACTTTATTGAGGCCTAGTTGAAGTAAAATAAAATGTGCATAATAAAGTATAACCTTTGATTAGTTTTGACATACATATATAACTATGAAAACACACCATAATCAAGATAATAAATATTTTAATCATCCTAAAGAGATTATTCATGCACCTTTCCATCCTTCCTTTCACCTCCATTTCCAGGCAACTACTGACCTACTTTCTGTCACTATAGATTGGTTTGTATTTTTAGAATTTTATATAAATGGAATCATAAAGTATGTACTCTTTGATATCTAGATGATTTTCCTCATCACAATTGTTTTGAATCCATCCATGTTCTTTTGATTTATCAGTACTCACAAAATTTTAAAAATTTAAAAATAGGTCATTACTCTTTACTAGTGAACATTTATATCAGTATATATTCAGATATTTATTTTATACTTTGGATTATGACACTATTTTATTTTGTTGTTTAAATTATTCCCACTTTGGCCACTGGGACTTCTTTCATTTGGATCTTGTGTCCCTTTAACATATCCCCATCATTGAGAGTTTTTGGCTTTTGTTTTTTGGTTTTATGTTTGCTTGCTTGTTTGCATGCTTCCTTGTTTTCTGGCAATGGAGAACATTCCAGGATCATCTTGTATATTTCCTTCTCTGGCCCTACAATTAACCATTTTTCCAAAGAGCTCTGGTTCCTTTCTTTGGAGGATAATGTATCTAACCAAGATTTGGGCACTGGATGTGCTTTTTCTTTTTTTTGAACACTGTTTGATTTTTCAGGCACAATTTTTTTCCATTTAATTGCCTTTGGAACTTTGTCAACATTCAATTTTCCAAAAGGAAGGAAATTCTGACACATGCCACAACATGGATGAGTATTGAAGTCATTATACCAAGTGAAACGAGCCAGTCATAAAAAGACAAATATGTATAATTCCACTTATATGAGGTATCTAGCATAGTCAAATTCACAGAAACAAAAAATAGAAGGGGGTTTCCAGGGGCTGGAGTGAGGAAGAAATGGAGAATTGTTGATTAATGGGTAGAAAGTTTCAGTAATTCTAGACAAAAAGTTCTGGAGATTAGTTGCAGGACATTATGAATATACACACTACTAAGCTGTACACCTATTCATGGTTAAGATAGTAAGTTTTATTTTATGTGCTTTTACCCCAATAAAAATATTTTTAAATGCATGAAATAACAAAGGAAATAGACTTAACTACAAAAAAAATAACTTATTCATATTTTTGTGGGTATATTTCTGTACTCTAGATTCTGTAACAACAGTGCATGTCTAACCTTTCACCATTACCACCATGTCTGGATTATTGTAGCTTTATAGTAAGTCTTGAAGTCAGCTAGCATGAGTTCTCCAACCTTTTCTTCTTTCTCAAAGTTGTTTTGGCTATTTCAGTTCCTTTGTATTCCATATACATTTGAATTAGTTTTTTTGTATCTATAAATATCCTGCTATGATTTTGATTGTGATTGAATTGACTATAGATCAATTTGGATAGAATTGAAATTTAATAATGTTGAGTCTTTTTATCAGTGTTCAGTAATTTTCAGCAAACAGATACACATACTTTGCTAAATTCACACCTAAATATTTCATGTTGTGTGTACTATTGCAAATGGCATGGATTTTTAAATTTCGCTTTCCAGATGTTCATTGTCAAAATTTAAATATAATTGGTTTTTGTATATTAGTCTTGTATCATACATTGTTAATCTCATTTATCACTTATTAGTTCTAGCGTCTATTTTTGTAAATTCCTGGGGATTTTCTATTTAGAAAATTATGACATCTGTGAGTAACAACAGACTTATTTCTTCTTTTCCAATTTGTATGCATTTTATTTCTTTTTATTGCTTCATTTCACTCAAAAGGACTTCAAGTATGAGGTGAATAAAAGAAGTGAAAGTGAACATCCCTCCCTGATTCTTGATGCTAGGTAAAAAAATATTGCCTTTGACCATTAAGTATGTTGTTGCCTGAGGGATTTTTGTCTTGTCTTGTCTGTTTTGTTTGCAGGTGTTTTGGTTTGGTAAATTTTCTTTATCAGGTTCAGTTCCCCTCTGACTCCTTGTTTGTTGATAATTTTTTAAATCGTGAATTGGTACTAAATTTTGTCAAATTATTTTTCCTGCATCTTTTCATATGATCATACAGTTTTTCTTCTGTAATCTGTTATTAGAGTGAATTAAATTGACTTATTTCCAGTGATAAACCATACTTACATTCCTGAGATAAACCCCATTTGGTCCTAATGCACTGTCATTTTCATATGTTAATGATTTTTATTTGCTAATATTTTATTCAGGGTTTTGCATCTATGTTCATGTTGGATATTGGGCTTCTGGTTTTCTTTAATGTCTGATTTTGATATCACAGGGATGTCGACCTCTTTTCTTCTAGAAGAGATTATACAGATTTAGTGTACTCTTTTCTTAATGTTTGATAGGATTCTCCATTGATACCATCTGGACCTGGAGTCCACTTTTTGAAAGTTTAATTTTTATGAACTCAAATTCTTTAATAGATATAGGACTATTCAGTTACTTGTTTCCTCTTGAGTAAGTTTTGGTAGTTTGTCTTTCAAGAATTGGTCTAATTTAAGTTTCCAGATTTATAAGCATATAATTGTCCTTAGTATCCCTTTATTATCTTTTTAATAAGTGTATATATTTTGCACTCATAATCACTTATAATAAGTGATAAGTCATAATTATTTATGGTTTATTTATAATTTACATAAATTACAATTATTTAAATCATAATTATCCTTAGTATTCCCTTACTACCATTTAAATAAGTATACATTATACATTCATAATCACTTTAATAAGTGATAAATCATAATTAAGTGAAAATCTATATAACTATATAGGTCCCTTTGCCCTTTTATATTTTTCATGTGTATAACATCTACTTACATTGGAAGCTCTACCAATATTACACTTTCAATTTCAATAGTAATATATATTTTAAAGAATGTAGGAGAAAAATAGTCATAGTTACCCATATATTTAACACCTTTGATGCTATTCCTTCATTCTTGAGGATTCCAGTTTTCCTCTGATATAATTTCCTTTATCCTGAAGAATTTCCTTTAGCATTTCTAATAGAACATGTCTACTATTGATAGACTCTCTTAGTTTTCCTTTTTTCTGACAATGTCTTTATTTCATCTTTAGTCATGCAGCATATTTACACTGCATATAGAATTTTGGGCTAATAGTTATTTGTTTTCAGCACTGTCTTCTGGCCTTCACAGTTTCTGATGAGAAATCCACAGATGTTTGAACCATTGTTCCAATATATATAAACATATGATGTTTTCTTTGGCTGCCTTAAAGATTTCTTAAAAAAACTTATCTTTGGTTTTCACTAGTTTGATTATCATAGAGCTGTGCATGGTTTTCTCTAAGTTATTCTGTTAGGGTTCACTGAACTACTAGAATCTGTAAATTTATATTTCACCAATGTAGAAAGTTTTCAGCTAATATTCCTTGAAATATTTTTTCTGCACCAATCTCTTTCTTCTCTCCTCATGGGACTCAAATGACATGAAGTTAGATGTTCTGATACTGTCTCACAAGTCCTTGAAGCTCTATTCATTTTTTTCAGTCTTCTAATCTTTGTCTTGGTGTTCCTCAGATTGAATAATATTTATTGACCTGTTTTCTTTTCTTCACAGCTTTACTGAGGTATAACTGAAAAATAAAAATTGTGTATATTTATGGTATACAATGTGATGGCTTGGTATACATATACATTGTGAAATAATTACTACAATCAAACTAATTAACATATCCATCACCTCACATAGTTAGTTCTGGGCCAGTGAGGACACTTACAATCTACTCTCTTAGCAAATTTGCAGTATACAATATAGTGTTACTAACTATGTTCACTGTGCTATACAAGAGATCCCCAGAAATGTATTCATCCTATGACTGACAGTTTGTACCCTTTGATCAACCTCTCCCCATTTTCCCCATCCCTAAGCCTCTGGTAACCACCATTCTACTCCCTGGTTCTATGAGTTCAACTTTTTAAAATTCTGCATATAAATGAGAGCGTACAGTATTTGTTTTATTGACCTATTTCCTAGTTAATGGCTTTGTCCTCTATCATCTCTAGTTTACTATTGAGCCCATCTCGAACACTTTTCAGTTCTAAATTTTCCATTTGGTTCCTTTTTTTTAGTACTATTTCTCTGCTTCAGAACATCTATCCATGCATTTCCAGTGTTCTTTCCTTAACCTCATGGATCATAGGTATAATTGCTGTTTTAAAGACTTCGATTATTCCAACATCTGGGTTTTCTCAAGATTTGCATCTGCTGATTACCTTCTCCTTTGAGGATTGGTCATATTTTCCTGGCTTTTAGTATGTCCAGTTTAGATCATCTGTCAGAAATTTTGACCATTATGTTGTTTAGACTCTGAGTCCTGGGACTTTTGGAGAATGTTGATGGTTTTTTTTTTATCAGGTAATCATTCTGTTAAGTTTAGACCATAAATTTGTCTTGCCTTACATGGGTGGCAGTTCAAATCTTAGTTTAGAATCTGAAATAGCCATACAATAGAATACTTTTCATCCTTAAAAAGTACAAAATACTTATATATGCTACAATATGGATGGACTTCAAAAGCATTGTTAAGTGAAATAGGCCAGAGGCAAAAGACCACATACTATATGACTCCTTTCATATGAAATGTCTAGAAAATGCAAGTCTATAAAGACAAAAAGTACATTAGTGGTTTCCAGAGGGTAGGGGTGAGAACAGAGACCAACTGTAAACAGAAAAAAATGATCTTACTGAAGTGATGGAAATGGCCAAAACTGAACTGTAGTGATGGTTTCACAACTCATGAAACCTTTCTGAATCTGTTTGTTTTTATTTATGAACTGAAGGCCATTTTTTACCCCCCAAAAATGATAGAAAAATAGGCAAGGATAGGCCTCCTAAAGATAATCCCATTATCATTGGCTACCAGAAATAATAGATATAGGACTTGACTAAATGTCTTTCTTTGGTTTCTGAGAAGTAACACTCATTATATTTTATTGTAATTATTTATTTAACTGTCTGTCTTCTCTATTAGAAGTTCTATGATGTCAGGAACTGTGTTTTCCTCATTTATGGCCATATCTGCATACTTTCCCCAGAATCAGCATTCAGTATTCATTCAATCAGTAAAGATTCCTATGGACAGTCAGTCCACTCAGTACCCTAATTTATAGTTCTTAAACCTCTAATTCTTGTGACGTTCATCTCCACCCACTTACTGTCATGGAAGCCCTCTAGACCTTGCCAACCCTAGACTGGTCTACATCAGAAATCCTTAACTTGAATATCCTACCCTCTGATCTCAATTCCTTGTGCTTCCAACAACTCTTTACTTCTCCACTTTCACTCTCCCTGTACATACTCTTGACCTCATAGCAACCCATCCTTTTTCTCTCAGTCCTTTGGTAGAAGGCTTGTTTTCCCCTTGATGCTGTGGAACATCCATTGTTGCTTTTCTCTGTTCCCTTTGAGTTCCGTTGGTCATCCCCTGTGGGTACAACAACATGTCGCTATAGTTCTTTATGTATTAGGGATACATAAATGGAATCCATTTTAGATAATTCATCTCTTAGCTTGAAGACCTATGTGTTCAGTATACTACATAGAGTGCCAGACTCTGAAAAGCCATGTTAGGTTGTTGTTACATGACAAAACTACATTTCTTCAAACACTGATTCTCATTATGGAAGACTTTCTCTTATGCCATATATATTTTCCACATACTCATTTATACATTGAAATTATTTCTATTTTCATGAAAAGAATAATCTTAATTACAATTATAAGGTAATTATATAGACTTTTTTGCTTTTTAAGAAAAGGCAGGTGGGGAAAAGATGTTTTTGAATAAGTAATTTTCACTCAATCATTAGAAATCAATATTTTTATGAAACTAGACAAATCAATAGAGTCTGTCTTTTACTTCTGGGTTAGTGTTTGGGGAATAAATTCTTCATCGGTCTCTTACAATTCTTTAATCTCATTAACCTAGGGCACTGGCAGATTTGCAAGTGATTTATATTACTTGATATAAATTTATATCTTTCTACTTTCATATGTTAATATAACTTTTACATGCTTTTCTTTTGTAAAGACAAGTCTGTGCTTAAGAGCAGCAATTTTTTATGATGACTTTGAATCATGAATTGTAGATAATGATAAATTCTTCTTTGAGGGGGTTGGTTCTCTGGAGTGTGGGAAGATAAACAAAGGGGAGAGAGAGAATAAGGAAAGATAACCTCTTCTGCTTATTGGTAAAGCAAATGCTGACCCTATTTTACCTAAGTCTCAATCTATTCCTAAACTAAAAACTCTTTCTTCAGGTTCTCTTTCATTCATCATCCTTAGCTCACTAGAAAATACTGAATCTTTTTTATCCTAGCCCTGGAACCATTTGATTTCTCAAAGAATAGATCAGAAATGACATCTACCTAAGACAAAAGCCACATATTGTTTTCTCAAAGAATAGATCACAAATGTCATCTACCTAAGACAAAAGCCATATATATTTAATATATACTTCAACACCCTCAAAAGGCAACAGTTGATGACTATTAAGATATCACATACTCAGAATTCACATCATATACACACCGCGACATTACAACTTAGACTGATATATGTGGTCTAAAAACCCATAAAATGATAGAACTGAGAGCAGACAGAGATAATACAATCTAAACCCTTGTTTATTTTACAGGTAGGGAAACTAAGCAGAGAGGTTAATTGACATGCCCAGGGTCACACAGCTATATCATTGTTTTAAATTGTACATTCATTCTGTGACAGTAGAACATTTGGTAATGTAATATATGTTATACTAACCATTGCCATTGCAGTCACACAGTGCTGCATTTTCCTCTTTCATCCTCATTTTTATAAAATATAAAAATAATCACAAATACCTGTTCATTTTCAGAACACTCGGTCTGCTGCTTTAGATCATAAGCATGAAATTGCATCCATTTAATGTTTTGCCTTTCACAGCTATAAAATGCAATTTCATTAAATATCATTGATTCATTTATTCAGCAAGAACTTGAAACTATGTTCTTGAGGCTAGAGGCCAAGGGTGATATGGGAAAGGTGTTATAAACAAAACAAGGAGATACATTCCTTACTGCCACTGAAGAGCTTTGGAACTAGCTGGAGGAGGGAGCTAAACAAACAGAAAATGACTTAAAAACAATGCTAAGCTGTATACCTGCAGGTGCAGAGAATTATGCAAACTGCTTATGTGAGTGCTGAGATGAACCACAATAATGGTGAGACCTAAGCTGAACGGGGTTAACTAGGCAATTTCCTGGAAAAGGTGAGTTTCGTGCAAGACTAAGAAACTAATTGAAATGTTGTGGCATTGAAGAGTGAGGAGCACTCTCTGTAGGGGTAATGATAATAGTGAAAGCATGGGACCGAGAAGCTAAGTACTGTATAAAGGCCAAAAAGGAAATTAGTTTGGCTATAACAAAGGGACTGATCCTAACCAGGCCATGAAAAACTCAGAGTTTTGGTGCTTGGGATGAATACGGAAGCCAGTTCTTGAATGGTAGGCTGTAGGATTTACAAGTTACTGTCCAGGCACTACATATCTATCAATTAATTAAATCAATATTTATTGAATACCTACTAGGAACCAGGGCTTACTTCATGCCAGGTACTATGCATAGAACTTTAAACCTTGTCTCATTTATCCCTCACAACAGTCTTATGAGTTTTAATATATTCTCCCACTTTGTTTATAAGGAAACTGGGTCCTAATGAAATAAATGGCATTGCCAAAGTCACACAACTAGCAAGAAGTAGAGACTAAGACTCAGAACTTCTGTCTCTAGAGCTCCCACTTAGGATCACTAAAGCTATAACTATTCTTTATAGGTTTTTCAGCAAGAGAAGAATATAATGCAAATACTATTGGTTAGAGATTATTCCCACAGTTATGTGAAGGATAAATATAAAAGCGAAGTTCATAATTTTTATATAGCTCATATGAAATGGTAACTGTTAGTCACAATTAATATTAAAGTCCGTACAATTTCCCCACTAAATTTTTTTTAATCTTATTTATCTATGAGTTATGATGTGAAAGGAGAAAGATTAAAACTTAATACCATCTGTTTCCTATTCTGCTGTGCTGAACAATGAGAACAATACACACAAATTTCATGCTCTTTCCTGACAGTCTAACATTTGATGAGGTTCTATTTACGTATTTCACGTTTTTACTTTATTTTGGTAGGACATAAAATCCGGGGAATCCTGTGTTTTAACTGAACATTTCAAAAGCAAGAGAGAGCACTTTTTAAAAAATCCAGATTTCTGACTTCTCTTGAAAAATCAAAAGACCTGGCAACACCAGGCATACTGTGTGACCACAATCAACAGGAACCAAGTAGTCGCCACTCCCTTTTCTTTTTCTATATCTAGCAAAATTATACAGCAGCCAAATGTCCCTTTTGCAGCAGTTCTATGAATTAAAAAAAAACTACCAAATGAACTGTTCAATTAGTTTCTGCCTCAAAGAAGAGTTAAAATCTCGGGTCAAAGAACATTTATTCTTCTATCACCAAGTTACTTCCACTGCAAGGATCAAAACATCTAGGTTAGATACATGAAAAAATATAGAACTGGTGAGCATCACTGCCTGTGGCCACTGAACACATAGATGTTGAGTGCCTGTAATGAGCCAGGTGGCGAGCTAGCTGTTTTTGTTTAATTGGTCTGCTTCTTTCCACAGAGATACCCAAGATATGGTAGATTTTGTTCAAGATTAAAGGAAAAGATATACTAGGAAATTTCATGTCTAGGATCCCAAGTACTTGACCAATTCTGTTCCATTTATTTGAAATGTCACATAAATTATGGCCAATTTTTCATTATCTGAATTCGTTTTGGTATTTTAGTGGTCAGCTCCCTTTCCCCTAAAAGGCTGATCCACAGTAAATATAAACTTTGACCCTGGGCCTCAGCTGCCCCATTTGACAAACAAGCCATGAGGGATCTTGGAGATAACTAGTCTTAACTCCGTGAGAGGGTAGGGCAACTGCTAAGGAACTGCTAGAGTCCCTTCCAGCTCCAACATTCTCTAATCTACAAAATGTCAATGGATGGTATTATATTCTCTTCCTGTGGTCATTGTTCCGGCTAATATATAACCATCTCTATTTACTTTTATGCTAAAAAAGCAACCAGCAACCTGGAAGAAACTCCAAAAAGAAGGAAGTTTGAAGTCATTTGCTTTTAAGGCAATACTCTTAAGCCCAAAGAAGTTGTAAAACAAAGAATCAACAGAGTTAGAAAGAAAATGAATGTCCCTTAGATTAATGTCTAGCCTATGCATAAAGCCAATCCAGGAAGGAAATTCCTAAATTCCCTGGGTAATCGTCTTAAGAAGTTAAACAAATAGTACCAAGTATTTACATTCTTGCTTGAGACTGACTAATGTTTGGCTCCTTGAAAATGTTACCCATCGTCTTCAATTTCTCTACAGTACTTCATGCTGTGCCACATCCATGATGAGCTCTGTACACCTATTTTTAGATGCTGATCTAGACTGTTATTCACTGTAAGGCTCTGGTGACCTAAGAAACTGAGAGCTCTTACAACAGAATGTGAAAAGAGTTTATAGTTTGCATGTACTGAAGGTGATTAATCTAGTTCATTTTCATTCTTGTCAACATGTGGCTTCTCAAAAATATTCTTAGCATACAGGATATGACCAAAACAGATTAAACAGTCATTTCAAATTGTAACACAGGCAGAAACATTTTTAAGATGCTCATTTTCCAAGGTCTGGCTAGTTTAGGGAACTGGGTTGCCAAAGCAATAATATGATGGTCCAGTTTTCAATATTTTTCAGCTAAAATTGAATCCTAGCCTTTTTTAATTTTTCAAAAATCTCTGACATGATTTACATATTCTGCAAATTCTAAAGTAAATTTGCATAAATGTAAAATGTAATGTAAATCTGTAAATTCTGTATATAAAATAAATACATATTCAATGACATATGTGCAAATTACATATACATCTATACGTACAAATATACAGATAATAATAGAACAGGGCTCTCAGGTAATTTTTAAAAATATATGTTTGTTTTTCCAAAATATTAATACAACCATACAGATTTGCTATTCCTTCGCCCTGTTTCTTCCCACTCTCAAACATTATAGGAGATACTACTGATAATAGCAGCGATTTCTAGAACAAATTTGATAAGTATTAGAATATGCATTTACACAGCATTATTCTACATAACAAAATATCAAAGAAGAGTAGAAAGAACATCTACCTACCAGTCATTGGCCCAGATCTAGCCCACATAAGTCTAGTCTGTGTTTTAACTGAACATTTCAAAAGCAAGAGATAGCACTTTTTAAAAAATCCAGATTTCTGACTTCTCTTGAAAAATCGAACGACCTGGCAACACCAGGCATACAGTGTGACCAAAATCAACAGGAACCAAGTAACTGCCACTCCCTTCAAATAGGGCTGTGCTCTTCACTACATCGCAACCAAATGGGCTATCTCAGTTATTTGTTACATGCTTGGCCGCTATACTCATTTGAGCTTATAACCACTGATTGGTCCAACTTTCTCACATTCAATAGAGGTTGACTAACTCAAAAGTTAATTGACTATCCTAAATCATTCAAAGGGAGTACACAATGAGCAGAAGCGTCTTTGCCCTCAAAGGGCCTTTATGATATGCTTTGGGAGAATACACATATTCATAAGAAAGTACAGGATATGATAATCACCATACTAGAAACATTTTCTATATGCAGAGAAAGTTGCAATGTCTTCTTGGGCACAAGAAGAAAGGCTTCATGAAGAAAATATCATTTCACAAATAGAACATTTCACCAGAAATCAGTTTGCCAGGTTTCTCAGTACAAACTCTAGCTCTGACACTTACCGGTTTTGTGACTGAAGCTGAGTTATTTAATCTCTCAGAACTTCAGTTTTCTCATTTGTAAAATGGAGATAATACAATGTACTGAACAGGATGTTGTGAGAATTAAATGGGAAAATAGAGTAACAGACCTTGCACATAGTAAGCGACTAGCAAAACATTATTTTTCTTACTATTTTTATGGAGAAAGTAGAGTACAGATAGCCCTACCATGCAGGGTGAGCATCTGGTTGGTAAAGTATAAGATATAATTAGTCAAGGAACAGCAAGTACAAAGTTGGGTTGAATTATAAATAAAGGTGGCAGCCAGGTGCCTCCACAAAGCTGGGGAAACCCTCCCAGAGTCAGCTTATGAGGACACAAAGGGAAAGCAAAAGCCCATCAGCCCAGCTGACACAGCACCTTCCACCCTACCACCTCCTGGCTGACTGGCAGTCCACACACCCATGTGATAAGCACAATAAAGAAAGGCACAGTGAAATATGAGAATGCAAGATAGGGCAGGCTGATCACGTTGTGGAAATCATTAATGTCTTTCTTAAAGAAAACTAAGCTAAGATCTCAGTGATGAGGGTGAATTGACAAGATAAAAGGGGGTAATTTATCTTACCAAGAAAAGAGCATGTTTAAAGGCCCTGTGGAGCACAGGGAGAATAGAAATTAAAGGAAGCCCAGTGACGTTGGAGCACAAAGAGCTAAGACAAGTGTAGGATGAGATGCCACTGGAAAGAGTGAGAATGGGTAAGATCTTTCAAAGCTTTATAAGTCTTAAGAGTTTTAAACTTTCCTCAAAATCAGTAGCAAGGAGAATTACATGTTCATTTCTGTATTTTGAAATGGCTGTACTATGGAAAATGGATTGAAATTGGGCAAAGGCAGATGCAGGAAGGTGACTTAGAAGGTTTTTGAAGTAGTCTAGGTATGAGAGAGTAAACTACACTAGACTAATGGTGGCCGAGCCAAAAAGAAAACTAACTGGGAGATATTTAGGAGAGACAAAGAGAATGATGATGGACTGGATGTGGCAAGAAAAGAAGAAAAAAGTATTAAAGATCACTTCGGCTTGCAGACCAGAATAGATGGTGTCACTTTCATTGACACCATTATTTGGAGAGGCAAACTTTAATTTTATTTTTGAACATGGTGAGTTTGAGTGCTTTAGGATAAGAAGATATTTCTTGTAGGCAGCTCTAAGAGCCTGGAACTAAAGGGATAACCTCTGCTAGATATAAAATGTTGAGTCACTTCAGTAAGGTGGTAATTCAAGTGTTGGACATGAATGAGATCTCCTAAAGAAAGAGTACAGATTGAGAGAAGAGAAGACATCCTAAAACTGTCTAGGCAGTATAAAATGAACCTGCAGACAAGAGAGAGAAAGAAGGAAGCCAAACATGTAGGTGGAAAACCACGAGTCTTGTTTCAGGAAAATTAAGACAATAGACATTTCAAGGGGTCAGTGTTTTAAATCATAGGCGCAAGTCGTTTTATTGCACTTCATTTTATTGTGCTTTGCAAATAGTGTGTTTTTTACAAACTGAGGGTTTGTGGCAACCCTGCACTGAGCACATCTATCAGCGCCATTTTTCCAACAGCATTTGCTCACTTCATGTCCGTGTGTCACATTTTGGTAATTCTTTCTTCAAGCTTTTTCACTAATACATTTGTTATGCTGATCTATAATCAGTGAGTATGACTCACTGAAAGCTCAGATGACAGCATCTTTTAGCAATAAAATATTTGTTCATTATGGTATGTACATTTTTTTAGACATAATGCTATTACGCACTTAACAGACTACAGAGTAGTATAAATGTAACTTTTTTAAGCACTGGGAAACCAAAATAATTCACTTGACTTGCTTTATTGTGATAGTCCCTTTATTGTGGTGGTCTGGAACCCAACTGGCAATATGTCCAAAATACACCTGTATAAAATGCTGGCCATCAGAGTCAAAAAGCTGGCATAGTTTCTCTTCTTGTTGTTAATCATACAAGCTCCTTTTTAAATGTTGCATCAAATTCCCATCTTTTGTCTTGTTGACTTGACAACAGTGAGAGTTTTAGTATGGAAACTTCTTCATTGCTCCTTCATTATATAAAGAAAAGGATTCTGGGGTACAGAGAAAAAGGTGGGAGCCAAGAGATAATCCAAAAGTACAGCAAGTTCCTCCATGCACACTTGAACATGGGTTTCTTGATCCAAATTTGCTGTGTTCTTATGCATCTTATTGGGAGCACTTTCACCTCTATTTCTGTAATTATGATTACCTCTCCTTAAAATGGAGCCAACTAATCAAATGTTGCATCTTAGAAAAAGTCAAAGCTTCTGTGCACATTACCCAGAATCGCTAATTAATGTTAACACGAATTTTGTGTCATGGATAATGCTCTGGATAATATTCTCCCTCTCTCTTCTCACAGAATGAGATCATGATATTAGTTTAAAATCATTATCTATTTGCAAAGTCAGCTTGATTTCTAGTTTGGCCATTGCTTTTCTAAAGAAGAAAAGAAAACAAAGAAACAACTACTATCTCATGACTCCAGATTTTGCACTGGCTGTTAAATAAATCAAAAGTAACAATAATTTTTTTAAAAACTTCAGGTTCCATCAACCATCCACACTTCACTCCTTTTGTTTTGTAGGCTATCAGTTTTAGTAAATGTAACCATTTGTTCCCCAGATCACACCAGTCACTGGAAGTAATTAAAGGCCCATATTACATTTCAAGCAGTATTGGGCTCAAATTTCCATTCAATTTTCATTCCACTTTCAACTATTATTAAGTGAGCACTTGCTCTGTGCCCAGAACTCTTCTAGGTAGGAACAATAAAGCAATGAAAAATACAAAAATGCTTGTCCTAGTGGAACTTATCTTTTGCTTTATTTTGACTTCATGAGGCTAACTTCACCAACACCCCTTGCTAACTAGTTTACTTCTTTGCTTATATGAGATTTGGATAATTGGAAGAAAAAATTTCTCAAGGACACTTCCCTTTCCCTTCTCTTTTATTTCTCCTACCTCCAGGAAATATATCCTGAATCCCTTAGTAATTGCAGCAGAAAATTATTTGTGTGGCCTGGCTGTCTGCAACACTTTTACCCTTCCTCCTCCATCTGTACACTGTGTTTTAGGCCAGTATACTTGTCTTTTCATTCCCCACCAGGACAAGATGAATGCTTGTACTTCCCCCAATTTTCTTTTTTTAAGTTTTTAAAAGAACTTTTTTTGTTTGTTGTTTTGATTTTGGTGGGGAAAAAGCAGACTTCACTTCCTCTTCCTTATGTGAAAGTTGTCAACCTATCAATCCCATGACTTTTCTAAGCCTGTGGTGGCACATCCATCAGCAGATAGGACTCCTGATAACCTGGCTCGAATCCCAGCACTTCCAAAATGAACCCTTTGCTCCACTCTGAAAAGAACCCAAAATAACAACAACAACAACAACACAAATGCAGAACAAGAAAAATGTCCCCCTTGGAACTCTTGGTATTCTCAATTCCAAACAACTATTATGTGGTGATAGAGGACACAAAAACAAAAAGGCATAATGAGGAACATGTGTTCCTCTCTCTGCCAAGGAGGAAGCAGAATTGTGACATTAAAGGGTATGCACATTTTAAAAACTTTTGGTATTGCCAATTTGCCTTCAAAAAATATATCACATGACACTTCCAGTAGTGTATGAATGGCAGTGTATAAATTTTCCATTTTTGCCAACTTGGCTGGTTAAAAACACTTAGCTCATTTTATTTTGCTTTTTTTCATTATGAATGAGATAAAACTTCTTTATGTTTCTTAACCTTTTGTACTTCTTGTTTTGTGAATTGTGTGTTAATATTCTCTTGTCTGATTCCTATTATCTTTTCCCTTCCCACCCACTGGTAGACACCTTAGATGCCACTCAATGTGATCTCCACAAGGTCAGTGTCAACCTTCTTGTTATGCTCCTCTTCAGTGCTATCTTATTCAACTTCTCAGCAACATTTGATACAGTTAACCATTTCCTTTTCCTTGAACACTATTGGCCCTTAGTTTCCACGGCACAACACTACCCTGGCTTTCCTCTCACCCACCCCTCAGCCATTCCTTCTCATCTTGAGGACTTTTCTTCCTCTGCATGTGGCAGAGTTCTATCTTAGGGTTTAGTCCTAACCCTCTCTTTTCTTCTTACAGTACTCACTGTCTCTGGATGACCTCATGATACAGATTACTATCTATATACTAATGATTCCCAAATTTCTATCTCCACAGGTCCTTTCTTCTGAGTTCCTGACCCATGTAACTAAGTGCCTCCCAGAAATTTCCATTTCCTTTAGACACCTACAACTCAACATGTCCAGAACATTATGCACTATCTTACTTTCCAAGGCTGCTCCTACTTCTTTTCACCACCGCTCCTGCTATATCTTATCAATCACCAAGTTCTGCCAATTCTACTTTCTAAACAAATTTCAGATCCATCCACTTTTCTGTATTCCCACTTATGGGAAACAATGGTGATTTATTCCCTTATTCAGTCCTCCATTTCATTTCTTCCAGGTTACAGAAAAATCCTCTTAAATGGACTTCTTGCCCACTCCAATACAATATCTACACTACAGTCAGTGATGTTGGCTAAAGTCCAAATCTAATCATAATATTGCTTCCCTGCTTAGACTATCTCAAATGCCTTCCTTAAGAAAACTGAAACTTCTTAACATAGTTCTCAAGGCTTACATGATCTGATTTTTCCCTTTGTACGTTATAGTTAGGCTATACTTAAATATCTTAATTTCCCCCAAATATACCATGCTCTCAACTCCAGAACCTCACCAATGTTGTTCACTATGACTACTAATTTACCCTTTCATCCCCAACCCACTTTTATCTGTGTCTGTCTATATTTTACCCATTTTCACCATTAAAATTTAGAAGTTACTTCATCAGGAAACTTGCCCTGGTTCCCCAGCTATGATTTAGGTATCTCTCTTATATGTTTTATTATAGGTTTATCATACTAAAGTGTAACTGCTCTATTTACTAATCTGCATCTCCCACTAGAATGTAAGCTCCATGAAGGCAGGAAGTATGTTATTGTTTTAGTTGTTACTATTTTATAAATAAAGTGACTGCCCAATAAATATTTTGTATCAATGTTTGCCCATTTTTCTACTGAGGTGTTTATCTTTTCTCACTGAATTTTAAAAGTTCTTTATATAAAGAAATTTTTAATCCTCTGTCATTTTGTTGTAAATATTTTTCTACCTAAGAAACTACTGTTCTCATATTTCCTGAACTAATTATTCCCTTTACTAACTTCTTTCCTCCATATATGCAGTTCTCTGTGTTAGGAATGAACTCAATCCCTATGCACCATTCAATACCCACTCAAGTGGCATTTCATCCATGTAAGCTTGCCTGACTCTTTGGGAAAGAATCATTCACTTCTTCCTTTGTACTCTCATAGTGCCTTGCTCATGTGTCAACTTGTTCATGTGTCAACATTTTTATTTCTAGGTAATTATATTTTTGCATGACTTTATCCTCCATTTGACTGTCAACTTCTTAAAACCAAGGATTTTCTTACTCATTTTTCTACTTCCCATGTCTATCACTATGCCTGAAACATAGTAATGTCTTAAAAATATTTTGCTTAAAGCATAAATTTTGGCTCACAACTGAACAAAGTTTAATAATAAAAAATTAAAAGACAAAATATTTTCTGTGAATAATCATAAATACAGAACTTCAGCAAAGTCCTGCCTGACTACTGGAACATCTCAGTTAAGAGAAGACTAGACAGCCGTAAACAGGAAAATCATAGTATCAACTAAGGATAAGTCAAGGAAAGATCTTAAGTATACATACGCTTTGTAATTGTGTGTGAAGCATTCAGATAAAAGAGAAAGTGTCAGATATTAATTAAGGACCACAATTCAGAAATTCTAAGTCATGAATGTTAACTGTAAACCTGGGTGCCCGTTAAACAATGAGAATCCATATAATGGATAGCTTTACCTATAGTCCTCTAACAGCTTCCAGAACTTACTGCTTTTGAACTCTCTGGTTTTGACTGAAGGGGGGGTGGACAAATAACTGACAGAGATTTATCCTTGGTTACTAAAATTGTAGAAGAAAAAATCTTGACATTTAAATTGTTTTGCTAATTACTTTTAAAAGCACTTTCTAATTGCCCTTTTTCAAGAAACGCTTTTTGCACTTGTTTTGGGTTCTTTTTAGAATCACTTCCAGCTTTGTACACTTCTAATTAGACTTTACTCTTCAAAACCTGCCATTTCTAATCGACTTCACATACTTTTTAGTTATATAACTCCTCAGGAAAAGAGTTTACTTTTTGCTCTAAGGCTTTTTCTCCTTAGTTAAAGCCAAAGAGCATTTGAAGTTTGCATTTTAGAATCAGAATCTAGAGCTAGATAAGACCAGTTGCAATTAAGCTTGGTCAACTGCCTTATATTTCATATGGAAAAAAACAGACTCAGCAGGGGATACTAAGTGTCTTGATCAAGGTCAGACATGAAGTAGCACAAGCAAGGCTAGAACCAGATTTCCTGCCTTGCATTTTCCACTAAATAACAGTGTCCTTTTCAAAGTTTGGCTGGCAGTTTAGCCATGATTCAGTAATTCAGTAAAGGCTGATTCATGATTCACCAAAAACATATTGAATGTTTACAGTGTGCCAGGAACTGTGCTAAAAGCATGTATCAATTTTTAATTTTGCAACTGCTCTTTGATACAGTGAGTAAATAAGACAGACAAGGTCCCTGTCCTAATTGTCCGATGGAGGTGTAGATGTATTTCTACTCCTGTAGCTCCAGGAGTAAGGGGGTTTCCCTCTCAAAACAAATTTTCGTATGAATCCAGTGAAACCGAAGTAAGGAAAGGAAAAGGGCAGATTGCGAGAAACCATTTTTATTGCTCACAGCTTGCTCGAATTTGCTAGCCAGGCCCAGCTCTGACCAGAACTGTCTGGCCATGGTGCCCTTGCCCACTTCACCCCCACCCACCCCAAGGAACTCCATGGGTGGGTCCTTGGCGACTGGAAGATACCAGACCGATTACATACCAGGTACAGAGGGGAGGAGAGAATGGCCATTTTCTCTCCACCCCCTGCTCCAGATCCACCAGAGGCTCTGACTAAGGCTAGGTGAGAGATTCTGGAAATTCTACCATTTACCCAACAACCCCTTACCCCAGCTCTTACTTTCACTAACCTCTCTCTTCACTAACACATTCAGTTCTTCCCATAGGAGGAAGAATGACTAATCTGGTCTGATTCAATCACTCACTGAGCCCTGTTTTTCTAGTGGCTGAGGCTCCTTTGCCTACAGAAGCAGGAAAGAAATTCTGTTTTGCCTCTTCCACGTGTCCATGTGCCGACCTCAAGAACTTCATCCATGGGAAAGAAGGTAGCACCATCACCACCTCTGGACTCCACTGGGTCAAAAGACTGCTCTCTTTTCCCACTCCTCACCAGCATGGGTAGATTGGCCAGATTAGCAGTTAGGCCTAGGAATCTTCAATCCAGGGGGTATGGGAGAAGGAAGGCTTTTTTAGCCTCAGGCCTAATTTGCATCCTCTAACAATTTTCCCTGTGCTTTGGGGTGATTGACCACTACCTTCCATCCTTTGTGTACATATTCAATTGATTAGAACCCAGGAGGGGAGGCAGTGAATGAAGAGCATTCTCCCAAGGCAGTCAAATAGGAAAGACAGAATCAAACTAACAACTAAAAGCTAATGACTACACTTAGAGTAAGAGCTGCAAAAGACAAGTTCTTATGCTACAAAGGTAGATACATCAGAGACCTCCTAAGGTAGTGACATTTAAGTAGGACCCAAAAGATAATTAGGAGTTCAGGTAAGCAAAGAGAAGGGGGAGGGCGCTGAGCAGTCCAAACAGAAAGACCATCATGTGTGAAGGCTCTGAGGCATGGAAGAGCATGATACATTCATTCCCAGAGCTGAAAGGAGACCAATGGGTCTAGATCAGAAAGTATAGGAAAGCACTGTATCATTCCCTATAAAATATAACACATTACTCTTACCATTTCTTAACAATACCTAATCTTCAGTTGCACTAATACAATGGTACACACATGAATGAAATTGGACAAGTATCATGCTTGTAAGGGTGACCCTACCTCAGGAGACTTTGGTGCATAAATGGGTTAACACTCAATTAAAACAATGATAATAAACCAGCTAATCAAAATGCCCTTATCTCCAGCCAAGCCAGCCAGCTGAGGTATGAGCCTAAGGTACCTGTAAAATACCCATATAAAATACATTAATTGCCTTATCATAAAGTTAGAATTAATAAGAGCTCTTTCATAGTTCCCAGTTTATCCAGCCCCCCACTTCAAAAATGATAATCAATGTCTAATTTATTAAGTTCACAAGATTTTTTTTGCCAGCCACTAGTTTTTTTCTTCAGCAAGACAAACAGAAATATCAAAAATAATTTGTCTTTTTTCTCACTCATTAACCCTTAGAAACAGTATCCATATGCAATTCCTTTTGCCTAGCAATATGCTCTTCTCAGAGGCCTAGTAACTGTCTACCAGTTTGACTGCAGTGGCCACCCTTATCTCTGAAGTACTTGCTGAATTTTTCAATTTTTATCAGTGGCTTCTGTTTCTTCAGGAGCTCCATCATTACTCAGCTTTTGTTTATCTGGAACAACCTGCATTATTTTTTGCCAACTGCTGCAGTAAAAAGCCATTAGGGTAGAATTCTAAATTAAGCCATAGCTCAGGCATCCTATTGTTTATCTGCACTGTTTGCCCCACACACTTTTTCTTTCTTTTAGAAGTTTACATTTTCACTCAGGACTCCCTTAATTTACCTGCAGTGTTCTAGATAGTCGAGAAAGCTGGGGAAAGGGAAAATATACTTTTTTGTTTAATTCCCCACAGCAACAAAGCACAGATTCATAGAATATATTGCTGAAAGGTACCTCAGTGACCAAACCTTCTCCTCTCCCCCAAACCCCAATCTCCCTAGTACCTGTACATTTTGCTGTCAGGAAATAATCTGTTTCTTAAAGTGAAATCCCCCTAAAATGTTCTCCTTGATCTACTCTTAACATATCATGTTCATTTCTATAGTTACTCTTTCTCTCTTCTTATAAATCTCAAAGGAATAGGTGCACTTCACTTTTTGTCTTGCTAAAACATCTCTGATACTAAATTTTACTTCTTTCTTTGCTTGGTAATTGTGATGATGATGATAGTAATGAGGACGATTATAACTAACATTGATTAAGTACTTTCTCTATGCCCTATACAACCTATTTTTAGTCCCTTGCCAACCATATGTTATAAGTGGTATTATTATCCCCATTTTACAAACGCAGAGACCATGGTCCTCATGAATGTCTGGATCTTAGGTGAGTCATACTTTCTTCTTTGTATTTTCTGTGCTGTTTGGTTTGTTTACAACGAACTACATACAACTTGTAATATAATGCACAACCGATACAATGAAGTGTTTCTCGTCAAGGGGAGTGAATGGAGCAGTCAGGGCAAGCTTACCTCCAGTCTTTGATTCCTTCTCCACTACAACCACATACGGGCCATTCCATCCATCAAAAGATATTTGAGTGCCTACCATGTGCAAAGCATTGTGAGAGAAGCAAAGAAACATCAGTGGGAGCTGAGGACAGTTAACTGTTCCCAAATGAGTACTGTTCATGCCACCAAGAGTTGAGACGAAAGGGAGTTCACTGTGAACAGAATGTGAGTAGGACTACAGGTGGGTCTTAAGTGTATGGGGTTCTCAGCAGGAAAGAGAGAGTGACACTCAAAAATAAAGTCATCATCAATCCATCACCTTTTCTAGCCTCTTCCTTGCATGATACTTTGCCCTCCTAGTTGAAAAGACAAAAAAAAAAAACCACTGGCATATGAACATAATTAGGAGACTGTCTGAGCCCTAACTATTTCTCCCATCACTGGCTTTCCTGACAGTTTCTAACTCCTGAAACTAAACCTCATGTTATTTCACATTAAGCAAACTTCTAGCTCACTTTCAGACTTGCTTTTATTCACCTGGTTTGGTTCAGCTTAGAGAAGAAACTTTGAAGACACATATACAAGAATATATAACAGGAAATACGAAGTGGAGTCTCCCTCAATCTTATCTCTCCCAAATAAATTGCAAGTTGCGTTTAGCATAACTGCAAGCACAGTGCTGGGCACATTAAAGACACTGAATCACTTGTAAGGTGATTGATCACTAACTTCTATATCTTTAATTATCTTTGTGCCGACATTTCACAGTAAATTACCAACTCCCACAAGAGTACGGTTTCACAAAACTAAGCCAATTCATCTCCTTAAGATTTAGAGATTAAAAAAATAACATTCTTTGAATTTAAGCTCCTTTCAGTACCAAAATAAACTTCAAACCATAAATAAAGCCAGTCAAGATACTGGGAACCTCACCATTCTGATGCCTTGATAGATATCTCTACAAAATCTAGATCAATTTAATAGATCAGAACATAAAAGTGTATTCTCTTCTTTCATCAACTATATAAATTCTGCAGTGTTAGTTGCCATAGCAAAAGACATCTCAGAAATCCTTTGAGTTAGAAGTTCCTTCAAGTCTATCATATACAAAGACTGATACGCGGCTTCACTCTTTCTTCAGTATTGATCTCTCTCATATTTCTCCCCTCAAAACTGGCCCTCTCTTTTACTTTGGAACACTCGTATCTAAAGTGAGACTTCCTGAAATGTCAACATCTGACAGTATCTTTTGCATTAGGTAAGCTCATTTTCATTGCAAAGACCATAATTACAGGAGAGAACAGTAAAATTTGTTCTTATAAGAAGACCTTTACAAATAAAAAGATTCTTATAAGAAGACCTTATAAAAATAAAAAGGCATATGATTAATCATTACAACAGCCATAAGATTAGTTGTTGTTTTTAAGCCACCACCACCACTGCAGATGGGTGAGAGTCTAAAAGGAAAGTGGCTCTAGTTTTAACATGTTAATTTATTTACTGCAGAACTTTGAAGGACAGATGCATCATGCCCAGAACTAGGATCCTGATATTGCAAAATTATTATTAATTCGGGTGAAGTCATTTTTCCACATTGGCAAATAATTAATAAGTACATATAATGCTTTTCTAGGTGGCGTAATAGAGTTTAAAAGTAGAGAAATATATAGAGAAATTTAAAAGGCTCAAGGACAGGTCTTGTCCAAAGAAAAAGGGACAGACTGAAATTACCCTTCTCTCATTCCCTGTAGGTTTATGTCTGATGGAATCAAAACAGCATGGACCGAAGGGGAATGTGAGGCACAAAATACCAGGACAGGGTGCTGCTATCTCATACTCGATTCCAACTAGCCTCATTAGCAAGGAGAATAAATCTCTCTTGTGGAGCATTAGAAGAAGGAAGTTCCAAACAGGTGATACTTGAAGCTGGAACATCATAGTCTAGGGTGAGTGATTCATTTAGAACAGACCTCATGAGCCAGCAAATGGTGGGTCTAAGGAACAGGATTCAATGCTTTGTGGGAAAAGACTAGCAAGGACTGGCCCCAGCCAGGCAGAGTACCAGAGCCTTGGCATAATAGAATCTGGATGTGGAGCAGAGACCCAGGACTGGTAAGAACTGGGGTGCCTGGAAACAGACTCAGCTCTGCCTATCAGAGGAAGGTACAGTTCAGCAAGTATATTAAATAAGAGGTTGTGCCACTAAACTATGTTTTCTACCTTTGTCTTGTATCTACCTACCACTTCAGCATTGTATTAAAAATAATAATAATAAAGAGAGAAATGTGGTATCCACATATAAATCAAGTATAAAAATCAAATGAGTATTCATATTTGAACTGACTGTTTATAGTTCATAATGCATGAGCAAAACCAAAGGTTTCTGTGATGGTTGCCCTTGTACTGTTCACCATGTAAGAACTTATTCACTATGTAAGAATTTGTTCTCCATGTAAGAACTTGTTTGTTATGCCTCAGAAGATTGGAGACTGACGAAAATTAGGCTTGGGGTAGATTAATGATTGTGCATTGAGCATTGACTCCCCTATACAGAATTTTATTGTTGTTAACAACCATTTGATCAATAAATATGAGAGATGCCCTCACACACACACAAAAAAAGTACACACTTTCAATGGTAAAATAATAAGTAACCGGGATGTAATGAATATAGTCAAGATATTGTAACAGCTTGGTATGGTGATAGCTGGTACCTAGAATTGTCATGTATATAAATGTTGAATCACTATGTTGTACACCTGAAACTAATGTAATGTAATACTGTGTGTCAACTACCCTTCAAAAAAAAATAATTATCTACAAATAAATAAATAAATAAATAAATAAATAAGAGGTTGTGCCTCAATAAGCTTCCATTTTCCTCATCTGTAAAAGGGGGATAATAAATGTGCCTGTTTCACAAGGCTATGGGGACTTACCCCACCCACAGGTAGAGGCAAATAGCTATCTATTTAAGTGCATGCAGTTATGAAGACAGTTGTAGATCTGGGAAGCAAGGGCTGAGGAAAGAGAGTATAGGAGCAATACCTTTTCAGTGATAATCAGAAGGAATGGGGATCTTTGGTATAACTAATAAGCAGCAGCATTGGGAATTGAATTCAGGTCCACATCCATATAATTCAGACATCCATAATTATCTATTGCTATACATTTATGCCTATGTAGCTACCATTTATCAAGTACTTACTGTGAATCAGGCACTGTGCTATGCACTATATCTTATGTTATTTAATTTCACCAATACCCTGTGAGTTCAATACAGAATGCATCTTCATTTTACCATGTAGGAAACTGAGACTAATATGGGACAAACTAAAGTAAGGGGGAGAGTAGATCAAACTAGCAGTATTAGATTCATTACTATTGAATGGTATAGATAAGAAAACTTTGCATTGAATATGTATTTGTTCCCTGAAAACTAAATTGATTGTGACAAAAATTATAAATTGAATCTGCTCAGGATGACAATGGAAGAATTCCAACTATCAAGTAATTGAGCATAACTAGTGGCCATTCAAGGGCTGCAAAATGCCAAGAACTGTCAAGGAATTTGGTAGAAGCTTGCTAATTTGAGAGGGGCAGTCTAGCTGGCCAGAAGGACAGTCCAGAAAATAAATGGTGTTTTGAGCATCATACTACAAAAAGTGTTCTCATTTTCTCTACACATAGCACAACAATGTTGGGGCAGCATGAAAATACTGAAAAAGGAAGCAGATTTCAAGTTCTTGAGTCTTTACCATATGCTGTGCTCTTTACAAGCTCTACATATATTTTCTTAATCTACTCAACAATAAAAGATAACATTATTTCTATTTTACTAAAGAGGAAGCTGAAGATAAGAGACAGTAATCCCTATTCTAATGTTACAGAACTAGTAAATGTCAGAGCCAGGACTTAAACTAGGTCTGCATAATTTCCCTCTAAATGTTGCTGCAGGAATTGATACAAAAAAGTGAACAAGAGTAAAGCAGTCAAGAAAGTCTAATACTGAATCTGAGAATAGGCATTGTAAGATGGTCATACTGAAGTGGTGTGAAGGAGGTATGGAACCTGAAGCTCAGGCCCAAAATAGAATAATAACAGTACTATTAATAATAGCAACTAACATTTATTGTGCCCCTTCTATGTGCATTGTCCAAGGCATTTTATATGTTTAATTCATTAAATCCTCACAACTTTCTGAGATAGATATTATTGTCTTCATTTTATACCTGAGTAAATAGACAAAGAGAAGTTAAATACTTCATCCAAGATTGTAAATGGCAGAATTAGTATGGGATACTGGAATTCAATATATGGCTCAAGGAAATGCTCAAAAAGACAATTCTAACTATACAGTTGTAAATTATACTGTTGTAGCAGAAACACATAGAAGTGAATACCTAAATAAGCCAGAGAGCTGTCCAGGGTGATAGAAGACATGAGGAAAGTAGGCTCCTTTAAATCCTATTTTGTTTCTGTCTTCCCTGTCAAAGAGAATTATTTTCAGACTGAAAAGTGTAAAAAACAACCATTGCTAAGAAATAACTTAAGCCTAAGACAGTTGAAGACATTGTAAAATACACACACACACACAGACAAACCTAGTGTTTTAGTGTTTTAAATGCCTTTCAATCTCCTGGGATGTATGAATGAAATCCAAGAATGTATATAATTTATGAAACTATATTAATTATCTTTGAGGAATCATGGAGAAGAGATGAAATCGTAGAAGACTGCTGGAGATGCAGTCCTGGGTTTTTTCTATTTTTTTAAGATGAGAAAGAAGGTAGAGTCCACAATTAAATATAGGCAAAGTGTTTCTCTATTCTTGCTCCTTTACAATTCAGTCTCTGCACATGGCAATTAGACTCTTTGAATAATGTAAATCACACCAGGAAATCCTGCTGCTTCCTACAACTCTCACTGCACTTAGAACAAAGTCTCCACTCTTCACCATTGCCACTCTACATTGCCTCCCTCTTAAACTCCATCACTTATTATTGCCCCATTGTTCACTATGCTTCAGTCATATTGATCATCTTTCTGTTCCTTGAACATTGCGAGACTGTTCTTGACCCAGGGACTTTGCATTGCTGTTACCTTTACCTGGAGTATTCTTCACCTACATATCTGCAGACTAAATCCTCATCAACCAGATCTCATGCTCTAATAGATGCCTTCCTTGACCTATCTGTTGTTACTGCCCTTCTCTGACCCCAGTCACTTTCTATCCCATTTCCTTATTTTATATTTTCCAGAGCATTTACCATTACCTGAAATTTTCTAACTGGTATGCTTCTTTATTGCCTGACTCCCTCACTAGTTCATAAATTCCATGTAAGCAAAGACCTTGTCTGACTTGCTGTTTCAGCCCCAGCGCTTACAATAGTTCCTCACACAGAGCAGGAACTGAATAACTACTTGTTGAATGAATGACTGACTACTTAAATCATGGGAAAGATCCTAAAATAGATTATTAAGAGAATTGGTCATGAGCAACTAAAAATGTTAAGTGATGGTTAGCTTAAACTAACTTCATTTTATTCTCTGACATGGCCAATAGCCTTGCCAATTAGAGACGTATAGTATGCAGAGTATACATATACAAAAGCATTTAGCAATGTCTTTGATTACATCATGCATTCAAGATGGAAAATGATTAATTGGAAATTCTTCAAATGATAGATTTTTCCAAAGTGATTGTATAACTATAGCCAGATTATTTTGATGTCATTCTAGAATATGAGTTCCTAATTTCTTTGGACTTTTTTTTTTTGGCTTAAAACAACAGAAATTTGTTCTCTAACAGTTCCAGAGCACAGAAGTCTGAAGTCATGATATTGGCATGGTTGGTTCTTTCTGAAAACCTGGTTCTTTCATGTTCAACAATTTAATCAATTATTCACATGAAGAAAGAGAAGCCTAATCTATCATGTTTAGAGATGGTGGAAGATGGGGCAGATGTAAGATGCATTAGAAAGTATAACCAAAATTTTAAAAAGAGCATGAAGGACGGGCTGTGATGGATAATATATAATAGGAAATTCAAATTCGACTTTTAGTCAATAGTAAGTTTGATATGACATAACATTGTGATGTGGCCGCCAGAAGCAGCTATTTTGATTTTAGGGGCATTAATAGAAGAAGGCAGGTGAGAACATTGGTTGAGTACTGTGAGTTTACACAGCATTCTAGGTCCTACTCTTTAAGAAGTACATGGACAAAGATATTCAGAGGCATTTGCCAGGAATGGTACAGAAGCGTGAAATCACTTCCTGTAGGCAGCCACTGATTGAAATGGAAATGTTTCACTGAGAGTAAAGAAGATTTTTGCAATTAATTGTTGGAGCAACTACAGCCCCAGTACCCTCTGTAGCATTGTACCAATTAATTATGTAGCCTCTGCTTTACCAGCTTCAGTGATGTGATGGACACCCTCTGTTGCTTAAGGCAGCACATTTCATCTTTGGACTGCTTTTACTATCTTAGAAGGTACTTTCTGAGATTAAACTAAAATGTCTTTTTATAACCTTTAGTCCCAGATGTATGACTTACAGCCACATGGGGTAAGTCTAATCACTTTTTTCCACCTTAAGGCCTCTCAAATATTTGGAACCAACTACAATCTTGATACTGTTTTTACCCAAATACAACATGTTGAAAGTGACCCTTTCTTTTGAACATATAAAAGATGTCCTCATGGAGATGTGGTATACAGCATGGTGTCTATAGTCAATGGTATTATAGTGCATACTTGCCAGGAGATTTGATCTTGAAAGTTCTCATCACAAGAAAAAAACTTTTTATGGTGACAGACGGTGACTAGACTTATTGTGGTGATCATTTTGCAGTATATACAAGTGTCGAATCATTACATTGTACACCTGAAACGAATATAATGTGGTATGTCAATTATACCTCAATTTTAAGAAAATATTAATATACCTTCATAGCACAAGTATAAGCATTATATATGTTAACACTGGAAAAAAATCCCAGCAAAACAATGTCTAGTTTTTTCCAAAGGGCAGGCTGCTGACAGTTTGATAGATTTGGAGAGAGGGAGTGCAAGAACGGATCCAATCCTACCACAGCTGCAACACTTTTTGCTAGGCAAAGTTCTGATTACAAATTGAAAAAATGTCTCATGTTTCATGTCTATGGCAAGGTCATTTAAATATGTCACCCAGTAACAGCAAGCAGACACAATCAACGGTGGTCACTGCAGTGTTGTGGTACATGTACTACTAGGAGGACAGAACTTGCACAAAATTGTTTTCTAAATATCATCTACTTAATCAACAAGGACGTCAAGACACCCACAGTTTCTGAAACCCAGTGAATCTCCAGAGGGAGACAGAAAGGAAGGATTAGTTAACATGCAAATGGAAGAAGGTAAGGAAGAAATGTAGGGGGAGAATAAGATGAACAAACATACACTGGTAATCTATTAGTTCTATGCTCAGTGATTCCACATATATTACCTCTTCCCTACAAGCATGAAGCAGAAATCACCAAAGGCAAAGGAGCATACTTAAAGAAGTTAAATAACTTGCCCAAGGCCCACAGTTAAGAAATGACTGAAAGTGGATCTGACTCCAAAGACCATGATCTTTTCCCTACAGCACACTGCCCCCTACAACGTGTTGAGTTTAAGAATATTTAGTAGCCTTCACTGATTTTCAACAATCTTCATCCTACAAAGCCCTTGCCTTATTTCTCCAGATTCTCTTTTAATTATCCCACTCCTCAAACACTACAGGCCAGATAGACTGAATACCTGTGGGTCTCTAGACTGTGCCAGGCTATCTCAGCCTCCTTGCCTTGGCACATTCTGTTCTCTCTGATTTCTTCCTTTACCTACTGTCCAGCTCCTACTTTTCCTTCAAGATTAAACTCAATCCTAACTTTTCAAGAAAGACTTTCATGGCCATCTCAGATAGGTAACTGCCTTGCCTCTGCTATTCCAAAATACCTTGAGGATACTTATATCACAGACTTTATCAGACTGCATTGTTTTTCCTTATCTTTCTCTCTCTCCACACTAGACTGCAGCCTCTCCAAAGCAAGAACTTGGACTTGTTTTCACATTGTACCTCTCACATCTAGAATAGTGACTAGAGGGTAATAAGTGTTTATAAATGCTAAAAGAATAAATGAATGAACAAACAACAACAATAACAACAAAATGAACAAATGAGGAAGGCGTGTCTAATTTAGTAATAGGCAGACAGATTGCATGTACTCCTAAGTAAAATATCTCAGATGAACAATTTCACAATAAATCAGAGAATATTACATCAGGAGTCTCCATTTTCCCTTAATTAAAAGAAGATCATATCCTATAACCAATTGTCCCGATATCGTATCTCTTCCAAGTTGTCCTTCTCCCTTAGTACCAAGATTGGGGCACTTAATAAGTATGACCCACTCTCTTTAGAATCAGCATCCACATCTTCTAGGCTCTGAGCAATTTAGAAGCAGAGATCTTGACAGCTACAGCCTTGGTCTAGCTCTCTACTGAGAGAGATGTAATGGCCTGTTTACACACCAAAAATGAGCACACCTTTGTTTGCTTTCCCTAATATATGTACTCTCTGCTCCATGGCAACATTTGGATTGCCTTGTCTTGCTTCCAACTATTCTCCTAGCTTCCTTTGCCTCTTGATCTAGAGACAAAAACAGAAAGGAACAAAGAAATAAGTCACATATGTCATTTTTCAATTTTCCTGGGTGAAACCCTGTGACTGCCTTATTTCAATCAGAAGGAAATTGGTTCTTTGCCCTTTGAAGTCAGCTGAGTCACTCATAATTTGAGAACAATGCAACTGTGGAGAGACAGAGTCATGCCTAGAAAGGAATGCATGTAAGCTGACCTGGGTTCTTTCGAGTCCTAGTTGTACCACTAGCCAACTATGTGACCTTGGACAAGCCACTTAACCTCTCTGGGCTTTGGTTTCTTCATCTGTAAAATTAGGAGATTGGGATATATGATCCCTAAAGTCTCTTTTTGCTCTTAAATTATTGCTAGGTTACACTAGCATAGATATAAGGTAGTTTCACCATAGTACAGAACCCTACATTTTAAAGAATTACTGACTCATTCTAGATACAAAACTATAAGGCTATACTCACTGTTCCATCCCTATTTTTCTGGTCAAATGCATGTTTGAAACACATGATTCAAATTCAAATATGGTATTCTTGGCCTTCTGAAAGGACATCACTGGAGCCTACAGCCTTGCCAAATCTTGGGCCTAAAAGCCCCAGATTAGCTTTTGAAGACTGTGATTTCCACTGTGTATGCCATTGTGTTGATCCTCTGGGACAGGCCACATCCATTATTCACCTGACCCCATTCCCACCTCCTAATTCACCTGACTGGGTTTTTTGTCAACATCACTGGGAAACTGCATTAGGGAGAGAGGGTGGGAAACTGGAACTGAGGGTTTTCAGAAGAAATGAAATTCACAGTCTAAAAGAACTAACAGGTTAAAGGTTGCAGGAGGCAATGAGTCATAAGTGAGAGATTTATAGTTACCAGTAAAGATCAGTGGATTAGAAACTAAGTAGACACAGAAATAAAAGCCTAGAAAGCATATATGCCAATGCTTAAGGAAAAAAATAAGTCAAAATCTGAGCAGGTAGACAAAAACTTGACATGGTCAAATTCTAAATGACAAGGTGGCTGATAAAGCTCTGAGCCAGTGGTTCAGGCCTAAGAGATCCTCCATAACCAAAAGCATAGAACAAGGCAGAAAGAACAAATCAGAGTTTTCAACTGTCAATGAGACCTTGATTCTGATTTAAGCAGACACTTGCTCCTAAGAAAAAAATCATTCCAGAGCATGCACAGGAAAGTACATAAGTGAGGCCATCTGACTAGTCTGGGAAGTTAAAAGTAACTGGCAGTTAAACAGAGAGATTGATTCACTATCCACTATCATGGAAAGTTGTAGCAATATGGTGTCAGGGGCCAGTCTCACAATATAGGGAGTCTCAGAAAAAAATGTCAACATGACCACATTCCCATCTAACTTCCAAGGGATGATCGAGCCCATCAACAAGCAGAAAAGAAGGTATACAAAGGCCAGATTCCCCACGAAGTTCCCTAAATTTGATGGGGGAAATTTACCCTGGTTTTAGCTAACTAAGGTGAGGGAACCTGGTAGAACATCAATGAGGAACTGGTCAGGCAAGATAGGACTGAACTGATAAGACTGAGCCTAAGAGATAAGAGGAGCTTCCTAGTTAGGATTGGTGATTGCATAGCAAATTTATGCCCACTTCCTACTCTCTGGTTTATGGCACATTGCTACCTATTCTCAACACTCCTTCCCACTGAGCCTGTGAATCCTTCTTAACACAAAGCTCGTGACAGCTATGATTAATTGGTAGATCAACATTGGCACATGAGATTTAAGTATACTTTCCATCTATATTGCAATTAATTGTTAGAGCAACTGCAGCCACAGACATCATGAGGCCTCAGAGAACTTTCACTGTCAGTCTTATAAACTCAATCCCCACTGCTATTGTATAGTCCATCAATGCTACCCAGGGCCCTGGAATTAAGGACAAAATCATCTTACTCATGCAAGCATGCTACACAGATTTACAGTGATTGACAGAGCCTATCCAACCATGCTTTTGCCTTGCATTTTGTAGTTAAACCTTCATGACCCGTAACGATGACCTTAAGGTAATGTAACATGCAGTCAGCTACAATGCCCTGCTGACCCAGTCACAGTAGATACAGTCTTAAGTTTTAATTCTGTGGGACCATTCCACATTCCATTCATAATATTTTCCATTTTTCTAAAGTGCTCCAATTTCCTGGGGAAATCATTCTTGAAAAAGTTATTACCTTCTTAGTAATTTTTCAGGTAAAATAGTTCCAGAGGCTGGTGGCAGTGGCACTTTTCCAATTGAATATATAAATCAAAAGGTTCACCTTACTTTAAAAGATTTCCTCCTATCAAGTAAAACTCTTTGGAGAAGATTTGCTTCTGTTCTCCTGGCCTGATTTATAAGCAATGTAAACAGACTGGAATATACTCCCTTTCTCATTTTAGGAGTCTTGAACAAATGAAAACAGCTTATTAAATAGAGTAGTGATAGGGCCATTTTGCATGATAATGCTAAAGAAAATCCATTTGTGATAAAGCAGCCTTATGCTTTCTAATATGTTTAAGGCACAGGAAGGATTTATTTTTTCTACCTTTAATTAAGATGGACCTTGACAATATTTTCCAATTTAAAATTAAAACAAAGGTAGACAAGTCCTCAGAAAGACATCATACAATTTTTTTAATCTGGAGAAAAAAAAGATTATGAATTTTAGATGAAAGCAAGTTTTAAATGGAAGGGGCTTTATTAAGAAATATTTGCAGCTATAAATGTAAGCAGTTTTACTTTATGGGAAAAGCAATTTCTGTTTCAAAGAACCAGAGTTACTGTTTGATTTTGTTGTTTTGCTTTTAAACAAAGTCCTATTACTTCTCAAATAGATCCTGAGTGCTTCAGGACTCTCTTCAGAAGTTAATGATCCTTACAGATTCTATTCAGTAGTACCTTAAATATAATTCAAATATTTTCTAAGCAATTATAGTGAACATTAACTAAAGCCCATTCAACTATAAAAGAATTGTTGAGAGCTTCGAGTTGCTTTTTTTAAATTTCTAGAGTGACTATAGCAACAATTTAAAAAATAATATCATCTACTAGTCAAAAACTTACGTAATTGTTTATTAAGACTTTATGTATGGGTTTATTTCTGGCCTTTTCTCTATTTTATTCCATTGGTCGATGTGTCTTTTTTATTCCACCACTATACTCTTTTCATTATTATAGCTTTATAGCATAGTTTGAAATCAGAGAGTGTGTTGCCTCTAGCTTTGTTCTTCTTCCTCAGGATTGTTTTGACTATTCTGAATATTATTGAGCCAGGAGAAAGAAGGAAATCCTGCCAATTGTGACAGGATGGATGGACCTTGAGGGCATTATTCTAAATGAGATAAGTGAGAAAAAGAAATAAATACTGTATGATCCCACTTATATGTGGCATCTAAAAAAGCCAAACTCAGAAATAGAGAGAAGAATGGTGGTTACCAGGGACTAGAGGTAGGGGAATTGAGGAGATGTTGGTCAAGGGTACAAACTTGCAGCTAGAAGATGAATAGGTTTTGGAGATCTAATGCACACAGCATTGTGATTATAGTCAGCAATACTGTATTTCAAACTTCAAAGTTGCTAAAAGACTATATCTTAAATGTTTTCAAAACAAAATTAGTAATAATTATATGGCATGATGGAGGTATGAGCTAATACTATGGTGGTAGTCTTTTTGCAATATACAGATGTATCAAATCAACACACTGTATACCTTAAATTTGCACAGTGTTCTATGTCATACTCTCTGCCTCCCACACATGCATAACTTCCCACATTATCAACATCCCCCACCAGAGTGGTACATTTACTACAATTGATGAAACTGTATCGACACATCAAGATCACTCAAAGTCCATAGTTTACATCAGGTTAGAGTTTACTCTTGGTATTATACCATCTATGGATTTGCATAAATGTATAATGACATGTATCTACCATTATGGTATCATACCAAGTATTTTCACTACCCTAAAATTCCCCTCTGTTCCACCTACACATCCTTTCTCCCCTGGAATCAATGATCTTTTAACTATTTGCATAGTTTTTCTTTTTCCAGAATTTTATACAGTTGGCATCATATAGAAGGTAGCCTTTTCAGTGGGCTTATTTCACTTAGTAACATATATTTAAAGTTCCTCTGTGTCTTTTCATGGTTTATAGCTCATTTCTTTTAGCACTGAAAATTACTCCTTTGTCTGATGTACTACAATTTATTTATCTATTCACCTACTGAAAGATGTCTTGGTTGACTCCAAGTTTTGGCAATGATGAATAAAGCTATTATAAACACCCACATGTAAGTTTTTATGAACATAAATTTTCAGAACTCACATGATTTTTGTTTTTTTTGGCTTTTTTATTTAATTTATTTTTGGTATAATTAATCTACAATTACATGAACAATATTATGTTTACTAGACTCCCCCCATCATCAAGTCCCCCCCACATACTCCATTACAGTCACTGTCCATCAGTGTAATGAGATGCTATAGAATCACTACTCTTCTTCTCTGTGTTGTACAGCATTCCCCGTGCCCCTACACACATTATGTCTGGTTAGTAGTAATGTCCCCTTTTTTTCCCCTCATCCCTCCCTTCCCACCCACCCTCCCCAGTCCCTTTCCCGTTGGTAACTGTTGTCCATTCCTGAGTGAAATCATTTGATACTTGTCTTTTTCCACCTGGTTTATTTCACTGAACATAATACTCTCTAGCTCCATCCATGTTGTTGCAAATGGTAGGATTTGTTTTCTTCTTATGGCTGAATAATATTCCATTGTGTATATGGACCACCTCTTCTTTATCCATTCATCTACTGATGGACACTTGGGTTGCTTCCATTCCTTGGCTATTGTAAGTAGTGCTGCGATTAACATAGGGGTGCATATATCTTTTTGAATCTGTGATCTTGTTTTCTTCAGGGAAATTCCCAGGAGTGGCAGTCCTGGGTCAAATGGTATTTCTATTTTGAGTTTTTTGAGAAACCTCCATACTGCTTTCCACAATGGTTGAACTAATTTACATTCCCACCAGCAGTGTAGGAGGGTTCCCCTTTCTCCACATCCTCACCAACATTTGTTGTTGTTTGTCTTTTGGATGGTGGCCATCCTTACTGGTGTGCAGAACTCACATGTTTTTAAGATTAAAAATAGTTAAAAGACTAGCATACAAATATTTGGAATATATCAGCTACATCAGTATTATACATCTATTGAAATAATTAAATTTAAAGGTAATGCAGCTTAGATTCCTCAAAGTTAAATGCCTGATTTAAGCTTTCTATTCTACAAATAAAACAGAGCTAGGTTTTCTAGTTTCAGATGTCTAGTAATCTCAGCTAATCAAAGTGAGCATGAATCAAAAAATAAGAGAAATCTTGAAAATAGCTTAAGAAGTAAAACTATATAGTTTTATAGATCTTGTTGTTAATAGTTATTTCACTGGCCAGAGAAAAGAAGTAAAATTTCACACAAACTTCCCTCCCCACGCCCCCTACAAACACTTGCCCAGGGAAAAGGAATAGCTGATGGATTCGCTTGGATAGAAAAATCCAATCCCATCACAACAAAACTAAGACTGGTAGGAAGGGAAAGAAAGAGATCAGAGAGAAACAATGGAAAGACAGAAAAACAGACAGAAAGAGGATCTATGCTATACAAAACAAGAAGAGGTGTGAGCAATGGACCCACTGACACCTGTGCTCAGAGACAGCAGATCAAAGGAGGGAGATAAGAAGCACCTACTAGTAGGCTGAGGGGCTTACAGCCAAAGGGGAAACTAAGGCCTCACTAACAAGGGAGAGAAACACTAAGTTGGGGAGTTGAAAGAAAGAGGAAAGAGAAGGAAGGAAGGAAGGAAGGAAGGGAGGGAGGGAGGGAGGAAGAAAGAAAAAGACAGAAGCAATGAGTCTGAAGGTAGTCTCATACTGTAGTCCAAACTTTAATAGTTTCCAAAGTAAAAGAATTTCCTAAGTAAAAGAATTGACATTTATAAAAACCCTGAATCAATCATATTGAAGAAAACTCTTTACAAAGGCAGCAAAGTTTACAGTACATTTTAGTAAGATTTCCACTATAAACAATCTTTTTCTAAAAATAACTGCTTGAGGGATACAACTTCAGTTCACTAAGGAAAAAAATCACAAATTCAAGACACTTAATACACAGGTCATGCAAAACAACTGAATAAGTATTCTACATAGAAAATCCCCAACTTGTCAAATATCGTTTGAAGTAATGCTTACTAATGGATGAATATGGGTGGCACTTTAGGGAGTTATTGACAGACACATGAGAGACAGCACAGTGTTTAAGCATGAGAGTTCTGGAACCAGACAGTCTAGAATTAAATCTTGGCTCTGCCACTTACTCAGCTTTTCTTTGGTGACATCATACTAAGTAACAGCTTAGGTAAATTTCTCAGTTCTCTGTGCCTCAGTTTCTTCATCTGTAAAATGGAGAAAATAAATTTCACCGACTTCAGAGACTAGCTGAAGGAATTAAATGAAATAAGACAGAATTAGCACAGTGCCCAGCAGATAATAAACAAATGTTAGCAATTATTATCATTCCACATCACTTGGGCCTGTCAAATAATCTGCCCACCTTTAGTCTCTCCTTATACTAATCCCTGCTACCCTCTGCCTTCACACCAATTTTTCTAAAACTAACCTGCTAAAAACAAGTTTGATGACTCCCTGTTGTGTAACAATGAAGTCTACATTTCTTGTCTTGACATTTACTACCATTAAGGTCCACCCACAATTTTTTACCTTTCTTCCATAATTAATACTAATTATGTATTAGCATTATCATTCCCATTTTACAGACAAGGAAACTAAGGCTTATTCAGTTATGAAAAATATTGCCCTCTGAAACAGTTTTATAGCTTTTTTTCTGGCTCACCAAACTCTTACAAGCCTTGAAGTTAAGCATAAACAGTAACTTTATTTTAGTCCCCAAATAATACTGCTTCCTCTCTGTCCGCAATACCTTTGAGCCATGGAGATGAATCTGAAAAAGATCTAGAGACCCAAATGACTCTATATTTTCCATTATCTCTATATTATTAGCAGAAAGTGGGGAAGACTTTTCAAATCCTTCATAACCAACTTCATGCTGCTTTATACTTAATAACACAAAGGAGGAGGAAAAGGATTTGAGATAAAGAAAGGAGAGCATATGAAGAGGAGAGGAAATGGGGAGACCAAATAAAGACAACAAAGAAAAGGAGGAAGGAGAAAGGGATGGACCAAAGATAGCTTTTTGATATTATTTATTGAAGTACAGTTGATATACAATATTATATTGGTTTCAGGCACACAACATAGTGATTCAACAGTTATCTACATTATTAAATACTTACCCCAACTAGTGTAGTTACTGTCTATCAATATAGAAAGAGGTTACAGAACTATTGACTATACTTTCTATGCTGTACTTTCACCCCTTGATTAACTTATATTGTGTCTGAGATTTTTGTGCCTTGTTTAATTGCTATCTGATATGCATTTTTTCTTTTTTTTTTTCTGAGAAGAAATAGGTAAAATGGCTACAAGTATGCACCCATAACAGTATCTTTCACAAGAGGGCACTGGTACATCGGATGACAAGATGAGTATCAGTGAACTTACCTCAGAGCAACAGAAAGAAGGTAATCTCTCAATTTGGTGCTTGCTATAGAGCCATTCTCTTTACGTATTTCACATCCTTGGGGCACTTGGAGAGTAAAAAGCCTTATCTGTCATTTCATAGAGTTGAAGAGCAGACCTTTTTAGCCCCAAATAGAAAATGAAACAAAAAAACAAACACTGCATTGACAAAGAAGACTGGGTACAATAAACGATTGTGTGAAATGTCTGATGTTTTGGAACAATTTTACAAAACCCTTTACTTTATCTCTATTGTTTACATTAGGCAAGAGTTTCACAGCTATGTAGCCAAACCCATGAGAATTCTATTCATTGCTAGATCTATTTGTGATCCTTTCTGAGCATTTTAACATAAATAAATTCAATAACCTGTAAAAAAAAAAGTAATAGTGGTGGTTGTTTTCTTAACTCTGCTCATTTCTCAGACTGGAAAGGCACTGGAGAGGCCATCAATCAGGTTTGAGCAAGATTCTAAGATGGAAATCGACTCTGATGGGAAACAAACACCACATCTAAATTGGGAAACTCTCAAAAATGCAATTCTGCCTATGAAACTACAAATGATCCTAATAGAAAGGAGGGAAGGCTATGGTGCCTAAATAAACAAATGTCATCACAGAAGTAGCTTTCTGATGAATTATTTTAGAGGGGCATTTTTTAAATGGAGAGGCCATTAGGGAATATTTATGTATTTGAGGCATAAATAACATTCTACAAAACATAGCTTTCCCCCTTGGGTACTGTCTGATTGCAGATTTCTAGTTAGTAATGTGCATCCAGGGATTCACTAAGTAAGGCAAAGCATGCTGTTTGTCTCATCTGAAATAGAAATAACAAAGATATATCATTTAATAATATGCATAGCACTTCCATGAACATTATTTAATTTGGTCCTCATGAGAAACCTTAAGGAAGAAATTATTAATTTCTCCATTTCATAGAAGAGAAAAGGAGAGGTCAGAAAAAGTAATTGACCTGAGTCATATGGCTAATACATGGTGGCCCAGGGACTGGAAGTCATGGCTTCCGGCTCCAAAGCTCATGCTTGTTGCTCTTGGCTGTCTCCTTTTGGAATAAATGTATTTCAGTTTAGTTGAGAAAAATAAGCCTGATGTTATTTGTTTGCATTTTATAGAAATTAACATATATAATAAATACAACTATTAGAACTCTGGTCATAAGACATAGCAGGTTATGACTGTAATTTAATTTTGTATTTTTTCTACTTAAACAAGGTCAAGGAATTCTGTTTGATATTTTAATTAGCATGAAGAGTATATTTTTTGAGATAATTGATTTATTGAAGCCTTTAATTATTTAGAAGACTTCATCACTTTAACCTAACTTGGGAGAGCTCTTTAAATTTTTTTAAATTTAAATAGTTTTTTTTCCATTTATAAAATTCATATTTTATTATGGCATAAAATTTAGAAAAGACAGAATTTTGGTGCTTTTAAAAATATCTTTTCATTCTTAAGTAATTATATTATGTTTTAGTCTTACAAAATTGTGATCATGTTTTATTATATAGTATTATAGCTCAATGTGTGTTAATAATATATCATGATCATTACCCACATTGTATAAAATATTCTTTAAAAATATGATTTTTTCTGGTTGTAAATTATTCATCAAATAATGTATCCTACTTTATTTAACAGAATTTTGCTTGTTGGAGGAAAGGTTTTCCAATGTTTCATATTTTAAATTATGGTACCCTAAGTGTGCCTATATATAAATATTTATGTAGAAAAGAGAATTTCACTTAGAGCAGTTGGCACTGCTGAATTCCCTCAAAGAGAGTAATGTTACTGCTCTTTTGAAGTGGAATAAACAAAAATGCATTGTTGTATATTGTCTACCTACTAGAAAAAGAATCTACTTTGTGTCGAATTTTTCAGTTAAACTTTTCATTTTAAATAATTGTAAATTTATATTACAGTTGCAAGAAATAGTACAGAGAGTCCCCCCATGTACCCTTTAACTACTTTCTCTCAGTGGTAGCATTTTGCAAAACTATAGTACAATATCACAACCATGATATTGTCATTGATGCAGTCAAGATACAGAACACTTTCACCACTGCAAGCATTCTCCATGTTGCCAATTTATAGCCTACCCTATTTCCCTCTCCTGCAATTCCCTTCTTAAATACTGGCAACCACTACTCTGTTCTTCATTTCCACAATTTTGTCATTTCAAAAATATTATATACATATTATCACACTGTATATAACCTTTCGGAATTGGCTTTTCTGTTTAAGCATAATCTTCCAGAGATTTATCCAGGTTGTTACATGTATCAATAGTTCATTCATTTTTATTGCTGAATAGTATTCCATGATATGGATATATCAGTTTCTTTAACCATTTCCCTATTAAGTATTATTGTCCAGTTTGGGGCTATTATACATATGTAAAAGTGCTATAAACATTCATGAACATGTTTTTTTAAGAACATAAGTTTTTAATTTCTCTGGGACAAATACCAGGAGTGCAATTGCCAGGTGATATAGTCACATATTTGTTTTTCCAGAAACTGCTAAATTGTTTTTCAAAGTAACTATACCATTTTACATTCCCATTATCAATGTATATGTGATCCTGTTTCTCCATGTCCTTACTGATATTTGATGTTGTCACTTTTAAAAAAATTCATTTGGATAAGTGTGTCATGATAGCTCATTTTAGTTTAATCTGCATTTCGTTAATGGCTAATGTTGAACATTTTTTCATGTGCCTATTTGCCATCTGTATATCCTCTTCAGTGAAATGTCTCTTCATGTCTTTTGCCCATTTTCTAGTTGGATTTTTTTTTAATTGTTGAGTTTTGAAGGTTCTTTATATATTGTAGGTTCTAGTCCTTTGCAAATATGTGATTTTCAAATATTTCCTCACAATCTATATAGCTTTTCTTTCCATACTCTTAACAGGGTCTTTTGTAAAACAAAAGTTTTAAACTTTGATGAAGTCCAACTTATCAGTATTTCCTCTTAAGGAGTATGCTTTTGCAGTCACGTCTAGGAATTCTGTCCATCCCAAGCTACCAAAGATTTTCTCCTTTTTTTCCTAAAAGTTTGAATGTTTACATTTTACATTCAAGTCCACGATCCATTTTGAGTTAATTTTTTAATAAGGTGTTAGGCTTAGATCAAGGTTCATTTTTTGCCTATGGACATCCAATTGCTGCAGCACCATTTGTTTAAAAAGCTACCTTTTCTTCATTATCATCGTCAAACATCAGTTCGACATATTTGTACGGGTGTATTTCTGGGATCTCTGTTCTGTTCTATTGATGGATGTGTCTATTCCTCCACCAATACTAACAGCTTTAGTTACATAACTATATAATACATCTTGAAATTGGGTAGGCTGATCCTTCTCACTTAATTTTCTTTTCAAAATTGTTTTAACTACTCTAGTTTCTTTTATTTTCCATGTAAATTTAAAAATAATCTTGTCTATATCTATAAAATATCTTACTGGGATTTTGATAAGAATTGAGTTAAACCTGAATAGTAATTGGGAATGAATTGACAACTTTATATATTGACCCTTCAATCCATGAAAAAGATACGTCTCCATTTATTTGTATCTTTGATTTCTTTCATCAGTGTTTTGTAGTTTTCAGCATTTAAGTCCAGTATATATTTTGTTAGATTTCCACTTAAGTATTTCATTTTTTTGAGCATTTGTAAATGTTAGACTTTTAATTTTGGTTTCCATGTGTTCGTTGTTAGTTTATAGGAATATAATTAATTTCTGCATATTTATCTTGTATCCTGAGATTTTGCTGAACTCACTTATTAATTCTAGGAATTCCTTTGTTGATTTCCTGAGATTTTCAACATAGACAAACATGTCATATTCAACTAGAAAAAGTTTTATTTCTTCCTTTCTGATCTGTATGACTTTATTTCTTTGCCTTGCTTAATTGCACAACAATGTTGAATAAGCATGGTGAGAGTGACCATTCTAGCATTGTTTCTGATCTTAAGGAAACACTGTTTGGTCTTTCACCATTAAGCATAATGTTAGCTATAGTATTTTTGTAGATGGTCTTCATAAATTTGAGGAGGTGCCAATCTATTCCCATTTTCCTGAGAGTTTTTATCATGAATAGGTGTTGAATTTTATCAAATGCATTTTCTATATTGACATGATCATGTGGTTTTTGTCCTTTATTATACTAAATTGGTGTATTACATTGATTTATTTTTGTATATTGAACACACATTCTGGAACAAAACTCACTTGATCACGGTATATAATCCTTTTTTTAGGGTTTTTTAAATTAACGTATCATTGATATACAATCTTATATTGGTTTCAAATGTACAATGCAGTGGTTCAACAGTTACCCATATTATTAAATCCTCACCCTGTTTAGTGAAGCTAATATCAACATAGAAAGATGTTATCTTTACTATTTCCTTAATTCTTCTTGCTTTGTTTATTTTGCTCTTCTAGTTTCTTGAGGTAGGAATCTAGATTATTAATTTAAAATTTTTCTTCTTTTCATTCATTTCTATATTTTATTTTTTAATTCCATGAGACTTCCTCTATGATCCATGAATTATTTATATTTGTGCTGTTTAATTTATAAGTGTTTAACAATTTTCCTTTGCCTTTCTGTTACTGATCTTATTCAAGTTTGTTGTGGTCATAGAACATACTCTGCATGATTAAAATTCTTTTATGTTTCTTGAGATTTGTTTTTTGACCAGGATGCAGTGTATATTGGTAAATGTTCCATGAGTACTTGAAAAGAACGTGCATTGTGCTGGTTTAGGGTGGTGTTCTATATACATAATTTAGATATTTTTGGTTGATTGTTTTTTTTAGATCTATGTTCTTGCTGATTTTCTGTTTAGTAGTTCTATTAGTTGCTGAGACTTGGGTTTTGAATCTTCCAACTATGATTGTGGATTGTCTATATATCCTTTCAGGTACATCAGTTACTGGGTCATGTTGGTTGTTGGCTGGGTCATAAGGCTCTGTTGTTACACATTTAGGCTAATTATGTCTTTCTGGAATATTGATCTTTTTATTTGACACAATGCCCCTTTTTATTTTATATATAACTTCCAGAGCTTTTAGTTTTTCTTATTAGGATGAATGGAGAAAAATAAGTCTATTCATTGTCCCTATAATAGAAGTCTCAGAACTTACTTTTAAACATGAATAAGTTGAATCAAATTATAGATTATTTATAAAAAATAACTGTGTAATTACTATTGGTTGTTTTCAATAAAATCTACTACTACAGAAAGAAGTGCTACAGAAATATTCCCAAAGGTACAGAGAGAGGTATGTTCAAAGTTTTCATGTACACATTGCCTAAATTTCAACAAAAATGAGAAATAATTGAAGTGTACGTCAGTAAAAGATTGATTAAAAAGTTTATGGCACATCCATGTTTGACATTTAGCCAGCATGAACAAACGCAGCATATAAAATATTGAAATAATTCCAGAACAGCTTATTAAGAATTTATGCCTTGATTCCCACACCAAACAAATCCTTCTAGCACTCTAACCATCTTGGTCCTTTCCTCAGGACACTTTGAAGCTCACACAATTTAACAACTGAAGGCTTAACACTTGCATAGCAAGGGGCTTCAGGGCCATGCTTTACCACTATGAGTGGTGCCCATTCTGAATGGTTGGGGCCCATGTCCTACCAGATATTAAATTTTTTTTTTGAGAGGGCATCTCTCATATTTATTGATCAAATGGTTGTTAACAACAATAAAATTCTGTATAGGGGACTCAATGCACAATCATTAATCAACCCCAAGCCTAATTCTCAACAGTCTCCAATCTTCTGAAGCATAACGAACAAATTCTTACATGGTGAACAAATTCTTACACAGTGAATAAGTTCTTACATGGTGAACAGTGCAAGGGCAGTCATATCACAGAAACTTTCGGTTTTGATCACGCATTATGAACTATAAACAATCAGGTCAATATGAATATTCATTTGATTTTTATACTTGATTTATATGTGGATACCACATTTCTCTCTTTATTATTATTATTCTTTTTAATAAAATGCTGAAATGGTAGGTAGATGCAAGATAAAGGTAGAAAACATAGTTTAGTGCTGTAAGAGGGCAAATGTAGATGATCAGGTGTGTGTCTATAGACTAAGTATTAATCCAAGCTAGACAAGAGCAACAAAACATCCACGGATGCAGAAGATTTCTCTCAAAACAGGGGGGTGAGGTTCTAAGCCTCACCTCTGTTGATTCCCAATTTCTCAACTGATGGCTCCCCTGCGACTGTGCCTGTCTTAGGTTGTTCCTCCCTTGAGGAATCTTACCCGTCTCTGGCTAACCAGTCATCTTCTGGGGCCATACAGGGAAATGTAAAGTTGGTAAGTGAGAGAGAAGCAATATTGTTTGAAAAGGTTAGCTTTTTACTTCTTTGCAGATTCATGCCCTGTGGCTTCTATGCCCAGCATTTGTCTTGAGGTATCTTTACCACTTGGAGGAATTATGATACTTGGTAAATTCGATATGAGGCACGAATTCTATTTAAGGGTTGTAATTAGGAAGGAAGAAGAAAAGCTATAGAAGTAGCAGACGGAAGAAAACATGGGAAGATTGATTATTTCTTTGACATGTCTTCTTGTAGAGTAACATAAGCATGTATAGGTTTTAAACTATTAATTAAATTGCATACACACATTAACACCAGATATTAAATATTTTGTATATCACACCTTGGTCCATACATACCACAGAATACCATCCAGCTATTAAAAATAAATAAGAGGAGCTCTAGGCAAGCATGGCAGATTGAGCAAATAAATTTATCTTAATTTACTCCTGAAACCACACTAAAATGACAGCAAAGAATTTTAAAAGTCACTAAACCCGAAAGGACAAAGAGAACATGAGAAGAGATGACAGCAGAAGAGAAATGTCAACACAAGTTTTGTAAGCTGGAAAGCAGATGGACAGGTGGTAACTGACTTAGCAGAGGAGATAATACTGAAACTTAAGCCTGAAACTGGGGAGAAGCCAAAGAAAAGCAAGGCAACCCACGCTACAGAACCTCAGAAAGTCTAAGGATTTATAGGCACCAGGAACCTCTGAAGGCAGAGATGTGGGTAGAACCAAGAACAGAAAGATAGATTAGCAGTTGGTATGAGGAGTATATAGCCCCTCCTCCTAAGTTCGCTCATGAACTTCATGGAGTAATTTCTCCTTGGCAATGTGTGTAGAAGCCTGGAGGTTTTTTCTTGCTGGAAAAGTTTATATGTCTAAGAACTAGGGTTAGGTGCTACACTGAAAGCAAGGATGTAAAGTCTGCATATTATAAAGTGCATCTTCGGTCTTCTTCAGTCTGTACCCACTCCTTTCATATATGCCAACATACCAGCATTCAGGTTTGTAATACTGCATAAAAAATAAGAATGTTCTTCTCTGTGTAAACCAAATCGTACAATTGTAAAGATGTAAAAATACTGACGTTTTGGGGAACCCTAGAGAAAAAGTTGATCTGCTGCTTTCTAGAATTAAAGGGAAATGTGCCATGTAACAATGCCTATTCATATTACAAAGAACTTCTAATCAGCTTCTTAGTCTCTCATTTATATGTAAATGGACCATTAAGAGCAAGACATCAAGGGAAGAGAGATTAGAAAACAAAATAAGAGAAGAAGTGAGCTTGTAGGAAATAGAGACAATGCAGGAAACAGAAGAAAACTTTATGAAAACTTATCTCTCAGATAAGAATATTCAGCATTCAATAACAATTGGCTATGAAAAAGAAGAACATTTAAGGAACAAGGAAAATATTTTGGAAATTAAGATTAAGATGAAATATAGAAGTGTTGGAATATAAATTTAAGGAAACCTCCTGGATACTAGAATAAAAAGAAACTAGGGAGAAACAATGAAGGGCTCAATCTAGGATGCCCAACATCTGGATAATAACATTTACAGAAAGAATAAAAAAGGAAATTATTTGAGAAATAATGTAAGAATACTTCCTAAAAGTGAAGGACATGAGTTGCCAGACTGAAACGTACCACCAAGGGCATGGAATAATGAATAAAAATAGATCACACAAGGACAGATCATAGTGAAATTTCAGAGCACCACGGAATCAAAGTGGCAATGTTAGCCCAACAGCAGCACCGGAAACTAGAAAGCAATGAACTAAGTTTGAGGGAAAATTATTTGCAACTGGAGCTCTATACTCAGCCAAACTGAGTAGAATAAAAGGATTTTCAGCATGAAAGATCTCAACAAACATTTTCTCTCTCAAACAGCCTTGCACAGAAAGTTGGAAGTTGTGTTCAGTCCAAATAAAGGAGCAAGCCAAAAAAGTAGAAGAATGTATGGAATTGTATTGAGAATGGTTTTGGGGGCTTTCCCCAAGAAGCTATGGGACCTGTACAAGGCTCCTTCCCACCAGTGGTTCACCCAGGTTAAAAACTATTCTATTTCATTTTTATTGAATTATAGCTGATATACAATATTATACTGGTTTCAGGTATACAACGTAGTGATTCAACAGTTATCTACATTATTAAATGCTTACCCCAATAAGTGTAGTTACTGTCAACAAAGATACTGCTATATTATGGACTATATTTTCTATGCTGTACTCCCCATGACTAATATGTGTTATAACTGGAATTTTGTGCCTCTTTATTTAAAATTATTTTAAAGATAACATTTGGTGAAAAATGGTTAAATGGGTTTCCTTGATTAAGGGGTAAAGCACAAAGAATGCTAGGCAACAAAAAGCTCTGCAAGGAAATCTTTTCCAAAAATGGCAAGAAGACACCTAAGGAAGTTGTGAAAGGAGGAAGATGTTACAAAATTGTATTTTTGCCACCACATAGAGAATATCCAATTCAAGGCAGTCTTGAAAGTTACTCTGATAGATGGATAACAGAGTGGCAAACAGGCAGTCTAACCTTATCTAGAAATCACAGGAAAGGCTGACTTTCAGGAAAACGGAGAATCAGGTAAAGTTGGTGTAAGCATTCTGCTATTTCTCTTTTCCCTGTCTGCCCACAGATACCTTATGCCATCATGCTTCCATTGCTTAGACAAAACTTACCATTACCTTAAGTAGACTTGTGCACCACTTTAGCCAATATCAAATCTTGGTCTTGCCGGTTCCTTTCAACTAATTGTCAGAGGTCTGCTAAATAAATCTGTTCTAAGATGTTAGTGACAGATTACAGATTCGTATATTACCCATCAAGACATTGCTTTGAAATAATTTTAAACACGATCCAAGAGATGTTAGAGGTTAATGAATTTGCCAGTAAAACATGCCCCAAATTTAAAATTCAATATGTTTACATTTAAAGCACTAAGAGATGATCAAGTTCACTTAAAACTGCTTTATATCAAGATGCTATGTGGTAATCTGATACAATAAAATGTCTGAAAAGAAATATTAGTACAATAGAAGATACAAAGGAATTTAATAAAATCAACTAATTTATATTGGTAATCCAAATCACACTAAAACATGTAGACCAAGGTAATTAGCAACAGAATTATACCCAGAATAACACTTGAGTCATATCAGGTCATTCTGAACAAACATACTGGACAATTCCATAACTTTGAAATCTAAGGAAAGTGATAGGGGACTGAGGGATTTCAGTAAATGCAGCAAGTACATATCTCATGTTTAGAGCTATCAAATTCACATTGTGAACTTTAGCACAAATCTCACTGCAACTTAGGGGGCATGTTCTAATTCTGGTAATAGCATTTACTGAAGCTTTTGAAGACTTCAGCTAAAGCATATCTAAGTCAAAGTGTAAAATGTAAGTTAGGGCACAAGGAAGAACATGAAAATAAATACATTTGAATATATAAGGTGGGGATATTATTTAAACACTCTGCAATGTACAATGAGGTCAGGAACTCACTTTGGTATGCTGGGTACAGTGGCAAGAGCCAATACTCAATGCCACATTCTCTGAGGGGCAGGAGGCAACGATGCCATAACATTCCACAAATGTCCTTTCACACAGTAAAAGTATTTCTGACAGTCACTCTGCCCAAACCTTCCTACTCATAACACTGTCAGCTGGCGTGTCACTCACGATGACAGGAAAGGAGAGAGGGAAAGATGACTACGGTGAAGAAGATGGTAGGAGTTAAATCACTGTATGGTGAAACAAGCAAGATGTACCTGAACTGCCTATGATCACACAGATGGCTGATATACTGCAGACTCAATGACTAAGGGGGAAAACTAATCCACTTGCCTCAGGGAAATGGGTAGTCCCAATATTCAAGTGATTGCAATTCAAAAGAAAGGCAAGAAATCCAGTTGAATTCGAGTGTCAAAAAATGGCAAATCCTGGAGGGAACTTGGTGGGAGGGGCACTCCATCCAGCGATTTTTTTTTCTTGCCATGGTAGCCTAGCTTTACACAGAAACTTAAACAGAAGTTTAGTATGTTAAACAAGCCAAAAAGACCTATCTTGATTAAAAGGGTCCATCTACAGTTCCCCTCTCATTCCCGGTAACCACCACACTCGTCTCTAATGCATCTCTAAGTAATTCCAGGGCTCTTCACCACACCATTGGATATGACATCTCCAAGCACAAAATTGTCCCCAAAGTCTCCATGGTGTGTTACCGTCAATTGGATGTTTTCCCAAATATCTTAACTCCCAAGCCTACGGACAATTCCCAGCAATACATTGTCTGCCTCTTGTCATGTGGCCCTCCTTAGTTTCCTCAAATGAGAATTTGACATTGTTATGTCCAATTCACTGAGTAGCTTCATCAAATCAGAAAAGCTATACTATAATGAAATATTTAGGAATAGAGATCACACATAAATGTATGTGGTATTTATTTCAAAGAAGTGTTTGCAATGTTGGAAACCAACTATGGTCAATCTTATGTTTGAGACATTTGCTACAGTATTTGTTTTCATATCCTGGTAAAATTGGTTACCTGGTGCAATGAAAGCTCTCAGAAAACAGAATGTGTTGGCTTTTTTCTGATTAGCATGTACATTGACATTCTGTGGCATTTTCAGAAAGAATCCATGAAATCCAAACTGAAACACTGCCTTTTTAGATATGTATAATATAGATGTGTTTTGTCTTTGTAGAAAAAAGATTACCAGAATATTTGTTGCATATTTGATCATACTATGCTGTGAACTATGCAAAAAATATATGTGTGACTAGCTGCAAAGTTTATAGTCTTTATAGCAAACCTCAGAGTCTTGCATTTAAGTACCTTTGTTTCAAGAGAAAAAAAATTGAATAGGTTTGCTTTTGGACATCTTAATGACCAAAACAATCTCATTGTTTCATTTCAGACTCTGTTCATAAACAGTGACAACATATCAAATCCAGAGAGATTTTTTTTCCCTTGCCATGACCATGTAATAATGGTCTATTAAGTCACAGAATTGATTTGACTAATTTTGCCTCTACCTGTACTCTCGTGTGTTCCTTCTGAATGACCCTCAGTTGGCCTGTAGTCAGGAGTTTCACAGCCACAGGAATTATTTTTCTCTGGAAGCTGACCTTTCTTGAATTGGGATTTGTTTTTAAGGAGCTGAGAGAAGTTTGTGGTCCTTTTGCTCTGGGTTATTTTCTTTCATTTTTTGAAGCAGATTTACTTTTCTACTTCAGATCGGTTAGGTTTTGAAGCAAGGTGACAAAATGACCCAGGAGGGTAGGGATTCACACCCACGGCTGTTTCAGAAATTTTGTTCACTCTATGACCTCCATCTACCCCAGCTGCACCAGTCCATTCTAGGTGGCTTCTGCTACTTCTACAGGTCATGTAGGGTGCTGGGTGCTTAGGTTTCCCATCTATCCTGCCTGATGTCTGGAAAGTCTTTTTACTTTTGGTTTAGTCAAGATAAGGTTGACTAATTGTAACCAGAGCCTTTATAAAGAAAGCTAAGGGAAAATAAAGCAAAATCAGAAATAGAGCAAGAGATAATATCTCAGAACAAACTTCTTACTCTGAAAGTCCACTTCACTTCAGCTCATATGTCTATGCTCTTACAAAAAATCTCTCTTTCCTTCACCTCACACTTTGTAAGAAAAAAAAGAAAGAATATGCTAGAAAACCTAGCCAGACATGTAATCTGGAGTAGATTTGAGTTGACAACACTTTCAGATCGACAGGACCCTCGGTTTCTCTCAGACCTTATTTCCATTCCTTTTTGGACAGAAGTTCTCCATTTCATCCTCTCTGACCATTGCGTATGCTAGACTTTCATTTGGCAGATGTCTGAGCTCTTGAGATCTGCCTCACTCAGGCCTTATTTAATTCTTGGTGCTTTTCAAAGGAAGGTGATTTCATATTAGGTCTCAAAGATTTCTTCTTCAGCTGAAGGTTGTCAATCATTGACATTTCACTTACCTCTTTCACAAATCTCCTTAGAGATCTATCATTTCCTGACTCACTTCTCTCATCCTTATTCACTTCATTTAAAATAGATTCATCAACCACTTGACTTTCTCTCTTAATGTTCTAGTCATGACAGCTCCTTAAAATTATTGGAAACTATTTACCTCCTTCTTTTGGATGGAGTTCTGTGCTCTTTTCAGGAATGTGCACTAAGTTCCATTTGTCCTCAATTCACTTATAAAGATTACTGGCATGCTCTTGGCTCAATGGTTGGTCAGAATAGTCCAGGTAACCTGTTTTCTCTGCATCCCCAGGGGGCAATCTTCTAGAAACCATGACCAAAATTTTATTATGCCAAAGATTATCTGTATGTTCATTAAATATAACAATTTCTAACAAAGCTTTCATAACCACATTTGCCATTCTACTGAAATTATAAGAAGCCACTTTAGCATTTGTTCATTCAAACTGCTTTCTTAACAGAGAAATAGCTAAACTGAAAAAAAAAAATGCTGGTGGAGAGAGATCTGCCCAGAGAAAGTTGGTTAGTGTGCTTGGATATCATAAAAATTCCTTCTCAACAGTTTGAACCATCCTCACCTTGGATAGGCTCTACAGAACTGAATCCAGAATGAATTGGTCAAAAAGTAATGGTACCCCCCCTTATTAATTATTCACAGATATGCATAACCAAAATATGAATGCAAGGTTAGCCTTCAAAATAGAAGCTAGATAGTTAAGAAATGTAACTTTCAATAGAGTATTATGTTTAACATATTTCATAGGCAAAGATACTCATGTTGTCAGTTTATAATAATACTATAAAAATATACACATAATTCACAATGGATGTAGTGTGGGTACAACAAACTAGGTAGTTTGAGGTCAACATTTTTATTTTGCCTTTCAAGGGTTAATTTGGTTATTTGGGCACACCTCTCACCAGCCAGAAACTATTAGCCAACTTCCCCAATATCCATTCCCCCCTATCTCCATCCATTGTCCACACTACAAAATGATCATTTAAAAATGTAAATCTGACCATATTATTCCTCTGATAAAGACCTTTTAATGGCTTTTCTTTGCATTTACAATAAGATGCAAATTCCTTAACATAACCTTACATAATCTGGTCCCTGCCTACCATTCCCACCTCATCTCACGCTGTCCAGCTCTCTCTCCAAGTTCCAGCCACACTGGAGTTATTTTCAATTACTTCAGCATGTTTTACACCTTCATAGAGATGTTCTTTCCTCATAGAACACTCTTCCACCAACCCTTTCCATGGCTGGCTCCTTCTCATTCTTCAGATCTCAGCTTAAATATTGTCTCCTCATAGAGGGCTTCCCTTTCACTCAAGCTAAAAACACAAATTAAAGTATGTAACTCCAAATATTTTCTCTCTTTGTGTACTTTGTTTCTTTCATAGAATTTATCAACATTTATAATTATATATCTATTTGGCCACTTAAATGTTTACTGCTTCTCTTTCCCATACCCAAAGTTTCATTAAGGCAGAGACTGTGTCTGTTTTATTGTAACATGTAATATCTAGTAGAGATAGAATCTGGCACACAGAAAGCAATAAATATTTGTTCATTAAATAAATGATAAGCAGCAGATAATTTGTTGCCAAAGTTTATATTTTTCTTAAGCTTATAGTTTTACAGAAAATAAGACAAAATTAGTCAGCAAAATTAGCCAGTGAGGACCTGATTTTATCCATAACTATAAACTTGGGTGCAAATATAGAATGTTTTATAAAGACACAAATATAATTTTAGGTTACATCAACATCAAATAATTTCTTTATATCTTTGATAAACAAAAAGAAATATAATACAGGGTGTTTTTAAAATGTTTTCCTGTCAACTTAGTGCTTATTGGTTAAGAATAATTGCTTTTTCCTAACAGACATAATTGCATACATTGCAAATCAAGTTTTTTCAAAGGCACATATTTGGTCCTATATACATTGCAGATTGAAGCAGAGGACCTCAAATTGGGATCCATTTATCTCCTTTACTTTTAAAATGTAGCCTGCCAAAAGATGATGATGCTACATCAATAGATGTGCTAATTGGGGTAACTATCCTAGGGAAATGGGGTCTTGAAATTACATTTTATAAGATTCTTTAGCTCAGAGGTAGGAATGGAGAAATACTCTGTTTTAACCTGAAACTAACAAAAAGAAAATCCAGAGGTAGTGTTAACATTCTAAATATTTAAGGCTATCTGCCAAAATGAGCATTTTAACCCTCATTGCATATATATTCACTAAGGAAGGAGAAGGAAGCTTTAGAAGAAATCCCTGTCCATGAACACTATGCCCACTAAACTATTACCTTTCATTAGGACTTTATAAACTGTCAAGGACTCTGTCATTCTGGCAGTGCTCCCTTCACAATGACCCAGGAGTCCAGCAGGAAAGCAGTAGTTGCCACAACACAAATCCTTTCATCACTGTGCTAACACAGGTCCAAAACGGCATATACCTGAGCTTGTGGTGAAACATACTAAGCTCTATTTCAATATTTTGGGGCTCTATATTCTGTTACATTTATTTGTTTTGTTTTGTTTTTAAAATCCGGGCACCAGCACCATACTGTTTTAGTTTTCTGGTTTTTTAACCAGTTTCTACTAACTTTTTAGAGCAAGTCCTCTTCATTAGACTTCTTTTTCAGAATATACTTGTTATTCTTGACTAAATGTTGCTTAGTATAGACTTTAGAATCCCTTCATCAAGGTACAAAAATAACCTTTGGGATTTTTACTAAAATTTTAAGTTTTATTAAAACCATGCATTAATTTAAGAGGACTTAACATTTGAAAATTTTTGTATTCTCATCCAATTTTCAAGTATTTTTTTGTAAAGTTTTGTAGTTTTCTCTATATAGGTCCTGCACATACACTGTTGAGATTATTCTTAGATATTTTGTTTTGGTGTTATAGCAAATGGATTCTCCACTGTGTTTTATAACTGGTTACTAAAATGTTTAGGAAAACTGGTAAACTCTTAAACTCTCATTATGAATGTATTTTATTTAGATTCTCTTGGGTTAGGGAATCATTTCATTTGCAGACATTAATTGTGTCTCATGATTTCCAGTAGTGATGTCTCATATCTGTTTCTTGCTTTATTGTACTGGCTAGAAATTTTTAAAAATTAAATCTTAATTGTGTCAGCAGGTCTTCTCATCTTATTTCTGATTTTAATAGAAATATATTTACAGTGTTTTATTATTGCATATGATGTTAACTGTTGATTTAGGGTAGATATTTACTATTCCAGGAAGGAAAATACATGATTTTCTTTGTGAGTTGACATGTCATGCTTCCTCTTCTAATCTTCTCCATGTTGTTCCAAATTTAGCATATGTGCTATGGAAGAGAGAGGACTGCATTATTTTTTTTAATAAAAGTGGCCTGTCATATTTAAGTATCTTTTAAAACAATTTGAGGAGAAAGGTCAAAATGAGTTTTAAAAGCAGTCTGCATTAAAAGTAGGGATAGTAAAGGTCTGTAGCAAACTGGAAAATATTAAACCTGAAGCATTATGATAATGAAACCCTCTTTCTATAGATATGAGCCATTCATCTAGAAGAAGGGGAAGTCAACTGAATGAGTTGGTTACTTGGTTTCCACAAGGCGCTTTTCTCCCATTAGAAGCAAGGCATTTAGGAGGAAAATAAACACAAAGGGGAGAGAACCAGAAAGCCTTCTTTGCTGTAAATGTTAAATAAAAGAAAGCAAAGAACTGCCACTGCCCTCCAAATCTAATTATCAGCACTAAAAGAGTGAGTTGTTTCAAGAAAGGATAGAAAAGATAATAAACATCTCTGGACACCTGTAAGAGAGAGAGGGGAGGCAGAGCTTGGAGATTTGACTACTGTTAGTTTGAGGACTGTTAGTTAGAGTAGTAGTTTAAGAAAACTGCCAGTCTTTGTCAGTACACTGTGAAACTACAGAGTGCCAGACCTTTTCAATGACTGGAAGCGCTGTTAACTAAGAACAGTAACTGTTTTCTTGAACAAGAAAAGAAACACCAAGATTTATTTAAAGTGATCAGTAACAGTTGAGCCTGGTGAAAAAAGCTAGCCTTAGTGGTAGTAGTTCTTTTATTTCATGTATATTATATCTAGGTTTATATCTACTTGATACAATGAATGTTCAATGTTTACCCTACTTTTTTCCCCTCTTGCATAAAAGATTTTCATTCATTCTAACGTAAGATTCATATTTCCATAACACATTATGGTATTTAGAAGCACTCTGTCAATCTATATATGAACTATTGTTGATTATAAAAGAAATAGGCATTTTTAAATATTTAACTTTAACAGTTTAAGAACATTTACTAACATTGCCTCCTCTTTCAGACTGTTTGTATTATCATGTAGATACTACTTTTTCAATAAAAAACTGACCCATTTAAAAATATATTTTGCAAATAACATATATTCACTGAGACAAATTCAAAAATAGAAAAGTGTATGAAGTGAAATTTGAAAGTAGGTGCCACACTCTCCCCACCACCCCGAAGTAGCCACTGTTAAGGCTATATATATTCCTTAAGAATATATATATTCTATATTCTTGCTATATATTCTTTAAGACTTTTTTCTATGCATACACAAACATATAAACGCAGAGGGTCTTGTTGTTTTAATGTGACCATGCTATGCATATGTTCTACATTTTGTGTTTTTCCTCATATAACTGGTATCTTTCCACATCTATACAATAATTTTTGAAGTATCATATTCTTACAGAAAAAGCAGAGGAATCTAAATTCCTACTTTTTCTGTTTTAAGTTAGCCCTGTCTGGATAAACTTTATAGTTGTACCAAACCTGTAAACCTAATTGAACACCATTCACCTGGTGGCAGCTACTGGAATTAACTAAAGTCTTAAGTAGTGATTCTCAAATTTTAGCCTACATTAGAGTTGTACAACATAATTGTCTTCTCACTCAGTCCCGGGAGGATGATTTATAAGCTACTTGAGAGCAGAGCCCTGAAACTAAGAGAACAGACTCCTCTAAGGACCATTATTTCTGTCAATTACACATAACAAATCACCTCTTAACAATACACTAACACAATACAGTTGTCCTCATAAGCAGACCAGGGAGAGAACACATGTGCCCTTGTCCTAAGACTAGCTCAGACCAGTGGCTCTCAAATGAGAATGCACAAAAGTCACCTGAAGAGCTTTATAAAACACAGAGTGCTGGGTTCTACACTCAGTTTCTGACTCTCAGGATGGCACCCAAGACTGCATTTCTAACAAATTCCCACATGCTGCTGCTCCTCCTGGACCCAGGATCACATTTTGAGAAGCAACGTTTCAAAAGAAATAATCAAACACTTAAGTGGACATCCCTGTCCCAACATATTTGACTTAGACAAATTTCACAGAACAGAATTCACCAAAAATCAAAAAAGTAGACCCAACCTAGAATTTCCATGTAAACTGCTCCTTACTCTCCTGCAGTTGAAACCTAATTATAGTAAGAGATGCTGAAGCCCTCGTCTCTCCTCACTGGGCTGAAAATATAGGTCTTTTTTTCAAACCTTACCGCCAACTTAACTAGCTTCCCCAATTAAGGCTGAATGTATGCCAATCAAGAGCTACCACTTTTTTGAAACCTATTGTAACCCTAGGGTAAACAAGGAAAGCATGAGAATGATTAATAGTGTGTTTTTGTTCAGACTAAGTAGAAGATCCTGGTAAGAAATGGAATCTTTCAAAGGAAGCCCTTCTTTACTCCCAACACTAATCCAGTCTCTTCTTCTACACTATTGTCCAACATTCATGTGATGGAGTATAATGGAAGGGTGAGGAGTACTGGGCCTCTATCCAACTTCATGCTTCTTGCCTATGTCATTTGACTTCTCTACCTTCAGTTTTCTCACCCATAAAATGGATATAATAACACCTACTTGACAGATTGTAAGGATTCAGTGAGACGATGTGTGTAAATCACTTAGCATAGTATCTAGCACATAATAAATGTTCAATAAATAGATGTTATTACTAATACTGCTACTTCATACTAAATAATTTGAATAGAGAATTGGGTTCCTGGCTATAGATCTTTATTTCAACAGAAACATAACTAACAATGTGCCATTAAAATTATTTTAGCTTGAGCCTTACATGATCAAATTTGCTTAGTGAATAACCTATGTGACTGCTGTATGGAGAATGAACTGTAGGTATACAAAGATCAAAGTGAGAAACTAGCTAGGAGACCACTGCAGTTGAGGTGAGAGATGGTGGTGGCTTGGACTACAATGACAGCAGTGAAGGGGAACATGAGATTAGCATAAAAGATTTTGGAGAAAAAAACAGATGGGAATAGATTAGATATTAGGGAGATGGAAGAATCTAAGTTAGCTCTTAGTTTTGTACCACAGGCAACGAGGGGATGGTGATATTAACAAAAATGAGGAAGAAGCAAAGGTTAGGTGGACTGTAGAATAGAAGCAAAATGATGGCAGTTGAGGACAGCTTGTTATAGGCCCAAGTGCCCCTGCAGGTCATCATCCAGTACGCCAAACAGCAAATCCTAACCATCTAAGCCTTCCCTAGAGCTAGTCATAAATGATGAAGTAAGTCAAGGCATGACTACCATGTAACTATCATGTAATATCTTGCTCCCTGGAGTGAGGCATTTCTTGTTTACTGCTTGCTACAAAAGGTGCTGTGCCCTTAGTTTTGGGGTCCTCAGATTGTAGTGCAACACACTGTGTGCATTACCACCAAGTGGGCCCATTGTGGCACCACATAGGATTTATTGAAAGGTAACATGCACTACTATGTGAATGCTCCTTCCACTTTCTGTGCTGTAATTGTCCTACACTGATCCAGGAATTGGAAATCTTTTCCTGTAAAGTGCCAGATAGTAAATATTTTAGCAATTACTCATTCTATCATTGTCACATTAAAGCAGCCACAAACAACATATAAACAAATGAATGTGGCTGCATTACAATAAAACATTTTTATGGACATTGAAAGTTGCCTATCATATAATTTTCATGTGTCATGAAATGTTATTCTTCTTTTGACTTTTTTAACCATTTAAAAATGTAAAAGTAAATCTTAACATACAAAAACAGGTGGTGGGCTGGATTTTGCCAGGAGGTGTACTATGTCAAACACTTCTCTGAAAACTGGTTCAAGTTTTCTTCTTTTGGCACTTATGGCACTATGACACGCCAATATGTTTGTTTGCTTATTCATCTCTTTAGGAGTTTTGTATTCCTTATTATTCTCTATGAGATTGTGATTCATTGCTAACAAAGGGATACACTTTGAGCACGTTTAGTTTGAGGTACTTATTGGAGCATAAGACATCCAAGTGGATATACATATTCCTGCCCTTAGGAAATAAATTATATATATATATATATATATATTTAAAAGATTAAATCTATAGGTGGCAGCTAAAACAAAGAGAATGGCTGGGTTTTCTCTAGAATAGTATGAATAGTGAAAAAAAAAAAGAAAGCTGAAGGAACGAGTTCCTGTAACACAAATACACATAGAGAAGTAGTTCTCAAACGGGTGATTTTAGTACCCAAAGATACTGGTAAATGTCTGGAGATATTCTGAGTTGTCACAGTTGGGAAGTGCTACTGTAATCAGGTGGATAGGGGTGAGGAATGCTGCTGAACATCCTTCAATGCATAGGACAACCCCCCACAACAAAAAGATTTTGGGGTCAAGATGTCAACAGAGCAGTGGTTGAGAAACCTTGATTTAAAAGGAAAGAAGAGAAAAATGAGACAGAAAATAAGACCCAGGGAGCACACTCAGTGCCCAGATCTTGGTTTCTAATACCATTCCTGTCATCCTTAAAGAAATGGCTGATTCTGAAAATGGGACAGAAAATAAACAAGTGAGCCCAAAGCATCTTGTGGTGCCATAAAGTAACTATTAATACACACACACACACACACACACACACACACACACACACACACAAACACACCCCACACGTGCTGATTAGGTATGGCAAAGGCACACAGGAGCTAACTGAAAGAGCTCCCAATGGCCAAATCTGGAACAATATGAACAACAGAATAAATACATTGTGTTGGAATACAGTCCAAGAATAAAATACATACCCATGAGTCCATACTGATATAAATAAATAAATAAGTGGGAAAGAAGAGACAAATCTTACATGTGTAAGACTTCCAAATATTTTATGTAGACAGTCCTCCCTCAAAGAGGTAGGGTAGCACTACCCATTCTTTAAGTGTAGTTTGAGCTATGCATAGTGACTTCCTTCCAAAGAGTACAGTATGGAAAGTGGTGGAAAACAACACCTCAACCAGGTGATCAAGGTCAGTATCAACAGTGATAAATCATATTGATATTATGTAACCTTGATATCATGTGAACAGAATGCCACTTTACATCTGTGGGATTCCTCCCTGAAACCCAAAACACCAGTCTAATCAGGAGAAAAACATCAGACAAATCACAATAGAGGCACATTTCTACAAAATGCTTAACCGGTACTCCTCAACACTTTAAGTTTTCAAAAACAAGGAAAGTTTAAAAACCTGCCACAGTAAAGAGGATCCTTAGGAGACATGACAACTAACCATAATGTAGTACCCTAGATGGGATCCTGGAACACAAAACATCACATTAAGTTAAATAAGCTAAGGAAATATGACTAAAGTTTGGATTTTAGTTAAGTATTGGTACATTCATTGTAACAAATGTATGATACCATTGTAACATTGTAATAACAGTGGAAACTGGGTGTGGGGCATATGGGAACTCATGTCATTATCACAGTTTTTCTGTAAATCTAAAACTTCTAAAAATTTGTTAAAGTTGAGAGGGAGAATCAAGATGATGGAATAAGAGGATCTTCAGCTCACCTCCTCCTACAGACACACACAGACTAAAACTACATACAGAGCAACTCTCTGAAAATGACCTGAAGACTCACAGAACAGCTCTTCTACCACAAAAGATATAAAGAAAATGCCACAATGAGATGGGTAGGAGGAACAGACACATAGTCTAGTTGGGACCCATGCCCCTGGTGTGGTGTCCCAAAAGAGGGAATGATATCACAGGCATAGAGGTCCTTCCTGAGGAGCGAGGGGTTCAGGCCCCATGTAGGGCATACCTTCACCCTGGAGGACCTGCACAAGGAAGATGAGCCCCCATGTCTGGCTTTGAAAATCAGCAGGGCTTAACTTAAGGAGAGTCAGAGAACTATAGGAAACCAAGAGTCTATTTGTAAAGGAGACAAACTTACTGACTCTAAGACCCAGTACAGAGGAAAGAGTATAAAAAGTGCCTGGGGCCATACATGAAGGAGATTTATTACCTAATTTTAGAGCTTGTGCTAAAGGGTCAGGGATCTGTAAGAAACTTCTCCAGGAACAGAAGCACTGGCAGGTACCATGTGTCTTACCCTCCTTCTACCTACTTGGCCAGGTGCTTGCAGGGGATATTTCTGACACTCTCCTTCTACCTTGCTAGCATCACTTGTCCAACCCCTGCATTCTCCTGCAAACCAACCCTACCCAACACACCTACCAAGGCAGGCGCCCCTCCAAAGTGGCTCCTGTCCATCACACCCAGTGAATGGCCTAGACCAAGACTGGCACCCCCTCCCAGTGGCTCCCTACCTGAATGTTGGAGAGGAGCTCTGTCTACCAGCACACCTGCAATAGTCACAGTGAGATCATACAGCCAGCCACAGCAGGGGCTAAGCCCACCCCCTACCATGCCTAGAGAAGCCTGGCTTAGCTACAAAAGGAAGACACATGCTTCCTACACAGAGAGTACCACTGGTGTCTGGTTCTGGTGACCATGGAGGGTTGTGCTTCTGGGCACCACAGCACACCTTCTACATAAGGCCACACTTTCAAAACAGGGAAGAGGAAATAAAAAAACACCTTGAAACAAATGAAAATGAAAACATAGTGTTTCAAAAAATATGGGACACAGCAAAAGCAGTTCTAAGAGGTAAGTATATAGCAGGAAAGGCCTACCTCAAGAGACAAGAAAAATCTCAAATAAAAAATCAAACGTTACACCTAAAGGAACTAGAAAAAGAACAAACAAAGCCTGAGGTTAGTAGAAGGAGAAAACAATAAATATCAGAGTGGAAATAAATGAAATGGAGGCTAAAACGAAAACTAAAGAAAAGATTAATGAAACCAAGAGATCGTTCTTTGAAAAGATAAGCAAAGTTGATTACCCTTTAGCAAGACTCATTAAAAAAAAGAGAGAGGGCACAAATAAATAAAATCAGAAAAGAAAGAGAAGTTACAACAACAGACCAATTACTAGTAATAAAATTGAATCAGTAATTTAAAAAAACTCCCAACCAACAAAAGTACAGGACCAAATGGCTTCAAGGGTGAATTCTTCCAAGTATTTAAAAATAGTACCTATTCTCAAATTACTCCAAAAAAATTTAAAAAGAAACATTTCCAAATTTATTCTATGGGTGACCATTACTCTGATGCCAAAACCAGGCAAAGACACCCAAAAAACAAAAATCACAGACCAATACCCCTGATGAACATAAATGCAAAATCCTCAACAAAAAATTAACAAACTGAATTCAACAATACATTAAAAGGATCATCCATCACAGCCAAGAGGGATTTATTACAGGGATGCAAAGATGGTACAATATTCAAAAATCAATGTAATATACCACATTAAAAAAGGAAGGATAAAAGTCATATGATCCTCTCAATAGATGCAGATAAAGCATTTGACAAAACACAACACCCAATAGTGATAACACTCTCAACAAAGTGGGTTGAGGGAGAACAAACCTTGACATAACAAAAGTCGTATATGATAAATGACAGCTAACATCCTACTCAGTGGTGAAAAGCTAAAAGCATTTCCTCTAAGACAGGAAAAAAACAACAATGTCCACTACCCCCACATTTATTCAACACAGTACCAAAAGTCCTAGTCACTGCAGTCAGACAAGAAAAAGAAATAAAAGGCATCCAAATTAGTAAGGAAGAAGTAAGACTGTCACTATTTGCAGATGACATTATATTATATATAATATAGTATAGAAAACCCTAAAGGCTCCACCAAAAAAATATTGGAACAAATAAGTGAATTCAGTAAACTTGCAGAGTATAAAATTAAATACAGACATTGTTGCATTTACATTTTTTTATTTTGGTATCATAAATGTATAATTACATGACCAACATTATGGTTACTTGACTCCCCCCATCATCAAGTCCCCACCACATACCCCATTACAGTCACTGTCCATCAGCATAGTAAGATGCTATAGAATCATTACTTGTCTTCTCTGTGTTGTACAGCCCTCCCCATGCCCCCCTCACTACATTATGTGTGGTAATCATAATACCCCTTTTTCCCCCTTATCCCTCCCTTCCCACCCATCCTCCCCAGTCCCTTTCCCTTTGGTAACTGTTAGTCCATTCTTGGGTTCTGTGAGTCTGCTGCTGTTTTGTTCCTTCAGTTTTTCCTTTGTTCTTATACTCCACAGATGAGTGAAATCATCTGATACTTGTCTTTCTCCGCCTGGCTTATTTCATTGAGCATAATACCCTATAGCTTCATCCATGCTGCTGCAAATGGTAGGATTTGTTTTCTTCTTATGGCTGAATAATATTCCATTGTGTATATGTACCACTTCTTCTTTATCCATTCATCTACTGATGGACACTAAGGTTGCTTCCATTTCTTGGCTACTGTAAATAGTGCTGTGATAAACATAGGGGTGCATCTGTCTTTTTCAAACTGGGCTGCTGTATTCTTAGGGTAAATTCCTAGAAGTGGAATTCCTGGGTCAAATGGTATTTCTATTTTGAGCTTTTTGAGGAACCTCCATACTGCTTTCCACAATGGTTGAACTAGTTTACATTCCCACCAGCAGTGTAGGAGGGTTCCCCTTTCTCCACAACCTCACCAACATTTGTTGTTGTTTGTCTTTTGGATGGTGGCCATCCTTACTGGTGTGAGGTGATATCTCATTGTGGTTTTAATTTGCATTTCTCTGATGATTAGGGATGTGGAGTGTCTTTTTATGTGCCTGTTGGCAATCTGAATTTCTTCTTTGGAGAAGTGTCTGTTTAGATTCTGTGCCCATTTTTTAATTGGCTTACTTGCTTTTTGTTTGTTGAGGTGCATGAGCTCTTCATACAATTTGGATGTCAACCCCTTATTGGATCTGTCATTTATGAATATATTCTCCCATAATGTAGGATGTCTTTTTACATTGTTGCATTTCTATACACTAATAAACTATTAAAAGGAGAAATTAAGAAAACAGTCCCATTTACAATTTCATCAAAAAGAACAAAAAACCTAGTAATAAATTTAACCAAGGAGGTGAAAGACCTATACTCTGAAAACTATAACACACTGATGAAAAGAAGGCACAAAAAAGGTTTGAAGCACACAAATAAATGAAAAGCTGTATTATGTTCATGGATTGGAAGAGTTGATATTGTTAATATGTTCCTAACATCCACTGCAATCTACAGATTCAGTATAATCCCTATCAAAGTACTAATGGCATTTTTCATTGAATTAGCATAATTCAAAAATATGTATGGGACCACAAGAGATTCCAAATTCAAAAGCAATCTTGAGAAAGAGGAACAAAACTGGAGGTATCATACTCCCAGGTTTCAAACTTTACTACAAAGCTATAGTAATCAAAACAGTATAGTACTGGTACAAAAGCAGACACATAGATCAATGGAATAGCGTAGAAAGCTCAGAAATAAACCTATTTTTATATGGTTGATTAATCTATGACAAAGGAGGCAAGAATATACAATGGGGAAAAACAGTCATGTCAGTAAATGAGGCAGGGACAACTAATGCAAAAATGCAAAAGAATGAAAGTAGACCATTTTTTATAGCACATTTAAAAAGTAACTCCAAATGGATTAAAGACCTAAATGTAAAACCTGAAACCATAAAACTCCTAATAGAAAACATAGACAGAAAATTCCTGAGCATCAGTCTGAGCAAAATTTTTTATATCTGTCTCCTTAGGGAAGGGCAGCAAAAGTAAAAATAAACAATTGCATTACATCAAACTAAAAGATTTTTCGCAAGAGAAAAACAGTAACTTTGCAGTGAAGAAATCTGACAGACACCACCCTAACTGAGTCATTAAGATTAATATCACCAGGAATAAGACATGTAAACATCATGTACATCATGATATGATACACTAAATTCACACAACTTCTGTGCCATTATTCCCCAAATATATGACCTTAATCTGATCATGAGAAAATACTGGGAAAACCCAAACTGGGGACCATTGTGCAAAATAACTAATAAGTTCTCTTTAAATGTGCCACGGTCATGAAAGACAGGAAAGATTACACAGACTGCAGAAGACTAGGGAGATATGAGAACTGAATGCAAGATGGGGTCCTGGATTACATCTTAGAACTAAAAAAGGACATTAATATAAAAACTGATAAAAATCCAAATTTCATAATTTTGTTAAGCACTGTACTGAGGTTAATTTTTCAGTTTTGATAGTTGTGCTTTGGTCGGGTAAGATGTCAATGTCAGAGGAAGCTGGATTAAAGGATAAAGGAATTCTCTGTATTTTCTCTGTACCACTACTGTAAGTCTAAAATTAGCTCAAAATAAATGAGTAAAAAAGGATTTTGCAAAGCAAAGGAAACCATCCACAGAACACACAGGCAACACACTGAATGGGAGAAAATATTTGCTAATGACATAGCCATGGAAGGGTTAATATCTAAAATATACAAAAAACTCATACAACTCAACACCAAAAAAAAAATTCCTATTAAAAATGGGCAAAGGCAGTTTGAAAAAGACAGATGCACCCTCATGTTTATCACAGCACTATTTACAATAGCCAAGAAATGGAAGCAACCTAAGTGTCCATCAGTAGATGAATGGATAAAGAAGAGGTGGTACATATACACAATGGAATATTATTCAGCCATAAGAAGAAAACAAATCCTACCATTTGCAACAACATGGATGGAGCTAGAGGGTATTATGCTCAGTGAAATTAGCCAGGCAGAGAAAGACAAGTACCAAATGATTTCACTCATCTGTGGAGTATAAGAACAAAGAAAAAACTGAAGGAACAAAACAGCAGCAGAACCACAGAACCCAAGAATGGACTAACAGTTATCAAAGGGAAAGGGACTGGGGAGGATGGGTGGGAAGGGAGGGATAAGGGTGAGGGGGGAAAGAAAAGGGGCATTATGATTAGCATGTATAATGTGGGTGGGGGGGCACGGGGAGGGCTGTGCAACACAGAGAAGACAAGTGGTGATTCTGCAGCATCTTACTATGCTGATGGACAGTGACTGTAATGGGGGTTGTGGGGAGGACTTGGTGAAGGGGGGAACCTAGTAAACATAATGTTCCTCATGTAATTGTAGATTAATGATACCAAAAAAAAGAGCAAAGGACCTAAGTAGACATTTTTCCAAAGAAGACATGCATATGGCCAAGAAACACATGAATAGATGCTCAGCATCACTAACCACCAAGGAATTCAAATCAAAACTACAATGAGATACCACCTCACACCTGTCACAATGGCACTAACCAAAAGACAAGAAATAACAAGTGTTGGCGAGGATTTGGAGAAAAGGGAACCTTCATGCACTGTTGGTGAGAATTTAAATTGATGCAGCTCCTGTGGAAAATAGTACGGAGATTCCTCAAAAAATTAAAAACAGAGATACCATATAATCCTGAAATTCCACTTTTGGGTATTTGTCTGAAGAAAATGAAAACCTTAATTTGAAAAGATATATGTACTCCTATGTTCATTACATCATTACTTACAATATCCAAGATATGGAAGCAATGTAAGAGTCCACCAATAGATGAGTGGATGAAGAAGATGTAATATATGACACAATGGAATATTACTTAGTTATAGAAAAGAATGAAATCTTGCCATTTGCAACAACATGGATGGACCTGAGGGTATCATGCTCAGTGAAATAAGCCAGGCAGAGAAAGACAAATGCCAAATGATTTCCCTCATTTGGGGAGTATAACAATGAAGCAAAACTGAAGGAACAAAATGGCAGCAGACTCAGAGACTCCAAGAATGAACTAGTGGTTACCAAAGGGGAGGGGTGTGGGAGGGCAGGAGGGAGAAGGGAACTGAGGGGTATTATGTTTAGTACACATGGTGTGGGGGATCATGGGGAGGACAGTGTATCACAGAGAAGGGACCTAGTGGATCTCTGGCAACTTGCTGCACTTATGGACAGTGACTGCATTGGGGTGTGGGTGGGGACTTGATAATATGGGTAAATGTAGTAACCACATTGTTTTTTCATGTGAAACCTTCATAAGAGTGTATATCAATCATACCTTAATAAAAAAATTTTTTTAAAAAGATATATGTACTCCTATGTTTATTACATCATTACTTACAATATCCAAGATATGGAAGCAATGTAAGTGTCCACCAATAGATGAATGGATGAAGAAGATGTAATATCTGTACACAATGGAATATTACTTAGTTATCGAAAAGAATGAAATCTTGCCATTTGCAACAGTGTGGATGAACCTGAGGGTATCATGCTAAGTGAAATAAGCCAGGCAGAGAAAGACAAACACCATATGATTAAATTTATATATGTGGAATCTAATAAACAAAACAAATGGAAAAACAAAGAGAACAGAACAGACTCATAAATACAGAGAACAAACTAGTGATTGCTAGATGGGAGAGGGATGGGGGCATTGGTGAAAGAGATGAAGGGGATTAAGAGATACAAACTTCCATTCACAAAATAAATAAGCCATGGGGATGTAAAGTACAGCATAGGGAATATAGGCAATAATATTATAATAACTTTGTATGGTAACAGATGGTAACTAGACTTATCATGATGATAATTTAGTAATATATATATAATGTCAAATCATATCATATACCTAAAACTAATACACCATATTAATCATACTTTTTATGTTAAATTTTTTAAATCAAGTTTATTTTATAAAATATAATATGGCTAGAGAGGTAGGATAAGACAAGTGCCAATATAGAAACCAAGAATGAAGAGGATTTCAAGGTAGAGGGAGGAGCAAGGTCTGTGAATTAAACGCAAAAGAAATAAGATATGATTAAAAAGTATTTCATGGAGTTTGCACTTGAGAGGTAATTAGTGACTGCTGCCTGAATGACAGGTATAGACTATTCTTTCAAGAAATCTGATTATGAGTAAAAAGAAAGATATAGGAGCCATAAGTATGAAGCAAGCTGACTTAGAATAGTTTTCTTCTTTTTTGGTCAGAGAAAACCATACATATTTCTACCTTCATATCATTTCTCATGTCTAGACAAACCACTGTTCTCATCTCTGCCTGCCTACTTTCTGTCGTATCTTTTTTTTCAACTTTGGTATCATTAATATACAATTACATGAACAACATTGTGGTTACAGTCACTGTGCATCAGCGTTGTAAGATGCTATAGAGTCACTACTTGTCTTCTCTATGCTTTACTGCCTTCCCCGTGCCCCTCTTTGAGTAAATATCAAGCACTGTGACTGCCGGATAATATAAGAGTATGCTGAGTTTTGTAAGTTAGTAACTGCCAAACTGTCTTCCAAAATTGCTGTACCATTTGGCATTCCCACCAGCAATGAATGAGTTTCTATTGCTATACATCCTCACTAGCATTTGGTGTTGTCAGTATTCTTGATTTTGTTTGGTCTGTTGTCAGTCTTCTTATTTTTTTTATTTATCCTGCTTGATGTTCTTTGTGTATCCTGGATCTGTGATTTCGTGTATGTCATTAATTTGGGGAAATTCTCAGACATTATTGTTCCAAATATTTCTTTCATTCCTTTCTTTCATATTTTTCTGGTATTCACTTTACACATACATTACATCTTTTTAGTTGTCCCACAGTTCATGTTTATCCTGTTCTATTTTTCTTTTTTCTTTCTGCTTTTGCATTTTGGGGGCTTCTATTAAGATACATTCAAGCTCAGAGATTCTTTCCTCGGCTGTGTCATCTATTAGTTTGCCCATCAAAAGCATTCTTCATTTCCATTACTGTGCTTTTTGTCTATAGCATTTCTTTTTATTATTTCTTATAATTCCATCTCTCTGCTTACATTGCCCATCTGTTCTTGCATGCTGTACACGTTATCCCATACAACCTTTAGCATAACAGTCATCATCATTTTAAATTCCCAGTCTGAAAAATTCCAACATCCATGCCATATCTGAGTCTCATTACGTTACCTTGTCATTTTCCTTGATAGCTGGACATGTACTGGGTAAAAGGAACTGCCTTACATAGGCCTTTAGTAATGTGGTGTTGAGTTGTGGGGCAGTGCATGTGTTCTATAGTCCATGATTAGATTTCAGTGTTTCAGTGAGCCTGTGCCTCTGGACTGTGAATGTTACAAGTTCTCCATTTTTTTCACTCCCTTACATGACACACAACAGATGAAGAAGGCTGGAATTACATATTTCCCTTCCCTCTGGTTGGTTAGTCTCTGAAAAAAAAAAACAGTTTAGGCTACTGTAAAATTTTTCTTGAGGGAAGGCCTTATTAAGAAGCATAGAATGTTCTTTTTTATTCCATAATGGTTTTTTGTTCCCTTCCCCTAAAAAAGTATGAGGGAATTTCTCTCTGATATTCCTTGCTAGAACCAAGACAAGTTCCTAGAGTTAATACTCAGCAAAGGGTGGAGCCTCTCTATGAATGGGTCCTGCTGGAGTTTTTAACTCTTAGACTTGTCCACACCTTGTATCCAGGAATTTATTAATTACAATTCAGGTTTTCCTATCCCATCTCTGGTTCTTGCAGCAGTTTCTGCTTATGGGTTTTCTGCTCTACAAAGTTCAGATTCCCTGTATTTGCTTTGTTTTTCTCCAATTTTAGGGGTAGTGGTTTGCCTGTGACCCCACTTCTTTGACAGATATAAGCAGAAGCGTTGCTTTTTCAGTTTGTTCTGTGTTTTATTTATTAGGATGTAATGGCAACTTCCCAAGTTCCTTACATGTTGGATTGGAAACCACATGTCTTCTTCCTTTAGGGCTGCTATAACAAAAATACCATGCACCAAATAGCTTAAACAACAAACATTTATTTCTCACAGTTCTGGAGGCTCTGAAGTCCAATATCAAGGTGTCTACAGATTCCATGTCTGATGAAAGCCCATTTCCTGGTGTTCACAGATGACCATCTTTACACTCTGCCCTCACGTGGTAGAAGGCAAGGCTGCTCTGTGGAGTCTCTTTTATAAGGGCATTGATCCCATTCATGAGGGCTCCTCCGTCATGACCTAATCACCTCCAAAAGGCCCCACTTCCAAATACCATGATATTGGGAATTCGGTTTCAACATTTGAATTTCAGGGGAACACAAAAATTCAACCTGTAGCAGCAGATGTCCTGAATTTTTTCATCACACTTGTAAACAGACCTTAAAAAATAGATGATATTCTAATCTACAGAGTATGCTGTTTCTTCACATTATTACTGAGAGATCAGTGGTTTTGCAAAGGCTATGCCCACATATATCAACATCCATTGGAAAACAGTGCCAGCACTAATTCCAGCACCAGGAAAGACAAAATGAAACAGCACTTAAAAGTGAAATATCCTACAATTCCATGACAAACTCAACACTCATCATGTGGAGGTTCCCCAACACACTTTTCCTGAAGCAGAGATACTTATTGTTCATTGTTTTGTTATTTTGTGTGTGAAATCTCCCAGACTCAGAGGCAGAGAGACTGATCTCAGGGGCCTTTCTCCACTCTTGAGCAGTGGGATGGTGGGACCCCATTGCAAAATGAAAAATATTTCTTCTGAATGGGCCCATTTGGACTGGTAAAAGACCCAACTTCTTATGTCTAGGTGCTTATAGAAACCGTATTACTTTCTATTCTTTCAGTTGCTTACTTTCTATTAAATTTGCCATGCCAGGTGAGATCATTGCTTTAGAGGCAGTCCCAGAAAATGGGTAACCCTCCATGTCATGCTACCTTCAATCCCTGTACTGCTTCAGATGCTTCACAGCAGACATGTGTTTTTCCCAGTTAACTGATGGGGGCACTCCCTCTTGAGCCAGATGCTGTATTATTAATTTGTTGGAAGACGTACTATTATTAGCAAGTCTGGCCTTACACAAAGATAGAGTAGGCAGCCTCTTAATGTTATTTCAGGGACAATAGGAAAGTGCTCTTTGCCAAAAAATCTCTCTCCAGCGTGTTCTCTGAGGCTTGAAATCATTTAATGAGGACTTGTGCATTCTCTTTCAGATGTAGAGATAAAGATGATAAAGCAGACACTCTTGAGAGAACTGGGCTCCCACAGCATTTGGCTCATATCTCAGTAAGAGCATGTAACTGTGTTGCTTTATAATGTATCTGTTTGCTTGTCTTTCTACCCCCACGAGGTTGTTAATTCCTTGAGGGCAGTGACTATGTCTCACTCAACTCTTGACTCCTCAGGATTTTTGTCAGTGGCTGGCAGAAAACAAACGGCTCAGTACATCAACTGACAAAAGAATGAATCAGTGAATGAGCAATTTTATATTTACCGTGGTGTTTAAAGGACTGAGAAGAAACCCCTTCCAGGGAAAAGGGAGGGAGAAAAAACAAAAACAAAAGAGGTAGAGGGAGAAAATAGTGACAGTCATGACTAGAGAATGCCCATGGTTAAAAAGACTTGTCATCTTTTCCTAATTAAGGGTTACTTTATCCATTTAGTTTTGAAGGCACTACATCTGTGTTGCTTGATTTAAGAAAGAAGTTCAACCATCGTGTAAATGTTTCATTTCTCAAGAAGTCAGAAAGACCTAGCTGAGTTTGCCCCCAAAGATTGAGCTTTGCTGCGCCTTGAAAATTAGCTCTCACTACAGGAAGTGATTTGTGAGCCGTCTGAGAAAGGACTAACATTAAAGTCAAACCGTGTATGAAATGAAAGCTTGTCTGAAATCCAAATCTATACTGGGAAAATAAAAAATCCCAGGCAGGCTGTTGGTTCATTCTTATGTTCTAACTGTCTTTAGAACAAGATGCATGTTGCTCTAATGATCCAATTGTAATGGTCAGGTAGGGTCATGATATTTTTACACAAACTGAAAACTACACTTATCATAGTGAGAATTTAATAATGTATATAATTGTCAAATCACCTGAAATCAATATAATATTGTGTATCAACTATAGTCCAATAAAAAATGTTTAATGTATAATTATCACAATAGAATAAAAAAAGAAAACCCAAACCTTAAATTTTCAGCTCTTAAAAATTACCACATAATTCATTCACTTTCTAAGTATTTATTGAGCACATACCATGTGACAGGTTCTGTGCTAAGTACTGGGCATGTAATAGTGAACAAGATCAATAAGGTTGTGTCCTGTCACAGACTATGTTGCCACACTCTGATTCCCAATCCATTTGTGAGTTTGATGCCTCCTGAGCCTGGGTAAGAAGGATGGTAAAGGGATTAAAGGCCAGGAGCGTTTGCAGCATACACTGTTTGTTAATAAAAAACTGTTTTTAACCCTGTTCTTTTATCAAAATAACTGTCAAAAGTAGCTGGGTCATTAGGACTCAGCCTTGGTCAGGAAGGGCATAGAGGTCTTTGAAAGACTCTTTAATCCAGGCAGAAGAATTTCTGGCTCTATGCTGGCAGCCTAGATTCTAGTCCTGGCTCTATCATTACCTTCCTGTGAGATGTAAAACAAATCAGTTAAACACTATGTGCCCATTTCTTTTGAAGGCAACATAAGAATCTTCTTCCCTGCAATTTCTGTACCATAAAATTATTTTGATGATGAGATTTATGTTAATAAATAACAATAATAATACTAAAGATTTGGGCACACTTAATGTGTGCTGGATATGTGCAAGCCCTTTTATATAGTCTCATTTAATACTTTCAACTCTATGAGATTATTGCTACTATTTTCAATTAGTTTACAGGTGGATAACCCAGCCCAGAAAGGCTAGGTAAATTGCTCACAATCACACAGTAAGTGAGAGATGGGATTTAGGCTTACACTTGTGTGATTCCAGAATCTGACATAGATGTGAAAGTCTACATATGAGTAAGCAGTTTAACACATTAGATTGGAGTTACATATTAACACCTTAGTATGAACTGAGTATTATATCCTGATCTCTGGAACCTGACGGAAAAAATGAGTTAATCATGATCTATTTGGTGTTCTAGACCTATCCCTCATCCTTCAACCTACTCTAAGCTATCACTGTAAAAGATCTGATCACAAAATTCACACTAAGACACGACTGCCACATAGTTTACTGTGTTATCATTCTAAGGGCCATTAAATTATAACAGGAAACATGAGCCACAGGAATTGTTAGGAAGGTATTTTTAGATTTGGGAGTCTCTTTTCATACTCTGTGTATTACAAACATAGGCAATCACTTAATATTCTATACATAGAATGAACATTGCAAAACTCCACTATGATTATTTGTATAAGCTGGGACAAAAACTACAGATCAGAATCTAAGAGCACCATTAGAGGTTTGCAATTCTAGAGCCATGCCTAATCTGTTTATATAGAAAACATTTCTTTAGCATTCACTATGTGTGAGGCATTTTTACAAGCAACATTTCATTTGATGCCCATAGCCACCCTATGAGATAGGTATTATTATTATTATTTTAATTTTTTATTAAGGTATGATTGATATACACTCTTATGAAGATTTCACATGAAAAAACAATGTGGTTACTACATTTACTCATATTATCAAGTCCCCACCCACACCCCAATGCAGTCACTGTCCATCAGTGCAGCAAGTTGCCAAAGATCCACTATGTCCCTTCTCTGTGATACACTGTCCTCCCCGTGATCCCCCACACCATGTGTACTAAACATAATACTCCTCAGTTCCCTTCTCCCTCCCACCCTCCCACACCCCTCCCCTTTGGTAACCACTAGTTCATTCTTGGAGTCTCTGAGTCTGCTGCCATTTTGTTCCTTCATTTTTGCCTCATTGTTATACTCCACAAATGAGGGAAATCATTTGGCATTAGTCTTTCTCCGCCTGGCTTATTTCACTGAGCATAATGTTCTCCAGCTCCATCCATGTTGTTGCAAATGGTAGGATTTGTTTCTTTCTTATGGCTGAATAGTATTCCATTGTATGTATGTACCACCTCTTCTTTATCCATTCATCTACAGATGGACACTTACGTTGCTTCCATATCTTGGCTATTGTAAAAAGTGCTGCAATGAACATAGGGGTGCATATGTCTATTTGAATCTGAGAAGTTGTATTCTTTGGGTATATTCCAAGGAGTGGGATTCCAGGGTCAAATGGTATTTCTATGTTTAGTTTTTTGAGGAACCTCCATATTGCTTTCCACAATGGTTGAACTAGCTTACATTCCCACCAGCAGTGTAGGAAGGTTCCCCTTTCTCCGCATCCTCGCCAACATTTGGTGTTCGTAGTCTTTTCGATGCTGGCCATCCTTACTGGTGTGAGGTGATATCTCATTGTGGTTTTAATTTGCATTTCCCTGATGATTAGTGATGTGGAGCATCTTTTCATGTGTCTGTTGGCCATCTGAATTTCTTCTTTCGAGAACCGTCTCTTCATATCCTCTGCCCATTTATTAATCGGGTTATTTGCTTTTTGGGGTGCTGAGGTGTGTAAGTTCTTTATATATTTTGGATGTTAACCCCTTGGTGGATATGTCACTTACAAATATATTCTCCCATACTGTAGGATGCCTTTTTGTTTTGTTGATGATGTCCTTTGCCATACAAAAACTTTTTAGTTTGATGTAGTCCCATGAGTTCATTTTTGCTTTTGTTTCCCTTTCTCGAGGAGATGCATTCAAGAAGAAGTTGGTCATGCTTACATTCAGGAGATGTTTGCCTGTGCTGTCTTCTAAGAGTTTTATGGTTTCATGACTTACATTCAAGTCTCTAATCCATTTCAAGTTTACTTTTGTGTATGGGGTTAAACAATAATCCAGTTTCATTCTCTTGCATGCAGCTGTCCAGTTTTGCCAACACCAATTGTTGAAGAGGCTGTCATTTCCCCATTGTATGTCCATGGCTCCTTTATCATATATTAATTGACCATATATGGTTGGGTTTATATCAGGGCTCTCTAGTCTGTTCCATTGGTCTATGGGTCTGTTCTTGTGCCAGTGCCAAATTGCCTTGATTACTGTGGCTTTGTAGTAGAGCTTGAAGTTGGGGAGCGTAATTCCCCCTGCTTTATTCTTCCTTCTCAGGATTGCTTTGGCTATTCAAGGTCTTCTGTGGTTCCATATGAATTTTAGGATGATTTTCTCTAGTTTGTTGAAGAACACTGTTGGTATTTTAATAGGAATTGCATTGAATCTATAGATTGCTTTAGGCAGGATGGCCATTTTGACAATAATAATTCTTCCTATCCATGAGCACAGGATGTGTTTCCATTTATTGGTATATTCTTTAATTTCTCTCATGAATATCTTGTAGTTTTACAGGCCACACTGGGGAATTGAAAGGACCATGGGTGGGCTTTATAATACCCACTTTTCCAGCTCCTGGAGAGTTTCTCCAATCTCTTTCTGCCCTCCAGGAAGTTTGTATTGTTTGGTATTAGTCACCCACCGAGGCACAGGCAAAGCTATGGGTGGGTGCCTAGCGTGTCCCCTCAGAACTGCCTTCACCACATGTACCCTCAGTCTGAACTCACCTGCAGTGGTCTGCAACCATACACCCTGCAGGATATCAATCCCCCAAATATACTCAGGAATAGGAGATATATACACAATACACTCTTCTGGGGTAGATGCCCTATTCCCAAAGGGATCTAGGCTTTTTTCACTCTGATAGCCTTCCCCCCGTATCCATCTATGACAGTGGGGGTCACAGAGAACTGCTCAGGGTTACCATGAATCAGTGACCATTCAGCCCCTGCATCCACCAGAGCCAGGACACATTGTATGTTCACTGGGGACCAATGGATAGCTATTTCAACATGTGGCCTCCAGTAGCCCCCTGGTCCCTCAGGGCAGATACCTTGACCTTTCCCTCAGTCAAACCGTGTTCCCCAATCACCTTCCTGTGTGGGGTCAAGTGAGGTTGACTCGTTCTCCAGCAGGAAGTCTTGCAAAGACAGAGGCCAGACTCGTGGCTCTGTCTCTGACCTCTGCCTCTTTGGTCTTAATGGCTGGAACTGCTGCTCTGGTTTCAGCTGTTGCCATAGCTATAGTAAGATCCTATTGGACTTTCCATCCAATTTCCTTCCATGTGCTCCTGCCCATATTAAATCAACCCACATCTGGGTCCTTGTAACATTCATAGGGCCCTATAAGTTCTTCTTGTGAGTTAGAGGTCTTATTTCTTTCTGGATTCTCTTTGCTTCTGCCTCTCCTAAGTCTGCTACTGTACATGTCACCTTGCTTATGGGCTGCCCTAAGTGAGGGGAAAGAATGGCCACTAGAGACCCAAAGAGGGATGTAGGAGCCATTTGAAGTACAATATTTCTCATCCCAGTAGTGAAAATCTCTTCATCTGGGCCACAATTCTCTGGACTATAGATGGCATTTCTTATGCCTAACTCTCATAGCACCTGTTGGACTTCAGCATATGTCTGCCATCTAACAGGAGAGGATGGCAGATCACCTGGACTGGGCCACAAAGCACGAAGTGCAGCCATAAGCCAATTGAGGAGGGAGTGACTCCCTGGGGTCTGATGTGCATTTTGTAATCGCTGTCTCAAGGCGGGTGCACTGTCAGGGAAGACAGCTTTCCCATCTCTGATCCCAACAGAACAATTCCATCCACCCCTAAGTCCCACAGACACAGGAGCCAAGCTGACATTGACTCTGAGGGCTTCTGCCTAAACCAGGAGCCCAAATCCACCAGCTCAGCCTGAGGATAGGGGCGGAGCATAGAGTGCTCCACGACCTGGGGAGGGGGCTGCCCCTCTCCTTGGGGAACTTTCAGCTGCAGGGTCTTCATTTTCTTTACAATCACTGGGTGTGCTTTCAGTACAGGAGGAGCCAGTGCCTCCGGCACCACCCCTTCATCCTTCCCCAGCTCCTCCATTTCTGGGGCTGATGGCACCTTTCTGTCCACTCCCCCGAGTGCCTCCTCTGCTACAATCTTTACCTTTTCTACTGTGCCTCGCAGCAATGCTACCTCTGTCTTCAGAAGGTCTCTTACCTTCAGCTCAATGCTTTGCAGCTGACGTTCTCGTGCTACCTCCGCCTGTGCTTCCCTCAGGAGTTCGTCTTTTTCCTTGATGGCCTCTTCCTCCTTCAGAATACCTGGCAGCACTGCCGTCTCATCTCCAATGGCACCTTACTGCCAGTGCTCTCCTGCTGCCTCCTCCTGCATCAAGGCCATCTCCTTCCTCAGGGCATCCACAGAGGTTTGCAGCTCACATTCTCATGCCACCTCTTGCATCAACGCCATTTCGCTTCTCAGGGAATCTACTTAAGTTTGCAGCTCGTGTTCTCGTGCCGCCATTTCTTGGGTTTCCTCTGTAGACCTTTTTAATACTGTGAGAAACAGCCAACCCACAGTCCCTGCTGCCTCACGGGCACTCTGCTTCTCAAAGGATCTGCTTACTATACCAAGAGCCACCCCTACAGCCTCAGGTGTCACCTCCACTTACCTCCAGTCCTGGGGTGGGGCCCAGTCCTCTAGGAGACAAGCCACCTCAGACCATATACCCATTGGGGGATTATCCACTGTTTCCCCATTCACAGGGGCAGCCCGCTGAAGCACCCCTCCCATAAAGGCAGCCTGTCTTTTTCCTTGCTCAACAGTGAATCCTGCCAACTTTCGCCAATTGTCTTGCCAATGGGTTTCAGCCCCAGGCAAGTTTGCTATGGATTCAGTGTGACCAAAGAAATTGACAGCAAAACGTTCTTTGGGGTGAAAGGGTTTATTACCCGGCTTGTTCTCCAGCGGTAGGTCAAGCACTAGTGGCTCTGCCTCTGCCCAGGGCACTGGGCCAAGCTCTCTATATAGCACAATAAGGAAGCGGCAGCTCAGCAACAGGCCAGTTATATCATCAGGTGGTTTAAGTTCAGTGAGGATCCTGGCCATAGGAACCCCACTTCCCCATATCTATTTACTACTGCAATAATTTCTATAAATGTTCCAAGTAGTAAAATGGCAAGGTTCTTCCAATGGGCACTGTGAATCAATTGTAGCTGCCTGGAAATACTTTTTCTCCCTCTGCTATGGTGGGCTAAGATCTCTGTAGGGCAGCATTTCCCAAACTGTAGTCCACACAACACTGTCTTCCAGAATGTTAATAAATATTCCTCACTAACAATGAAAAAGAGTTCTGTTGTCAAATGAGCTTGGGAAATGGTGGGCTAAAGAAACATAAATAAGTTTCATTATTGGAGTGATTCTCAACACAAACAGTATACTAATATTCAGGGCAAATGCCCAAAAGAATATTCAGTCTACAGTATTTCCAAAATTAATTATTTATTATAGAAAAAACACAATAAAATTTACCATCATAACCACATTTAAGTGAACAGTACAGTAGTGTTAACCATATGTCCACTGTTGTGCAACAGGTCTCCAGAATTTTTTCATCTTGCAAAACTAAAATTCTATAGCTTTGTAATTCCCCTTTTCCTCTGCCCCTTAGCCCCTAGCAACTACATTATGTTTTCTGTTTCTAAGAATTTGACCACTTTAGATACTTCATATAAGTGTATATGCACTATTTGTCTTTTTGTAGCATAATGTCCTCAAGGTTCATCCATGTTGTAGCATGACAGGGTTTCCTTCTTTTTTAAAGGCTGAATAATATTCCATTATGTGCATATACCACATCTCCTTTACCGATTCATTCACTGATGGACATGTAGATTGCTTTCATGTCTTGGCTGTTGTGAAGAGTATTGTTATGAACATAGGAGTACAGGTACCTCTTTGAGATCCTGATTTTGATTCCTTCAGATAAGTACCCAGTGGTGGGATTGGTGGACCATATGGTTGTTCTATTTTTAATGTTTTGAGGAAACTCCATATTGTTTTTTATAGTGACTACACTGTATACTCTTTTTCCCAAATTAATTTTGAACATGCTAATATTTTCTCTTGAAATGTTTATTAGCTTGTCATGGAAAAATGGAAAATCAAAATACCATTTTTAGAGACACTATTATTGGGCATCCTGGATTTTGACAAGGAAAATAATGAGTTCTGGGCTGAGTGCTACCTCAAAAACTATTGTTCCATCATGCTAGATATATTCTGTGTTTTGCTACCAGACATCCTGACCTTGGGAAACTCACAATAATATAGGGGTGACAGAACTCATTCACATTAAAGAATTAGAACAATAAAAGTATATACTCAAGGCTTATACTTAAGAGATAAGTACTTTTTTTTCATAGTGAAATAGAGAAAAACTGCTTTTAGGACAAGTAATACTGATCTCATTTGAAGGCTCTAAATTCACTTTGGTTTGTAGGAAACACAAGAACAGGTGGTCTTTATCATCTAAGTATCCATTATCCATGTTCCTGAAATTTAAAGAATATGAAGAGAAGTACCTATGAATTTAGTCTCTACTCAGGCATTTCTTCCTGCTTAGTATGAGCCTATGTTGATTACTGTCTGACAGATTTTTTGATATTGTCAAACAACACAATGCAAACCAGTTTCAAAGTGAAAGTGTGAATCTTGCAAGACATTCAGGATTGCATGCAGATGATGACAGTTATAATGAAGAACTGCCCCAATCACATGCAACATCATTGACAACTAAAACTAGTACAAGACTAATCAACAAATGAGGAAAATAAAACTAACAAGGATAACACCAAGGTACGCTGAAGAGAAAGTGAAGGCTCCTATGGCCAGTATTCTCACCTGGCCCTGGTCGGCTTGCCCACTGCACATGTGTGGGCAATACATTATTATTGACTCTATATAAAGATCTCCACCCAGTGCTCTGGGCTGCATGGCTGCAGGAGAGCAGAGACTGGAGTAGTGGCAGTGCCAAGGACAGAGACTGAGATGGCTGCAGGTACAGAGAGGCCCAGGGGCAGAGACCTTCTTGTTGCATGCTGAGGCAGATAGAATTCTAGTGCTTGACGTGCCATTGTGGGAATAAAGTTGGGTATAAACCCTTTCATCCCAAGAACATTCCATTGTCATTTTTTGGTCTCATCAAATCCATAGTGAACTTGTCCAGGGCTGAAACCCACTGGCAAGATATGGGCATATAAAAAAATTATTTGAATATCAAAGGTTTAAGTCCTTGGAAAATTAATTAAGTCCTTGACTATTTCAGTCTTTCAAGCATTTTGTTCTATTAATAGGGCAAAACTGCAAGTTTTGCCCAACTTTTGATATGTTTTGGTGAAAATAAATATTATTTTCATATTTTTTGTTTCCATTTTGTGAAAATTGGAATATGCTGTTACTATCAAGGTTTGACTTGTATAGTCATCATCAGTCAAAAAGAATAGTCCTTTATTCTGCCTGGAAAACTAGCCAAACACATTGCATCGTCTCAGTTATTTTGGGAAAGAATGGTTACACTTGGAGGCTTCTTTATTTACTTCAGTTTGCAAATATTCTAGATATTTGGCAGGTGCCAAATATCTGTGCTCTAAATAAACAGGGTGGCATTCTCCTTTATCTCCCATTTCAGATGCAGTATCTGGCATAGTACTGAGCATTTAGTTGGTGCAAAAAAAGCAAAACAAAACATTAACTTGAACACCTTCCCTGAAGATTCACAGTCAAGGAAGTTTAGCCACTTTGATTTCCCAAGCTTGAAAAGCAAGTCCCAAAGCACTTACTTACAACTGGATACCTGTTTAACAAAGAACAGCTAGGCTTTCTTTCAAGATGCATTGATTATGAGGACTTTGTGGATGCTACAACCTATAAGGACAGAATCAGTGATTCCTAGACACTGTGACAGTTTGCATATGTAGATGAGTATGTAGATACTATTTAATTCCCTCAGATTTATCAAGGACCAAAGCATTTAATTTCTTAATTAAGATTAACATTATGCAGACATGACCTAAATTGGAAAGAGCCAAAGGGTTTTAATTTCCTTTCTATCTTCTCACAACAGTCATGTCTTTACAAATACATGGTATTTAGATGTACTCTTAGTGAAGTAAATTACTTAGTTTCATAGAGGATAGCAAATGTATTAATGCATTTTAGAAAATGAATTATGTTTAGATTTATTTTATTCTTCTCAATGAAATGCCTGAAAGGAATTGTTGACTAGCAAATTTAGCTCAGAGATTCACGATTACCATATTTACTTAAAAATCTCTCCCTTTGAGGTGGGAAGGCAAATTCTGAAATGATTGCTATTCCTAGAAGTATTTCCTCAATGGATAAGTTTTTGAAGGCATGATCAAGGCAACTGAAGAGGCCTAAACAATTTTTCGGTTATCTTCCCTTTACATTCTGCAGTTGCTTATACCTTCTCAACTGCTCTGACCAAGCCAAGTGGGGTTACTGCTAGTAAACATGGTACTTACCCAGGAGGGAAAGCAGACAAAATAATTCGTATATTTCTCCTCATCACTGGGGAAGGGAAGTTATGAGGGAAGAGATTTCTATGAGAAAAAGAAATAAGGATCAAAATTGCTTCTGCCTTTGGTAAATAATTGATGCCTCCCTTCATTAAATGTATGGAACATTTAGGGATATTGATAACTATGCCAGAAAGTTCTATTAAATATATTAATTCTCAAATATTCTCATCCTTCCAGAAAAAAAATAAGCAAACAATTCTTCAAGCAAAATTAAAGTTGCACCATCCCTACCCTACCACTCTCATCACTTCTGCATTCCCTTCAACTGGTCTATTTACCTATTTATGTAACCAGTGTCATTTATTGACCAGCTTACTATTTACCTACTATCTTAAACTGGAATTTTGAAATGGTTTAAAGATAAATCAGTATCCAGAAAATGTCAGGTTCTCTGAGATATTCAAAGGCCTTATGATAGCCGGAAAGTTCTTAGAGGTATTTCTTTCACAGAAGTTTCCTAATGCCTTTTATTTCAGTTCATGTTATACTTATTCAGAAGACATTCATAGTAAATGCTAATTAAAGAAAAAAAGCATTAGACTCATACCTCTTTTCGGCTTTGCTATAAAAATATAATCCTCAAAAGACTATATGCTCAGTGTGCCACATGCATAGGAAAAGGAACATTCATCAAGCTCATTTCCTGCAAAGCAAACCCTCCTACATCATTCAAACCAGCCACAACATCTGGATAATTGGCCCCAGCCTGGTGGGACCCCACCCCCACAGGATTTCTGGATAATTCTCGATCGTTAAGCTTGCAAACTCTCTTCATTAAATGTCTTTTCTCTCTTCTCTCTCATCCACTGTCTGTAGTTTCAGCTGCTCACCATGTATCAAAGCATCTGAAGAAATTAAAGATAATGCTGTTTGAAGTAAGTTCTTTTTAATTTAGGAAAATCCTAGAAGAGATATGAAAGTTTCTTTTCCTATGATGATGCACATGATATTCTCTCTCCTTTCTAGACACTACTCTTAAGGGTTTAGTTAACTCTTCCTGTACAGCCTTTTGGGTTCCAGAATGGAGAAAAAAATCCTAAATCCTTTTCCTAGTGATATTATGAAAAGGAAAACCCAGCGCTTATCATTTTTAAATTGTCCAAATCATTAGGATCAGAATTTCCCATCAGCGCAGAATATTTATCTTTCAAGATTTAACAGGAAATTTAAATTAGTTTCCGACCCACATATTATTCTAGGATTAGCTTGTAAAATTCCTTTAACTCATAGGTCTTATTATAACCAGTTCTTTGCCTGGTGTGTGACATATAGCAGGTTTGCAATAAATATTTATTGAATGAATAAATGAATTATTTTGCTTGTAAAATGCTCTAGGATTAATCTGGTCTAAATATTATGGCCAAGGCTGATATTCAGCTAATATGCATAGTTACAGCCTTAAAAGTTTTAGGATCTGGAGAGTCACCTTTGACTGTAGGTGCTTATTATGTTCTGGTTACCAAACATTTTTAATATCTCTCTTAGCAACAGAATGCCATAGTAAAAGAGAATTATACATTTTTTACTATAGACATGTTTTCATAGAGTGTTTAGGACCCAGGCCCTACCTTCTGAGTAACAGTGGCTGGGTTTATCTGAGCTTGAAAGAGGTCAAATTAGTAGAGAGCAAAACTATCAGGATAAAAAGGGTGGAGAGCAAGGGGAGAAGGGAGTGAAATTATTGTATCATGCCTGGACCTTTAAAATGGAGATTAGGATGTAGAGTTATGGTTTTCCAAAGGTGAAAGTGTCAGGGACACAGGAAGTCAGAGTTAGATTGCTATTTATAGGTTAAGACTAGGGGAGGTCAGATATCTCTTCCAAATCCTGTTTTCATTTCCTTTGGGTAAATACCCAGACGTGGGACTGCTGGATCATACGGTAATTTCCATTTTTAATTTTTTGAGGAACATACATATTGTTTTCCTTCCAGACTGGCTGACCAATTCACATTCCCATCAACAATGTGTAAGTGTTACCTTTTCACCAATTCTCACCAGCACCTTTTTTCTCTTGTCTTCTTGATAATAGCCACTCTAACAAGTGCAAGGGATTATCTCATTGTGGTCTTGATTTGCATTTCCCTGATGATTGATGATGTTGAGCATCTTGTCATGTGCCTGTTGACCATTTTGATATCCTTTTGGAAAAACATCTATTTTGTTCTGTCCATTTTTAAATCAGATTGCTGTATGTTCATCAGTGGATGAATGAATAAAAAGATGTTGTAAATATACACAATAGAACGTTATTTACTCAGCCATGAAAAAGGAGGATATCCTGCCATCTATGACAATGTGGGTGGGCCTTGAGCACATTATGCAAAGTGAGATAAGTCAGAGAAAGTACTGTATAATATCACTTAGATGTGGGATATAAAAAAGTCAAACCCATAAAAAACAGAGTAAATGTCGGTTACCAGGGGAGATGAGGGAAGGGATAAGATTGATGTTGTTTAAGGGTACAACTTGCAATAAGTAGTAAATAAGCCCTAGAGATCTAATGCACAGTATAATGAAAATAGACAACAATATTGTACTATAATTATGTGATAAATATTGCTACAATGGCAATCATATTGTAATAGATAAAGGTATCAAAGTCAAAGTAACAGCTTCAATGTAATGTTGTACAGCTTCAAATTACACAATGTTATATGTCAAACTTTTTCAGTAAAAAAAATTACAAGGGAGGTGTGGATAAAATGAGAGTGCCTGTGGCCAGGACTCTCACCTGGCTGTGGCTGACTAGCTCACTGCACACCTGTGGGCAATACATGGCTGTTGACTCTATAAAAAGAGCTCCACCCAGTGCTCTGGGCATGACACGGTGGCAGGGCTGCGAGGCTGCAGGAGAGCAGAGTCTGGAGTGGTGGCAGTGCCAAGGACAGAGGCCCAGAGGGCAGCTGTGTGGGACGACTGTGCAGAGAGGCCTAGAGGACAGCTGTGCAGACAGAGGGGCCCAGATGATGGCTGTGCAGGACGGCTGTGTGGACAGAGGGGCCCATAGGCGCAGAGACTGGCTTGCTGCATACAGATTTGCTCTGAGTGAATGGGATTCTAGTGACTGACCTGCCACCTGGAAATAAAGTTGGGTATAACCCTTTCACCCCAAAGAGCATTCTGCTGTCAATTTTCTTCGGTCACATTGAATCCATAGGGAACTTGCCTGGGGCTGAAATCCATTGGCAAGACAGGTCAGAAGTACAGTCTAAAACAGGCTAGATCACAATAGGTTCATCCTGTCCCCAGCAGAAAGTTCAGCTATGTGACACCCAGCACCCACTCTTTATCAGCCTAGGTCAGGTTAACCACTTGTTGCCCCATCAGCCTACCGCCACTTGGCCTTTAATAACATCTCCAATCTAGACTGCCAGCTAAAGAGAAAGTTTCAGCTTGTGTCCTTCAGGGGCTACCAAATTTTCCTCTTCCAGGATACAAGGCAATAGTTTGTATAATGTGTGTATGTTGGGGAGAAGGGATGGTACTGTGGTGCCAGGTTAGTGGTGTTTCTTTGCATTCTCAGTGAAGTCAAGTGTGCCGAGATACTCCATTCTATCTTAAAATAGATTTCTTAAATGCTAGACAGAATCATGCAGTGTTTTTACCATGTAATCCAGGACTGGAGGCAAGTGGAGGTGACACCTGAGGCTGTAGAGGTGGTTCTTGATATAGTAAGCAGATCCTTTGAGAAGCAGAGTGCCCGGAGGCAGTGGGGACTGTGGGTTGGCTGCTTCTCACAGTCTTAAAAAGGTGTACAGAGGAGACCCAAGAAATGGTGGCATGAGAATGCGAGCTGCAAACTTCAGTAGATTCCCTGAGGAGAGAAGTGGCATTGTTGCAAGAGGCAGCACGAGAACGCGAGCTGCAGACTTTTGTGGATGCCCTGAGGAGGGAAATGGTATTGATGTGGGAGGAGGTGGCACGAGAATGAGAGCTGCAAACCTCTGCGGATTCCCTGAGGAAGGAGATGGCATTGATGCAGAAGGAGGCGGCCCGAGAGTGCCGGCAGCAAGGTGCCATTGGAGACAAGACGGCAGGGCTGCCAGGTGTTCTGAAGGAGGAAGAGGCCATCAAGGAAAAAGACAAACTCCTAAGGGAAGCACAGGCAGAGGTGGCATGAGAACGTCAGCTGCAAAGCATTGAGCTGAAGGTAAGAGACCTTCTGAAGACTGAGCTGGCATTGTTGCGAGGCACAGTAGAAAAGGTAAAGGTTGTAGCAGAGGAGGCACTCGGGGGAGTGGACAGAAAGGTGCCATCAGCCCCAGAAATGGAGGAGCTGAGGAAGGATGAAGGGGTGGTGCTGGAGGCACTGGCCCCTCCTGTATTGAAAGCACGCCCAGTGGTTGTAAAGAAAATGAAGACCCTGCAGCTGAAAGTTCCCCAAGGAGAGGAGCAGCCCTCTTCCCAGGTCATGGAGCCCTCTATGCTCTGCTTCTATACTCAGGCTAAGCCAGTGGATTTGGGCTCCTGGTTTAGGCAGAAGCCCTCCAAGTCAATATCAGCTTGGCTCCTGCATCTGTGGGACGTAGGGATGGATGGAATTGTTCTGTCGGGATCAGAGATGGGAAAGCTGTCTTCCCTGACAGTGCAGCCTGTCTTGACGCAGCGATTACAGAATGTGAGATGACACGTACAGTAGCTGAAGCACCAAGAACCCAGAAAAAAATGAGACCTGTTACTCACAGTAGGAATTTGAGGGGCCCCATGAGGGTTACGAGGATCCAGATGTGGGTTGATTTGATACGGGCAGGAGTAGATGGAAGGAAATTAGATGGGAGGCCAAATAGGATCTTACTGGAGCTATGGCAACAGCTGAAACCAGAGCAGCAGTTCCAGTCATTAAGACCAAAGAGGCAGAGGTCAGAGACAGAGCCACAAGTCTGGCCTGTGTGTCTGCAAGACTGCCTGCTGGAGAGGCTGGAGAACAGTGTTCGAGCTTCCTTGCACAGGGACCATTGAAGAGGACTAAGGGCACATAGATTGAGAGGACAGAATCCTGGAGGCGTGGAGTGTGGATAAAATGAGAATTCCTGTGGCCAGGATTCTCACCTGGCCCTGGTTGACTAGCTCATTGCACACCTGTGGGCAGTACGTGGCTGTTGACTATATATAAAAAGCTCCGCCCAGTGCTCTGGGCGCAACAAGGTGGCAGGGCTGCAAGGCTGCAGGAGAGTAGAGCAGAGCAGAGCAGAGGCTGGAGTTGTGGCGGTGCCGAGGACAGAGGCCCAGACGGTGGCTGTGCGGGATACTGAGTCCATAGCGAACTTGCCTGGGGCTGAAACCCATTGGCAAGACACATGGTCTTAGCTTGTAGACACTTTCCACAGCTCTGCTTCAAAGGACCATTCTCCAAGGTCAATGACTCTTCAGGAGTGAAACAGTAATAGAGCTGATATGGCTGGAAGCTTCCGCAGATAATATGCAGTGTGACCTCCACAGTAGAGAAGGTGGTACAGAATCTCTTAGGAAGTTACAAGGAAAACATCCATATGTTTAGAGGGCTGGTTATAGGAGGTGACAACAAATTTCCTAAAGTGTCTGCCAGAAAACTGGGAGGTTACTGGAAATTTGAGCTATAGAGACCATTTATATGTATTTATTATCCACTTCTCCCTGCCAAGGACTTGAAGTCATAAGCATGCATAAAAGAAGAAAAACAAATAGTAATAGTTTAAAGAAACAAGGCAAATGGAAAATAAAATCAAGGTGAAGATCAGCAAGCAGAAATGTATACCTATGGTCATGTGAAGTTACTGAAAGTGGGCTTCAAATCTGGTTTTAAGCTATGTACTGGGTGAAGTGAAGAAA